>NC_134544.1:81730194-82083944 GCF_050624435.1 Tenrec ecaudatus | reverse complement strand
TGGTATTAGGTATCAGGCATTAGAAGACCCCAAATAAACAGCCATTTCTATGTGAATGAGGGGAGGTGGAATGGAGATTCAAAGCCCATCTCTAGACAATTGGACATCCTCTTACAGAAGGGTCACAAGGAAGGGACAAGCCAGCCAGGGTGCACTAAAGCACCAACAAAATATACAACATTCCTTTACATCTTTAATGCTTCCTCCCCGCACTGTCATGACCCCAGTTCTACCTTACAAATCTGGCTAGACCAGAGACTGTACACGGGTACAGATAAGAGCTCTGAACACACAGAATCCAGGACAGATAAATCGCTCGGGTCCAAAAATAAAAGTAGCGATACCATGAGGGCAGGGGGAAGTTGGGAGAGAAGGGGAGAAAGGAGGAATTGTTCACAATGATGGACATACAACTGTCCCTTGCCCCACCCAGCAAGATGAACAACAGAAAGATGGGTGAAGGGAGACAGTGATGGTATAAAATATGAAGATGAAAATAATTTGTAAGTTATCAAGGATTCAAGAGGGTGGGAGGGATGGGGTGGGGATGAAGCAGTCTAAAAAGAAGCTGATACCAAGGGCTCAAGTAGAAAGAAAATGTTTGGAAATGATGATGGCGACATATGTACAAATGTGCTTGATACAATTGATGTATGGATTGTTATAAGAGCTGTAAAAGCCCTCAATAAAATGATTTATTAAAATTTAAGAAAATAATAAAAATAAAATATTTACATCCTCAGAAATAGGGAGAAGTTCTACAGGGTTGCTATGGTTGGAATCAACTTGATGGCAATGAGTTGACACTTGAGTTGTGAAGCCAGAGAACTGACACATCACTTCTTAAAAATTCCCATGAAAGCCATTCTTGGTGGGGGTCTTTGAATTCCAGCTTACCTTCCTTAGTCAGGCTCTACCACCTTCCCATTCCATCTCTTGCCACCCTTCCTCATGGCCTCTGCCCCAGCAGAGGCCTTCTGGCACTGCCTCCTTGAACATGTGAAACTCTTGCTATGCCAAAGTCTTTATACCTTTTTCCCTACTGCGTAGATGTTTGTCCCACTCTTCACATCTCAGTTCAAATGTCACTTCTTCATAGTGACCTTTTCTGATGTTTCAGGCCAGATCAGAACTTTCCTGTTACCCTTGCTGTGAAATATAGTTCCTTGATTTGATGATAATACTTAGCACAATTTTAATTAGTCACAAAACAAATAAAAACACAATCACACATCTACCCACACAAACTTTCAGCATAAAAGGGATAGGTCCGCATCTGGTTTGTTCTTCACAGTAAACCCAGAGCATGGCAGTGTTTGTCACCCTGGAGGAGACCAGTAAATTAATGATTGTAAATGAATGACTCACAGGCTGACAGATTGTCTAATTCATCTTTGTTTGCCAGTGCTTAGGGCCATGCTTGGTAGATAGTCTGCTCATCTAATGAGAACCAAATGAATTCAAGGCTACCTGATGGGGCAGAAGTTTTTCAGAAGACAGTGATGGAGCTATCAGGGCCTAGTCTAGCCCTGGACCATCTCCCAGAGTTCAACTGCTTAATTCCCTTAATGTTTCTTTTTCTTTTTAAAATTAGGTCTCCTTTTCTATCTGTTGAAAGTGCCTGATTTAGGGGGAAGTTTTGAGCATCTGTCAGATGTAAAAACACATTCTTGGAGCCATCTTGGTGACAGAAACATCTCTCAGTGGGTTTGGCCTCTTGAGGAACTGCAGCTGGGCTGCCATGCAGTGCCCATTGGACAATGCACAAGCGTCACCCAACAACTTCCTTATAATTTTTATTCTCCAGTCATCGTGCCATTGGCACATCTTTGCTGTGTCGTTTAGTAAGAATCACTTACTGCTCTATGAGTGGGGCAAAGAGCCCTGAACTGCTCACTACGCTGTCAGTAATTTTGCACCAACGAGATGCTCTGTGGGAAAAAAATTAGGATGTCTGTTCATGGAAAGATATAAGGTCTTGGAAATCCCAAAGGGGCAGTTCTACTCAGACCTACAGAGTCGCTATGAGTTAGAATGTACTCCATGGCGATGAGTTTGTTAGTGTATCTTACAGTTGCGGCAAAAAGCACTCGGCTGTTAATGGAAAGTGTGAATTGAGTCCATCCAGAGACTCCTGGGGAGAAAGGGCTGCTGATCTACTTTTAAAAGAAGCTGCCAAAGAAAACCCTATGGAGCACAGGCCTACTTCGACACTCAATGGAGCCACCACGACTTGAGGTTGACTTGGTAGCTTTTTGGCTTGGACAATGAGGCAAGGTGTTAGTGAATTTCATTGAGAACCTAGGAGACTGTCAGGGTAAAGAGGTAGATGAAAGATCTAATTCACCTCTTCCATGATAACATCTTTCTGCCCGGGACAGGAGTTTGTCCTGCTGCTTGCTAGTGGCATGAACATGATTGAGTCCTGACTTTTCCCTTCCAAGAAAAAAGTAATGATAGTGAAATTGAGACAGAAATCTAATATTCATGAAGTACTGATTACCCACAAATAGGATAGTGTCTTAAAGTATATGGTGTCAGTTTTGCAAGGGGTTGAGATAAATATGTATGATTATGTGCCCAAACACCATAAAGTCTACTTACTGAATAATTCCACACGAACATCAGAAATAGAGCCTGCCACAGCCCATTCGTCATCAGGCATGGAGCTTGGGTGAGTTGTGATTATTCAAGATAATTACACATGGCATGCAACATTCATGAAACCCAGCAGACATCCTTGCCAACTAGGAATAGGGAAGGGCTTTGCTTTGAAGCATGGCAAATCCCCCAATTATTATTTCACTTTTTGTAGTTCACGTTTGGGCCACTTTTCATAGGTGCTAATTAAGGTGTTCAGAGTACCTTCTGAGGGATGATTGGGAGTACTGCTGGAATGAAAAGTTTTCCACCCAAGTGGCAAATGTACTAAATATTGTTCAATAAAACATTGCAACCTGGGAGTCAGTTAACACTCAAAATTAGCTAGCTTTGAGCTTCTCATCTTACTTAGCTCTTTTGCACCAAGCAAATACTCACATCTTGAACAAATCTTCCAGACTCAAATATTTTCCCCTAGTGAAACCAAAGGTATTCTACCCGTCTTTTCCATTAATTAAAATTAAATCTTCTATGACTGATGGGGAATTCAATCCACAAACATTGGATGAATTTTCTCTTCAGACACATGTGTGTGATATTTTTTAAAGCAGCCATCTCATCTGTTCTCAAACACTTTCCTTTGTGTGCTTTCGGCCAAGGGCAAGGATATTCGTAGTTCCATTCTGAGCCCCACAAACCAATCTGGAAACTGGTGATTTTTAGATTCTTTCACTATTGCTGAAAACGAGCACGTTAAATTTGCAGAAATTGAAGGCGAAAACACCTCTCTATCACCCAAGCCCTGCTACCTACAGTCCAGCAGGGAACTGAAGTGGCCGGGTCATTCCAATTTAATCCCTTCTCACAGACTCCAAAATATCTCTCCCTTCTATCCTCCACAGAGCTGCTAGATGGAATTCTTTCTTTCTTTTTAAAAAAGTTTTTTTTTTAAAGAAAGCTTTTGCTGTGTCATTTTCCCTGCTTAAAATAAAATCCTTCCAAGAGACTGAAGTCTAAAAGTTAGCAACCCTTTCTTTATGTTCCTCTGGAAAATCCCAGTGCTTTCCTCTACTGAAATAGGCCCAGGACCTTGTACTTTGATGGTTCTGCTAAGATCCCCTCACTGACAGGAGTGGAAGGCCACTGCATCTGTCCAGTCCTAGAGGGTCCGCCCCATGGATGAAGCCCTGCTATGGAATTCATCCCTTCTTTATTGTAGTACCTTCCATTCAAAGACCACCAGAGACAACCACCACGGATACTGGGTTGTTGTCGGCTGCCTTCAGGTTGCCCGGCTCTGGTGACCTTGGGTACAACAAAGAAATGCTGCTCAGTCTGCTATCATGTCCAGGTCATTGCTGTAGTTCTTTTGCTAATCCCCTCACAGGGAGTCTGCCCCTCTCCACACTGCCTCTGCTTTATCAGATGTGATACCTGATCCATGCAGCAATGGATCCATCTTAAAGGGTACTGGCTGTGTTCTGTGGGGGGTCCCCCTACAGCTCTCCCTCCAGGTTCCAGCATATGCTTCCTCTTCTCGTCTCTGTACTCTCTTACTGCCGTCCTACCATCTGTCCTTACTTATGTTGGCTTATATAGGGTTCTCGCAGGAGCGGATGACCTTTACTTTCTCCAGAAGAGTGGCTGGTGCGTTTGATCCAGCTACTAATGCTTATGTCTCTTAAATTCTCCTTGAGAACCTCATCTGCTTCCTGTCTGATTCCAGGTTGTACCAGCATGGATGGAAGTGATCAGGGTTTCAGGGAGGAGAAGCCACTGAATTGAGGTCTTGCTGCCAGGAAGCAGGGATGCTAGGGCTGGAGTCTTGATTCTTAGTTCTGTGACCTTTTCTCTGAACCTCTGATTTAGAGTTGGGTCAGTGTACCTAGCAATCAGGATGGTTTCTCGATCAGTGTTTTCAAACTATGGTGTCACGAAATTGATTTAGAAGGTCTTGAGCCATGGTAAAAAGAAAACAGGACAGAAACTATTTGCAGTCGTCCCACACAATAATGATAAGTATTGTTTCATTATACATTGGCTTTAGTGGTGTGATTTGCGTAGGACTGAATATGAAATGCCACAGTCAAATAAATTTGAAAGCAATTTAAAAAATCATTTTATTGGGGGCTCATACAACTCTTATCACTGTCCATACATACCTCAATTGTGTCAAGCACATTTGTACATTCGTTGCCCTCATCATTCTCAAAATATTTGCTCTCCACTTAAACCCTTGGTATCAGCTCCTCATTTTCGCCATTCCCTCACCGCTCCCCCCTCATAAACCCTTGATAATTTATAAATTATTATTATTTTGTCATGTCTTACACTCTCCAAAGTCTCCCTTCACCCACTTTTCTGTTGTCTATCCCTCAGGGAGGAGGTTATATGTAGATCTGTGTTATCGGTTCCCCCTTTCCACACTAGCCTCCCAGTATCGCCACTCTCAGCACTGGTCCTGAAGGGATCATCTGTCCTGGGAAGTAATGGTTTTAAAGAGAGCAGTGAACCCTCTCAGGATGCAAGTTGGAAATGAGCTTGAGACTTCACAGGGGCCGGCCCAAGGGTAGTCGAAAACATCTCAACCTGTGGGTCATGAAAAATTTGGCAACAATATAAAGTTTCTGAATGCACCATGACCAAAACTTAATCCAAAATCAAATATGTAATGGATCTGAGCTGTTTTAGGCAGTGTTTATCCATATTGCATTGCTGCAGCCTTGGTTCTGAACACACAGCATGTTCACTTTGCATGTTTTGCGCCCTCACGCCAGGCAATGCCACCGAGTGCTGCTATAAGCACCTCGACTCAGAGTCGAGACAGTTTTGTGTTGTGGATTGCACGGTTTCTTGCAGAGACATAATAGTTTAATAACAGAAAGTAAAGACTTTTAATATTTTTCTACTGTCATTCCTCAGCATATAAATATCAAATTAGTAGAGTATATCCCTGGATTGTATCGTGCTGAAATGCAGCATCCTCTTTATATTCAGTTCTCAAAAATCACTTTGACAGAGGAGGCCTCACTTCAGCTGGGGTCAGATTTTCAAGATTGGGCGAGTGGGAGATGACTTTTAATTGCTGACAAACAAAATTATGCTAAGGTCACCCAAAACGAACAGACATTCCTACCAGAAAGATAAGCGATGCTGAAGGGAAAGTCAAGTCAAGATAGGGGAAAAGGGTATGCACATTTTGGAGTAGGCAAGTGCATGTCTGTTGGTAAGAAAGTATTATCAATATTTATCTATATTTTAAGATAAAAATATTTTTATTAGGGATAAGTGACTAAATTTAGACGGATGATGTAAAAATACTGATGATACGGCAGCTAAGTCTTCACTAGTAGGTTGAGTGCACCTACATTAACAAGAGAAAGGAAACAGGTGGCAGCCTTTTTGCAATATGAATTTACTTCTAATGATGGTGATGGTGTGGAGAAGCCTCTTTGTTTAATTTGTAGTGAAATTTTAGCTGTGGAGAGCATGAAACCAGCAAAATGAAAATGACCTTTTAATAGCAATTATGCAGCATACTGCAATAAACCAAAGGAATATTTTAAATGCCTCCAAAATTAAAGAAAAATAATGTATTGAAAATTTTGTTAATGTTAATGGAAACTCTTTACTTTCATCTAATGGAACTTCTTATTTAATTGCTATTTAAAAAAACTATGTGATAGAAGAAAATATTGTGTTACCTGCTGTAATTAAAATGTCAGAAATAGTTCATGGGATAAAGTATGGGAAGAAACTCATGAAATTCCTTTATTGAATGATACTATTTCCAAAAGGATTTCTGAAATTAGTGATGACCAATTGCATCAGCTTCTTATCAGGCTTAAGGGAAGCCAAAAGTTTGCAATTCAGTTAGATGAAACAACTAATATAGCACAGCTATTACTTTATGTAAGATATGTCTCTGAAAGAAGCATACATGAAGAATTACTGTCTGTCTGCCCTTTGAAAGGGCACACAAGGAAAGAATATATATAAATATATCTTAAAGTCAAGGAATTCTTCACAAATAAAGGGTTTACATTGGAAAAATTACATGGGTGTCTGTACAGTGCTGAAGCAAGATGCATGAGAATGTTGGACGTGTAGCAACAGTTAAAGGTCGTGGCATTGAGCATACCACTTTTACTCACCACATGATCCAACAGGAGGCTTTTGAAATACAAATTAATCACCAGACTTAGATGTTGTACTTCAAGCTACTATCAAAATTATTACCTTCATTAAGTATCCTTAACGGTTGTTTGTTTTTAAACTTATGCAAAGTCGTGGACTCCAATTACAAGTCTTCTTACTGCATGCAGAAGCAGGGTGGCTCTCAAGAGGGCAAAGGTTAAACAGATTAGAGAAACTATATTTTTGACGGAGCATAAATAAGAAATTTGTTAAATTTTTCATAATGAATTATGACTTTCAAAACTATGTTATCTGTCCATTATTTTTGAAGAACTCAATTACATGTTTCTTTCTTTTCTTTTCTTTTTTTTTTTTGCTTGCTGAAACTTTTATCAACTCAGTGAGGTCACGTTATCACTCGCTGGTCAGAAGTTCTGATTGGCTGTTGATGACATCATAGGAAGCGTTGGGACAGTGACTTTATTTACACTCAGATATGGATGTCAGTTGTTAATTTGGAAAGGGGAATATGAACGGTTACTTCTGTCGGTACAGTCTGGCAGACAAAATGACGGTGGCAACAGGACGTGTCTGCAGCACAGGGGCCATGGAGATGGAAAGCTCTGGAATCACAGAGGGGAGAAAGGCCATGAGCGCCTCGGTTTCTGGGGAGGGAATCCTGGTGCCTTGGAGGCTGAGCCCATGGGTTTCAAGGCTGAACGAAGCCCCCCCCCCCTCTCTCTCACCCTCTGGGGTCTGCAATGCTAGCTTGAGAGGGTTTTCTTCTCTCACCGAATGGACCCCAGTTCCGGGGTCCCAGAGGCAGAAGGGAGGCCTGCGGGAAGGCTCAGCACAGGTGACTGGGCTGGTCAGCAGAGGGCTGGACAGGGGCCCCGTGGACTCCTTGTGTCAGCAGCTGCCCAGAGCGGACTCCAGAGGACGCTACTACACGTTCTGCTCGACCGCCCGTTTTGCCGCCTCCGCCTCGCCCTCCCCAGTGCCGCTGCCGCCACTTTGTGTCCCGGCCCGGGACTCCGCTCTGCGCATGCGCTGGTCCCGCCTCTGAGAGGCCTCGCCTTGGCAGCGGCGACATCTTGAGGGTTGATATGTTTCTTTGAGGAAAAAAGTATAACATGTTTATGTTAAAGGATAAAAATTGAAAATTTGACAAGGAGAGTTTGCATTTAGAAGAATAAGGTGGAAAAAAGTTCTTCAGAAATGTTTACAGCTACAGATTATTTTTAAATTGAAAATAACCTTCTCAAATATTTAATTGTAAGTTACAATTGATCATCAGAAGTCCCTGGAGATACAGTTTCAGAAATACTTCACTTCAAATTTTGATTAAAAAAAAATTGGGTTCGTTACCCATACTCAGTTGAAATAATAGTAAAAAATGCCAATCATCGGTCATTAAAAGTTCATGAAGAATTTTCCAAATTATTAAGTGACACAGGTTTAAAACTTGAGTTCCCAAAAAGAATTGTTAAATAAAATCTGACTTGTGACTAGAACAGAATTTCTAACAATTTTTGAAATAGCCCTAAACAAACTTCTCCAATTTTGTGCTACATATGTTGTTCTCAGCATTGATGATTATAAAATCAAAATATTGCTAAACTCTGAAAAGCGTTAGAGTTGCTCTGCGTCCTGCAATATCAAATAATCCACCAAGGTTAAATTCCTTATGTAAAAATAAATAAACACATACATCTCATTACTATGCAAATTTTAGTCTTAATAAATGGTAAGATATGTATACCAAAGAATGCTTTAAAATAAATTTCTTTCTGACTTATTATTAACTAAGTGTATTGCTGTGATGCTGGAAGCTATGTGACTGATTGATTTCAAAGACCTGCAGGGTTACCCAAAGTGAACAGGTTTCAGCAGAATTTCCAGACCAAGAACAAACAACATAGAAGGGCTCGTTTCCCCACGTCAGAGGAAGGAGCCACTGAAAATCTAGTACACAGCTTAGAAACATTGTCAGAGAGTGAAGGCCTAATGAATGGAAGCAGAGCATTATGGGAGATTGTTGGGGGATGTGTCCCGCAGGTCAGAGGCACTAGAAAGGTCACTGAGGAAGAGCTACTTTCGCAGAGTCATTTTCCAGTACGACCTCGGTTGAGTAAAGGCTGTGCGAGTGTAGCCTTCAGGATCTTCATTTCCTGTTAAGGCACGACTCAGGTTAAGGAGAAACAGGTGTAAGCATTTGCAAATGATCAGAACTTGAAATGTGTGAAGTTAAGGGAAATTGGAGGTGGTCAAAAATTGAATGTAAGGATAATGGTCGATATGCTGGGCAGTAGTTAGCTGAAGTGGATGGGTGGGTATTCTCCATTTTAAATCAGAAAAGTGTGTGGTTTACTATGTCGGGAATAATACAATCAAGAGGAATGGTGTGACATTCATCGTCAAAAAGGACATGCAAAATCCATCATGAAATACAATGGTATCTGTGACAGAATTTTATCTATCCACCTTCAAGAAAATCCAATCAATACAACTATTATTCAACTTTATGCACCAACCACAAAAGTAAGTGATGAAGAAACTGAAGAATTCTACCAATGGCTTCAGTCAGAAAATGATCAAACATACAATCTAGATGCATTGATAATTATTGGTGATTGGAATGCAAAATATAGAAACAAAATGGAAGGAACATTACATTAGTTGGAAAAGATGGACTTGGAAATCACATGATAGAATTTTGCAAAAGCAACAACTTGCTCATAGCAAATACCTCTATTCAACAACACAAAAGGTGACCATACACATGTACTTCCACAGATGGAGTACATAGAAATCAAATTAACTACATCTGTGAGAAGAGATGATGGAGAGTTCAATATCAGCAGCTAAAACCAGGCTAGGGGCTGACTTTGGAACATGCCATCAATTGCTCATATGTAAGTTCAGGATAAAGCTGAAGAAAATTAAAATAAAACCATGGATCCAACATACAACATTTAGTCTATCCCGCCTAAATTTTGAGAACATCTCAAGAACAGATTTACTGCATTGAACAATAATGACAGAGACCTGATGAACTGTGGGAGGACAACAAGACGGTCATCCATGAAGAAAGCATAGGGTCATTAAAAAGACAAGAATTAAAGCAAAGATCAGAGTGGATGTCAGAAGAATCTGAAACTTGTTTTTAATCATAGAATAGCTGAAGCAAATGGAAGAAAGAATGAAGTCAAGGAACTGAACATAAAATTTCAAAGGGTAGCTTGGGCAGACAGATAAAAATAGTATAATAAAAGGTACAAGACCTAGGATTAGAAAACCAAAAGGGAAGAATATTCTTAGCATATCTTAAACTGAAAGGATTCAAGAAAAAAATTTAAACCTCAAATTGCAATGTTGAAAGATTCTATGGATAAAATATTGAACAAAGTGGAATGGATGTGGGTATTGAAAGAGGATGGAAAAATGCACCAGAGACACTGTACCCCAAAGAACTAGTCAACCTTCTATCATTTTCAGGAGGTAGCATACGAGTAAGAACCAATGGTGCTAAAGGAAGAAGTTCAAGCTGCACTGAAAGTATTAGCCAAAAACAGGCTCCAGGAATTGATGGAATACCAATCCAAATATTTCATTAAGTTGATTAAAAACTTGAATCCCTCATTCATCTATGCCAGAAAATTGGGAAGATAGATACTTGGCCAACTGAATGGAAGAGATCCATATCTGTGCCCATTTCAAAGAAAGGAGACCCAGTAGAATGCTCAAATTATAAAACAATATCACTGATATCACATGGTGGTAAAATGTTGCTGAAGATCAGCCAACAATGGTTACAGTAGTACATTACAGGGAGCTACCAGAGATTCAGTCTGGATTCTTTTTTTTTTTTTAAACATTTTATTTGGGGCTCACACAACTCTTATCACCGTCCATACATATACATACATCAATTGTATAAAGCACATCTGTACATTCTTTGCCCTAATCATTTTCTTTCTTTCTTTCTTTCTTTCTTTCTTTCTTTCTTTCTTTCTTTCTTTCATTCATTCTTTCTTTCTTTCTTTCTTTCTTTCCCCTTTTCTTTTTTTACATTTTATTAGGGACTCATACAACTCTTATCACAATCCATACATATACATACATCAATTGTATAAAGCACATCCATACATTCCCCGCCCCAATCATTCTCAAAGCATTTGCTCTCCACTTAAGCCCTTTGCATCAGGTCCTCTTTTTTTTCCCCCTCCCTCCCCGCTCCCCACTCCCTCATGTGCCCTTTGTAATTTATACATCGTTATTTTGTCATATCTTGCTCTATCCGGAGTCTCCCTCCCCCCCACTTCTCTGCCGTCCCTCTCCCAGGGAGGAGGTCACATGTGGATCCCTGTAATCAGTTCCCCCTTTCCAACCCACTCACCCTACACTCTCCCAGCATCGCCCCTCACACCCTTGGTCCTGAAGGTATCATCCACCCTGAATTCCCTGTGCCCCTCTGCCCTATCCAGCCCTGCAAGGTAGAATTCGGATCATGGTAGTTGGGGGGAGGAAGGATCCAGGATCTGGGGGAAAGCTGTGCTCTTCGTCGGTACTACCTTGCACCCTGACTGACCCATTTCCTCTCCTAAACCCCTCTATGAGGGGATCTCCAGTGGCCGACACATGGGCCTTGGGTCTCCACTCTGCACTTCCCCCTTCATTCAATGTGGTATATATATATATACACACAAACACACACACATTCTTTTTTTTTTTTCGCATGATGCCTTATACCTGGTCATTTTGGCACCTCTTGATCGCACTGGCTGGTGTGCTTCTTCCATGTGGCCTTTTTTGCTTCTGAGCTAGATGGCCGCTTGTTCACCTTCAAGCCTTTAAGACCCCAGACACTATCTCTTTTGATAGCCGGGAACCATCAGCTTTCTTCGCCACATTTGCTTATGCACCCATTTGTCTTCAGCGATCCTATCATGGAGGTGTGCAGCCAATGATATAATGATTTTTTGTTCTTTGATGCCTGATCCCTTTGGGATCTCTCGCACACTCAGGCTGGTGTGTTCTTCCATGTGGGCTTTGCTGCTTCTGAGCTAGATGGCCGCTTGTTTATCTTCAAGCTTTTAAGACCCCAGTCACTATCTCTTTTGATAGCCGGGCACCATCAGCTTTCTTCACCACATTTACTTGTTCACCCACTTTGGCTTCAGCAGTTGTGTCGGGAGAGTGAGCATCATAGAGTACCAATTTAATAAACGAAAGTATTCATGTATTGAGGGAGTGCTTGAGTAGAGGCCCAAGGTCCTTCTGCCACCTTAATATTAAAGCTATAAATGTAGACAATTAGATCTATTTCCCCATCCTCATATATATGTTTACATGTACACGTCTTTGTCTAGACCTCCATAAATGCCCCTTGACTCCCAGCTCCTTCCTCCCTCTCCCTTGACTTTCCTCCTACCCCACCACCATGCTCCGTCCCCACCTCGGCTACAGCTATACCTCTTCTCTACGCAACCTAACCCTTGATCGTTCCCCATCAGGCCTGTCACTCCCCCCTCACTACCATTTTGGGTCCCATGTTGTTCCCTTGTCCCTGTGTTTATTAACACCACATCCTTACCCTCCTCCCCCTCCCCCATCCGGAACTGTCTGTCCCCCCGGAACTGTCTGTCCTATTGTTTTTCCTCCAGATAGTTCATCCAGCCTGTCCTATTCAGACAGACCTGTGGAGACACTAACATGCACGAAAACAAGACAGAAGAAAACAAAGCAACAGTATAAAACCAGACAATAAAACAACAAAAACAAACCACTGACAAAGAACAAAACAAAACACTTCACAAAAGAAAGGCTTGTAGTTCGTTCAAGGATCATTTGCTGGCCCTTAGGAGCATTTTTAAGTCCAGTCTGTTGGGGCACCACGCCCTGGCCCCAAAGTCCACTTTCAGCATTCCCTGGGGACCTTGCCACTCCATTCCCTTGCTGTTCCACTGCCCTACCCCAGTGCTTTGCCTTGGTGTGGTGGGATCAGGACAGGTGCAATTCCCACACTGTGTCTCCGGTTCTGTCCACTGTATCGCCCTTAGTCACTGAGGTGTATCATGTCTCAAAGTAGGGCCAGCCATGTTGTTCTCTCTGTGGACTGGGTGCTCTACTCAGGAACATCTTCCTCACGGCCTCATGGGCCAGGCTGTGTTCTACTGTCTCCTCCTGCCCCTTCATCTGCTCCCGTGTGCTCTGATCAGATATGTCCATCTTCCGGAGCTGCAGAATCAATGTCATCCTTTGAAACAAATTCTTTTCGGGGGAGGGGCAGGAATCCATTTAATTTTTGGTGCCGGGATATTGCATTCACATCTTGTGGCACTGGGTTGAAGTCTGGTCCCACTTTCCCTGTGGAGATATAAACAATACCCTCCCCTTGGGTGGATTAGTGCCCCATGCCCCCACTTCCCTTTTCTTCCTAATATTCATCCTTTTAATTTCCTTTCCCCACCTCCTCCACTGTTGTCTACCATGTGCCTCCCTGGTTTTGATCTGGTCTCTACCATACTACACAGTCTT
Organism: Tenrec ecaudatus; assembly: GCF_050624435.1. Taxonomy (NCBI): domain Eukaryota; kingdom Metazoa; phylum Chordata; class Mammalia; order Afrosoricida; family Tenrecidae; genus Tenrec; species Tenrec ecaudatus. The sequence goes on along the minus strand of NC_134544.1, from coordinate 82,070,666 downwards.
CACCCCAGAAATGTTTGTATACAGTAGCTTTTTCCCCTATGCCACTTTTGCATTAAAAAAATTAAAAAAAACAATTTTTTTAATTTAAATTTTTTTTAATACTTACCTCAGCGGGCTCATGTACTTGTCCTTTTGTGCCTGACTTACTTCGCTTAGCATGAGTTCCTCCAGTTCTTCCCATGCCGCTATGTGCCTCATACGTTCATCACTGCTTTTTAGTGATGCGTAGTACTCCATTGTATGTATATACCACAGTTTTTTAATCCAATCGTCAGTTGATGGAAATTTGGGTTCCTTCCAAGTCCTTGCAATTGTGAACTGTGCCGCAATGAACATTGGAGCACAGATGTCTGGTCTTGGTTTGTTCCTTGCCTCTTCTGGGTATATGCCCAGTAGGGGAATTGCTGGGTCATATGATAACTCTATTTCCATCTGTTTTAGGTATCGCCAGATTGATTTCCATAGTGGCTGTACATACTTACAGGCCCACCAGCAGTGGATGAGAGTTCCTGTCTCCCCACAGCCCCTCCAACACTTGTTGTTTCTGATTTTTTGAATTGGGCTACCTTTGAGGGTGTCAGGTGGTACCTCATTGTTGTTTTAATTTTCATTTCTCTTATGGCTAAAGATCGGGAACATTTTCTCATATGTTTGTTGGCCATTCGGATTTCTGTCCCTGTAAAATTTCTGTTCAAGTCCTTTGCCCACCTTTCAAGTGGGCTATTGGTTTTTTTTTTTCTTTTTGGAAGCTATCAGAGTATTGTAGATTTTAGTAATAAGACCTTTGTCTGATTTGTCATTGCTAAAGATGTTTTCCCAGTCTGTGGAATCTCTTATTACTCTCTTGGTGAATTCTTTAGCTGTACACATGTGTTTTATCTTCAGTATATCCCATTTGTCTATTTGTGCCTCCTCTGTGTTTGTGTCCTTCCCTATTTCTGATAACCTGTGTATTCCCTGCGCCAAAGTTCTCAAGTTGGTCCCAATTCCCTCCTTGATGGCCCTAATAGTTTGGGGTTTAACTTCAAGGTCTGTGATCCACCTTGAGTTTATTCTTGTGCATGGAGTGAGATAAGGGTCTTGCTTCATTTTTCTGCATGTGGATATCCATTTTTTCCAGCACCACTTGTTAAAGAGGGCATTGGCTTCCCATTTGATATATTTGGGGCCCTTATAAAAAATCAGCTGTGTGTATGCTGATGCTTTTATTTCTGGGTTTTCAGTTCTCTTCCACTGGTCTGAGTACCTGTCATTGTACCAATACCATGCAGTTTTGAGAACTGTGGCTGCATTGTATGTGCCAAAGTCAGGTAAAGCAAGCCCTCCCACGGCGTCCTAGTTCTTGAGGAGTTCTCTGCTAATTCTGGGTTTCTTCCCTCTCCATATGAAGTTGGTAATCAGTTTTTCCATTTCTTTGAAGAAAGATGATCGTAATTGTATCGGGATTGCATTAAACTTATATAGTGCTTTTGGCAGAACTGACTTCTTAACTATATTAAGTCTCCCAATCCAAGAGCATGGAATATTCTTCCATTTGTTGAGGTCGCTCTTGGTTTCTTGTAATAGTGTTCTATAGTTTTCCCTATATAGATCTTTTGTTTTTTTAGTCAGGTGTATCCCTAGATATTTCAATTTGTGTTTGGCTATTGTGAAGGGTACCACCTTTTTAATCTCTTCTTCTGTGGTCTTATCTGATGTGTATAACAGTCCGATGGACTTCTGTTTGTTGACCTTGTATCCTGCCACTCTGCCAAACTCCTCTATTGCTTCCAGTACTGCCCTTGTGGATCTCTTGGGATTTACCATATATAGAATCATATCATGTGCAAATAACGATAGTTTCACCTCTTCTTTCCCCAGATATACCTTTGATGTCACTTCTTTGCCTTATGCTGTTAGCTAAGACCTCCAGCACGATATTAAATAGGAGTGGGGACAAGGGGCATCCTTGTCTGGTCCCCTTTTTCAGTGGGACTGTGTTAGTCTTTTCTCCATTGACTACCACTTTGGCTGTTGGTTTTTCATATATAGCTGTATTGTCTTGAGGTACTTTCCTTCCATTCTTATCTTTGCTAGTGTCTTAAACAGGAATTGGTGTTGGATGTTGTCGAATGCTTTTTCTGCATCTATTGACATAATCATGTGATTCTTATACTTTTTCATGTCAATGTGACGAATAATATTAATGGTCTTTTGTATGTTGAACCTTCCCTGCATTCCTGGTATGAATCCCACTTGGTCATGGTGAATTTTTGTTTTATATACTTTTGTATTCCTTTGGCTAGTATTTTGTTAAGGATTTTTGCATCAATGTTCATTAGGGATATTGGTCTGTAGTTCTCGATTCTTGTGGTATCCTTGCCTGGTTTGGGTATCAGAGTTATACTAGTTTCATAGAAGGAGTTTGGGAGTTTGCCATCTTTTTCTATGTTCTGGAAAAGTTTGTGTAGGATTGGTATTAGTTCTTCCCTGAATGCTTTGTAGAATTCTCCAGTGTAGCCATCTGGTCCAGGGGATTTTTTTTGTTGGTAATCCCTTGATAACCTTTTCTATTTCTTCTATTGCTATGGGTCTGTTGAGATTCTTGATGTCCGCCGAGGATAGTCTAGGGAGGGATTGTTTTTCCAAGAATTTGTCTATGTCTTCCAAATTGTTGAATTCATTGGAGTACAATCCTTCATAGTACTGTTAACTATCCTTTTGATTTCATTAGGGTCTGTTGTAATGACCCCTCTTTCATCCCTTATTCTTGCTATTGAGATTTGTTCCCTCCTTTCTTTGGTTAGGTTTGGCAATGGTCTATCGATCCTGTTTATCCTTTCAAAGAACCAACTTTTAGCGATATTAATTTTTTCCATAGTTTTTTTATTTTCCCTCTCCTGAATCTCAGTCCTGATTTTTATAATTTCTTTTCTTTTGCTATTAGTAGGGTTGTCCTGCTGACTCTGCTCTAGTTTTTGTAAATTTTGTGTCAGCGTATGTATCATGATTCTCTCTTCCTTTCTTAGGTGTGCTTGTATTGCTAGGAACCTTCCTCTTATGACTGCCTTTGCTGTGTCCCATAAGTTTTGGTACATCGTGTGCTCGTTTTCGTTGGTTTCTAGAAATTTCCTGATTTCATCTCTGATCTGCACCAGTATGCACTCCTTTTGGAGTAGAGAGTTATTCATTCTGTAATTATTTGCTCTTATTTTCTTTGTCTTTTTTTTGTTGATTTCCAGTCTTATGGCACAGTGGTCAGAGAGAGAGGTCTGTATTATTTCAATGTGCTTAAATTTATGTAGATTTGCCTTATGCCCCAGCATGTGGTCTATCTTCGAATATGTGCCATGGGGACTTGAAAAGAATGTGAAATTTTTTTTATTTGGATGAAAAGCTCTGTAAATATCTATTAGGTCAAATTGTCTAATTGTGGAGATTAGCTCCCTAGTCTCCTTGTTGGGTTTCTTTCCCTGTGATCTATCTTTCTCAGTGAGTGGTGTGTTGAAGGTGCCCACTATAATTGTCAAGTCTGTGATTTCTTTCTTAATCTTTTGGAGTGTTTGGTTGACGTATTGAGCTGGTCTCTCATTTGGGGAATATATGTTTACAATGCTTAGTGGTTCATTGTCTATGATTCCCTTGAGCATTATATAGTGTCCCTCCTTATCTCTTTTTATGGTTTGCACTTTGAGGTCAATTTTATCCGAGATAAGGATTGCAACCCCTGCTTTTTTTGTATTTCTGTTTGCTTGGTAGGTCCTTCTCCAGCCTTTGATTCTCAGCCTATTTTTGTCTGTAGCCTTGAGATGTGTCTCCTGTAGGCAGCAAATTGATGGGTTGTGTTTTCTAAGCCATTCTGCTAGTCTCAGTCTTTTAATGCCTGAGTTCAGGCCATTGATATTCAGGGTTATTATCTCAATGTGCGGACTCTGTGATGCCATTTTATACCTTTTGTGTTGGGAGTTTTCCTACTTTCTTTTATCATTAGAATGCATTTTGTGTGTGTTTCATTCTTGACTTCTTTCCATCCTTAAAGCATTGCTATCTTGGGGCCTGTTTTCTCTTTGTTGTGGTCTGGGTGAAGTTGTTCTATGTGTTGGTCTCTTATTTGTGCTTGGTGAGTGTTGTTCTTCTGCCCATACTGAGTCGGCGAGGATCTTTTGTAAGGCTGGGTTTGTTGTAACGTATTTTTTGAGTTTTCCCTTGTCTGCGAAGACTTTTACTTCTCCATCGATCTGGATCGATAATTTGGCTGGGTAGAGTATTCTTGGATTTGCGTTGTTTTCCTTCAACTTTTGGAATATGTTACTCCACTCTCTCCTTTTTTTCATAGTTTCTGCTGATAGGTCTGAACATATACTTATGTGGCGACCCTTATATGTGATTGCTTTTTTTGCCCTAGCTGCTCTCATGATTTTCTCCCTTTCCTCAAAGTTGGATAGTTTAACTATTATGTGCCTTGGTGATTTCTTCTTGGGGTCCCGTCGTGCTGGTGTTCTTTCAGCCTCCTGGATGGTTGCTTGGTTTTCATTCATTAGGCTGGGGAAGTTTTCCTCCAAGAATTCTCTCGCTACTGTTGCAGATGACTTCTTTCTTGTGTCTTCCTCCGGTAGGCCAATAATTCTAATGTTGTTCCTCTTCATAGCATCGGACATAGCTCTTAGGTTTTCTTCGGCTTCTCTGATGCTCTTATTAGATTTTTCTTCACGTTTATTAAAGTCTGCTTGGTTGTCCTCCAAGACACTGATGCGGTTCTCTGATTTCTCCAGTCGATTCTCAAGGAACATGATTTTGCTATTGTTTTTCGTTATTTCCTCCCTAAGCTCCTGTATTTCCCTTTGGTGTATGGTTTTTATCTCCTCTATCGTTTCATCCTTTTTCTGTATTGTTTCCCTCATATCCTGCATGACTCCAAGCAGCATTCTGAGAGTTTCTTTGTATGGCTTCTCAATGTCTGCTTCTTCTATGTATGTTGCTATGTTCAGCACATCTTCTGCCTTTGTCTTTTGTTTCTCCTGTTTTTTCATTGAGGTTATTGGGGCTGATGGCTGTTTGCGTTGAGTTGTTTTTGAGGGACCAGGTGCCATTTTCTAGTCTCTCTCTGGAAGACTTATAGGAGTGCTTCTTCGAACTGCCTACAGCTGATTTTGCTAAGTTATTAGCCAACCACTTTATCTTCCTGTGGCTTCCCTATCAGGGGAGTGCCCCAGATGGCAGGTCGGCTGCCTGCCCCAGTGTTGCAGGGGCTGGGCTGAAGTTCCTGCTATTGGTTTGAATATTGATAAGTGTTGGCTGAGCTGCCTTATGTCCCCAGGTACACAGGCAGGAACTCCCAGGTGAGGAGTCAGAGGAGTATCCCCTGGAGAGCAAGCAGGCCTTTCCCTAGCCTTGGGCTATCTATGCAGGGTGGAGCTCACCTATCTGGGTGTGGCCCAGGCGCAAATGCCCTAGGGCAATGGGAGTGTCCCGTAAGTCTGCAATGGAGTGTGAGAGAGCAGTTCAGGAACAAGAGGGGGAGCAAAATTTAACTGTGAGACAGGACTGTCCCGGGGTACAGGGAAGCAAGGGAAGGAAAAGCAACTATGCAGCTGAGTCCCACTCCCGGCCTGTGGACCTGCAAGGGCCCACTACCTGCCCCAAGCCCCAGAGGCAATCCACAGCTGAGCCCCAAGAAGAGTCACAACAAAGCTGCTCAGCAGCCCCCAGAGAAGTGGGGGTGCAGGGAGCAGAGATGTTAACCGGCACCGCAGTGTAGCTGAAGCTTGATCCCTGCCTATGGAGCTGTGGGGGTTTTGGTTCAGTCCCTGCTCAGCCCTCGCTGCGCAGCAAGCTGTGGCTGTGCCCCGAAAAAGCCCCTGTGCAGCCCTCCAAGGCTGCGTGGGAATATAGAGCAGAGACGCAAACAGAAGCAACAATGCTGCTGAACACCAATCCCTGCAGGTGGAGCCTCAAGGGCCCTGTCCCTGCCCAGAGGCAGGCATGGGAAAACTGTGGCTGCGCCGAGGCCAAGCCCTGCTACAGGCTCCAAATGGTCCCGGCTTGAGCAGACACAGCGGCTAGGCTAGGGTCGAACCCCAGCCGGCTTCCACTGAGGTAAGCCAAAAGCCCCCAGCCCCTCAAAACACCGTGGATCTGAGCCTACTTATCTTTATGATGCACCTCCTGCGATCCAGTGGCATTGAATTTCCCTCTGAGCAACTCTCCTGGGCTGGATTCTGTGGAGTCCCTCTGGTATGTGTTACTCCATCGCCATCTTCCCGGAAGTCCCAGTCTGGATTCTTAAAAGGACATGGAACAAGGGATATCACTGCTGGTATCATTTGGACCTTGGCCCAAACAGATAATACCCACAAAATGTCTACTTGGTTTTCGTTGATTATGCCAAGGCATTTCACTGAGTGTTGACGAGTTCTTTTTGCTACAGTGAATCTGTGTTGTCTTTCCCGCTTATTTGGATGCTTCCTCATCACTCAATATTTGGTTCATAGAACTGTGAAAGAAAAGGGAGGATTACTTGAAGTACTTGCTGATGAAGACCAAGGATTACAGTCTTTGGTATGGATTATAACTCAATGTAAAAACAACCAAAAGCCTTACAGCTGGATCAATAGGTAACAGCATGCTAAATGGAGAAAAGTTTGAAGCTGTCAAGGATTTTGGCTTGCTTGGATTTACAGTCAATGTTCATGGAAGCAGCAGTCAAAAATATATCAAAAGAAGACTTGCATTAGGTAAATCTACTGCACAAGACTTATTTAGAGTACTGAAAAGCAAGAATGTTACTTTGAAGACCAAGGTACAGGTGACCCAAGCTATGGTATTTTCAATCGCCTCATATACATATGAAAGTTGGAAAAGAAAACAGGAGAACCAATGCATTTGAATTTTGATGCTGAAGAAGACTATGGAAAATACTACCGACTACTAAATTGGCAAACAGGTCTGTGTTGGAAGAAGTAAGGTCAGAGTGCTCCTTAGAGGCAAGATTGAGAGACTTCCTTCTACATACTTTGGCCATGTTGTCAGGAGAAACCAGATCCTGGAGGAGGCCATCATGTTTGGTCAAGCAGCAGGCCAATGAAGAAGAAGTCCCTCAAGGAGATGGATTGACAGCATAGTTGCAACAATGGGCTCAAGCACAGGAACACTTGTGAGGATGATGCAGGACTGGGCAATGGTTCACTCCGTTGTGCTTGGGGTCACTATGAGTTGGAACCAATTTCATGGCACACAATAACAACTACTACTACAAGCATTTGATTTGTCTACCTGTTTTATGTACCTATATACCTGAGATTGAAGAAAATTTGCTCAGGCAAGAAGGGGTGGAGAGTGGAAAATGTTTAAGAAGTTCTGCTAGGGACCAGCACTTATTGATACCTTCCAGTGGCAAGAGCAACCTGCAGGAAAGCTCACCACTTGGACCCATCATCATCTTAGTCTAAGCAACAGACTATGGCTCTGTGTTCTGGGGACTTGCTTTGGGAAATGCTGCTTCTAGGTGAATGAATTGGAAAAAAATGGGAAAATCACCTTTGGGTAACCCTGTTTAGACACAAGGAACCTTGGCTGTACAGTGGATTAAATATATGGCTGTCCATCACAAGATCAATGCTCCAGGAGAGGATGATGAGGTTCTTTGCTCCTATGTAGATTTATGGTCTCAGAAACCTTATAGAGCAGTTCTACTATGCCATACAGGATTGCTATGAATCATAATTGATGATGGCAGTGGGTTTTTTTTATTGTGGAGGGGAGCACTTTTTTTGTATGCTTTTGTCAGTAGGCTGGTCAAAAGGAACATTAGCACTTGATACTCACCCTCATGATGGAAACCCTCATGATGAGTGCTTTAGCAATGTGTGGTGAAGAAATTAGATGATGCCAGCTATCACATAAAATAATGCATGGGATCTTAAAGGCTTGTTTGTAAACAAGCAGCCATTTAAGTAAGATGTCATCTAAGGGCACATGGAAGAAGCACAGCAACATCCATGATTCAAGGATTGCAAATCCAAATCTGAAAGAGGGAATAGATGTATCAGAGCTTAAATTGTGAGATTCTGATGTGCAGAGTTTATGGATGACAGTGGAATTCCAAAATACATTTTCAGGATCTACATGGGGAATAAACCTCCTCCAGTAATTTCTCTACCCATAACTGAGGATGGGAATAACTTGGTTATCAGACAGAGAGACTAGGAGACAAAAGGACTGTAGTAGATTAGAATGATAAATCTGACTTTAATGGTTAGAACCTTTCCTCTTGATTTTCTCTCTGATACACTGTAGACTTGATCTGAACGTTAATATTTTCTCCTCTTTCTTTTTTTCATATTGGGCTTTATCTCTGTTGCCTTTTGACATTGTGGGTAACCTTGACTCATTTTTTGTTTTTCTATGTTTTTTGGTATATGAAATTGAGGATTGATGAACCTACAGAGAAAACTAGAATAAAGATCTCTGGGAGGTGCAGTAGGGGAGGTGGTGGGTAGGGATAAAGGGGAACTGATATCAAGGAGTTCAAGAAGGAAGAAAATGTTTTAAAACTGTGGTAGCAATTTTACAGTACTGCTTGATATTATTGAACTATAGAATGGCATGATATCTAGATTCATTCTTAATAAAATGGTTTTTTTAAAATCTCATTTTACTGGGGGCTTATACAGCTCTAATCACGACCTATACATACATAGGAGAAGGAGTGTTGGCCCAGCAAGTCCTTCTTTTGGTGGGCTCAGCAGCTGCTGGAACTGCCTTCCATTATACTGGTGTCACAGGCATTTTCTCCTGTGTCCCCAGGTCCACTCCAATCTGTGGAAACTCCCAGATGTTTGCATATATGAACAAATCAATCTTGTACATTGTCCCTGGTCCCTGCTAAGGAGGCAGTATGTTCCAATAGAAAAAGGATGAGCTTTGGCATCAGGCCAACTCACCAGTTATAGCATTTTAATGTTGTCTCCCTTCTTCCAGCTATAGTTGCTTCGTGGGCACAGTGCAAATGACAATATCTTCCTCAGCACTATGGTGGGTATTAAATGATGTAACAGATTCAAAGTTCAAACAGAGTGCCTGACACCTAATTGACACAGGAGCAAAGTTCTTCGTCTTCCTTCATTTCCTTTTATATATTTTTTTCACCCATTTATGATCTATTAGCTGTTTGCATGTCCCCCGCGCCAAGGAGATCACCACCTTCCATGCCAATTCATTCTGTGCCTGAGCGCTCTGTTCCAAATAGGCTACAGTCTGTCTCCTTGTGATCAGTGTTCACTGCTCTCGATTTTGTCCATCTGGGTCTCTTTCATTTCACCTTAAGGAGACTAGACGTTGGGAAAAGGTGAGCAGAGACTACTTTCACCGCCAGACACTTCTCCCCACTCGGATCAGTCTGGCTACTGGATCTGCCTGAGTCTGAGCCCAATTGTTTTCCAGCTTTCTCCTCTTTTAGTGGAACACACAGCAGAGACCTGGTACCATTTTAGGTGAGAGACTTTGCATGTTTCTGAGAAATTTAGAACTTATTTGAGAATAATATGAACGGTGACAATTTTTATGTTCAATCTTTTTACCCCCTGAGAGAATGGAAAAATATCCTTAAACATTTACTGAGCATGGGCCTCGGGACTGTAGAGGAATTTGGGGTCTACAAGAACCAGGTAGTGAATATTTCGGTGGGAATGAATGACTAAGGACCTGGAGCAGGGAAGAAGCATTAGGTTAGACCTGGGATTGGCAAGCCTTTGAGATGGAAGAGCTAATCCTGTCCCTGACAAGCATTTAAGAAGAATTCTGGAGACATAAATATATTTTTCTAGACAAATGAAATCCCCATTATCTGAATAATTTTAGATATTTTAGAAATTTTCATTTTACTTCAGAGCTACCTGTATATACTCAAAGCACTGCATATGTCTTTGCGCTGTATTTGCTGATCCTTGGTAGTCCAACAAGCGCATGTTATTAAGTTCTGACGCTTCGTGAACCTATGCACAACAGAGCCAAACACTGTCCAGTACTGTGCCATCCTCAGAATTGGGTTGAATTTAGTCCCTTGAAACAGTCACTTTGTTCATCCATCTCCTCTTTTTGAAGCCCCTCCACTTTAACAAGCTCGATGTCCTTTTCCAAGGAGTGCGCTCGCCTGATAGCATGCCCAAAGTATGTGTGATGAAGTTTTTCCATTCTTGGCTTCTAAGAAGCATGCTAAATATGTCTTCCAAGATAGATGTATTTGTTTGGCTGGCAGTCCACCGTACTTTTCAATATTTTTTGTCAACACCAGAGTTCAAATACACAAATTCTTCCTCAATCTCCCTGATTCTTTACCCAACTTTCACATATACACGAGGTGATTGAAAATACCATGGTTTGGGTCAGGTCCACTTTAGTCTTCAAGGTGATGTTCTTGGCCCTCAACACTTTGACGAGGTCTTGCGCAGCAGATTTACCCAATGCAATATTTTGTATAACATGTGCATGATCATCATTGTGGATGTGAGAAAAATGGACTCCTTGACAATTTTAATCTTTCTCCATCTGTCTTGATGTTCCCTATTTTATGTGGATCGTGCTATTCTTGTGAGCATATTGGTGTTCTTTACAGTGAGTTACAACCAATACTGAAGATTTCAATCTTTGGGTGTCATCAGAAATTATTTCAAGTCATCCTTCTTTTAGCAAGCAAGGTTGTGTCATCTGAATATCACAAGTTATTAAATAAGCCTTCCTCTAATCCTGATACCATGTTCCTTTTCACATAGACCAGCTTCTTGTGTTAATTGCTCAGCATATGGATGGAATAAGAACAGTGAAAGGATAAAACTCTGATGCACACCTTTTTCTGATTTTAAACCATGCAGTATCACCTTGTCCTGTTCAAAGTCTCACTTTGTCCTATCTCTTGTTCTATGTATAAGTTCCATATGTGTACAATGAAGTGTTCTGTAATTCCCATTCTTTTTAATGATATTCCCAAGGTCCACCTCCTTCCACTTGTGGTTTCCAGGAAGTGGTGTTGGGACAAAGCCTGGATAGTCTCATGGCAAGACCAGATCAGGAATGGAACTGAATCGGGAGCAGCTTTATTTGCTTGCTCCAGGGAAAGTCTGCCGATGTGACTAAACCTCAGGGGCTTCCTACAAAAGACAAAGGTGAATCCCTCCCTCGTTACCCACTGATCACCTCTGAGCCTCTTGCTCTTGTATCCCTTGTACACACCTCTACCATTAGATGGACAATTCGATAATGTTTGAACACTTTTCTGATGTTCAGGGATAAATTAATAGCTGAGTAAATATTGACTGAAAGATGGTGAGTGGAAGAAAATAGCTTTGCCAATTCCAGGTTGTGATGGAAATGAGAGTGTCCCCATGGTGGGTTTGCTGTGTTGTGCCCAGTCCTGAAAGTCTGAGCCAGGGGTTTTAGCATGGCCCCCTTTCAGAACAGATAGGTGGAATTCTTGGACCATGAGCTGTCCATAAAGTATGGCTTTACCAAGGAGATGTCAGCCCTGGAACGAAACAACCCAAGAACCTAGATCTTTGTGAAGGTGTTGGTAAGGGATGCAGCAGAAATCATAAACTTGTCTCAAAGCAAAGGAAGCTTTTCCTTCATGTGTCTGCAGCTGGACGAAGTGTTGCTGGTGCACACCCTCCTTTGTGATTCTTCTTGTTCTTTTTACGAGCTGTTCTGGCCTGTGCTCTCCCATAAATCTAGAAGCACTTTGCTGGTGGGGCAATTGTTATATCTCCCCCCAGATCCACATATCTTGTCCATAGTCCGTGTGCAATCCTTGTTTGCCAGATGAGTGGGGTATCTAAAGGCAGGCAGGGTCCATATATTTTTCCTAGACTTTCTAGAAGGACCAGAGCTAAACATCTTGCAGCCCTTTTCATTTCCTCTTTCTTTTCTCTATTTCTTTTCCAGGAAACAGGAGAAGAAACACGATAGCATCTACTGACAGCAAATCAAATGCCATCGTGTGTGTTTGGAGGGCAGGCTGTTTCTCATTTGCCTAAATCATCAGTCCCATCGTGCCATGTCCATGTTAGATTTTAGGGAAGCAGATGACATGTGTTATGATGCTAAATAAGCTAAAATAGTGCCAGGATGGAGACAGAAGGTATTTGTTTATTTTTAAATGAAGCACAGCATTCTAGTGACTTATTGTGGTTGGGAAGGAGGGCACCGAGGGCAACAAGGCATGGTTGTGGCAGTGGTCTAGGAATTAAGACAAATTGTTGCTTCTGCAGCAGAGATCAGCTGCCTCTGATCTGTCAGTTACTTGAAGGGAGACTCTGCATTTGGTCAGACAAGTCTTAGTTTCCAGATGGTACCAGTTCCTCCTGAGCCTCTGTGGTTCCCATTGGACTACATAGGCCCAAATCACTTTTAGCTGAGCAACAGCAAATGGTAATGCAGACTTGCCATATGCTCTTTTGCATACACTCTTTAAAAATTGTACTCAATATACATGCATCAAAACATTTGACACTTCCACGCTCTACAAGATTATAATTAAGTGACATTCTGCATGTTGTTCAAATATCATCCTTACCTATTCCAAAATTATGCCATCGCCCATATGGAAGGTCAGTATCATCTCAGGGCTGGCACTTCCCCTCCAGCTCCTACTGTGTTAGGCTGGGTTGTCTAGAGAAAGAAACCAAGGACACTCATATAGGTTTAAGAAAGACTCCACCCCACTTATTTATCTAATTGACATGAAATTATGTAACAACCATACTTACCTTCCTACCTATTCCCAGAAACAATTGATAGGTGTTTGTCTCTATTCATTTTCCTAGTCCAGATATTTCATGTGAGTGGAATTAAACAAAATCTGTCCTTGTTGAAGCTGATTTATTTCACTCAGCATAATGCTTATGAGGTTCATTCCTCTAGTAGCCTGGGTCAGGACTTCATTTCTCTTTATGGATGAGTAGTAGTCCATTGTATATACCGTAGGCAACATGGTTGACTTATCCATTCATCTACTGATGGATATTTAGACTGTTTACACATTTGCGAGATTGGGAATAATGTTGCAAGGGACATCTGTGTATTTGTATCTATTTATGCTCTTGCTTTTAATTGCTTATATCCTTCATTTTCTTTTCTTGTTAGACCCAGTATGATCCCCTTTCTTCCCAACCTCGAGCCTCACACCCTCTACTTTGTGTCTGATGTACCAGGATCTCACCAGGAGCCTTAACACCAAGATTCTGAGCCCTGACTGAGCATTCTGATCATCCAGGGAATTGAATATTCTGGAGCACGTAGAGGATGAAGATATAAAAACTCCTTAGGCATAACCAAACAACTGGAGGGAGTGCTTTACTGGTCTTGGGGGCTGGGGATTATAGTCATAAGGGACACCAAGGTCAATTGTCATAACCTAGACTGTAAAGACAATGTTCGACATCCAGGCTGGTGAGTAGCAGCTGGATCTTAGAAGTTCACAAGTGGCCATCTAGGGGGCATGTATTGTCACCCTCACTCTGGAGGAAAGAAGAGTAGTGAATGGATCACATGAACATTAGACTTCATGACTTTAAGCTAGATGATCTCTAACTATCAATTCCAACTTCTTTGAAAGGGATCATATCAAAAGGTCCTAGATAGTGAAGCAAAATTCACAGTCATAAAAGAGACCAGGTTTATTGGCTGGATAGGGACTAACGGAACCTCTGAAACTATGGTCCTTATTCACTAAGTCTGAAAATGAACCCATACCTGTGGCTCAATATTCTGCCAAAGAATAGATTGGTCTATAATGGGAGCAATAACACAAGTGAGGTACACAAACCTTAAAATAGCAAACCATTTGATCTCAAAAGGGCAGTATTAATCCAAGGACCAAGTTCAGAAGGGTAGGAAGGGAGGAGGAATGGAAATAGAAGACACAAGTAGGAAGTGGAATAAGTGATATTATATTGTGGCGATTGCAATAAGTGGCATAAAACACAATGTGTATGAATTGTTGAATAGAAAACTGATGATCTTGGTAAACCTTCACCAATTCACAATAAAAACTTCAGGGAGAAAAACAATCCAAGTACCTAGGCTGCATTCCAGGCCAATAAAATCAGACTCAATGGAGATGAGACAAAATGTCTTTTGGAAAGCTCTCTGGCAATTCAAATGAGCACACAAGGCTGATACCCACCATCTGCAAACTGTGGGGTAGGTGCTTCGGTAATGCCTTGGGGGAGCGCTTGGGTCTGTCAAAGAATGTGAGATGCAGAAGGGGCAAAGGTCATCAAACCTCACGGACAGCTTTACATTGGGGGGCTGTTCCATGAGGAATCTGGGAAGGGTCCACTTGCATGCTGTCTCTGTGCAACAGATCCAAGAGACTCAACACCTTTCAAAAGCTGACAAGAAAGTCAGAGAGACTAGATGTGGGCACTAAGCTGTGAGTTTTCCAGAAGGCACGAGACAGAGCAAGAGCAGTCACAGGAACACTGATTCCTCCGAAAATGCTGTGATCAGCAGAATATGCACCTCTAATTTCATTTCAAACTCACTCCAGCATTCATTCCTTTTTACGGAAACCCAGCTTCTCATTAAAGTAGCCGGTTTAAAATGCCAATCTTCTGTTGAGCAAGTCTAAGAAATAACCCTTCTTTATTTTACATGGTATAAAAATTCAGTTTCCTAGGCCGATGGGCTCCAGGGAGAGGTTTTTATGTACTAGATATGGCTTTCAAAGTTCTTCAATTGCCTAAATTAATAATGACTTTTCCTTTGGCTTTTCTGAGGGACAAATTAATTTTAATCTTTTTCTAAGGAAGTGAATCTCTAGCTATCTCATTTGGATAACTTTCTGCCTTCAGAGTAGAATTTGAAATAATCTGCAAGGTCACCCCTTCCACACCCTACCCTAGCAGCCCAGCCTCTCTCTTCCTTCCAGCCTCCAGCCACCGGGGTTTGGTTGGGAAAGGAGATGCAGAAGGGAATCTCTAGGCTTTTCTACCAAAAGGTTGGCCACAACCCCCAGTAGACCAAATGTAATTCATTATGGGGGGTTTTGGTTTTATTACATTAACAGTTATCCTTAGGGAAATTACAAACAAACAGAAATAGGAAGATTTTATATTTTATTATGGAATGTACTGCTCAGCCTCATTATATTATAAAAGACAAAGTGCAAAAAAAAAAAAAATCTGGCTCCATTTAAAATGTCCTGACTAGCAGAACTTAAAATACACAAATCTTAAAGCGAAAGTCTAAATGAATAGATAAAATAAACAACAAACCAGTTTCCTCAGGAAAATCCATAATAAAGAGCGCGGCTACTTTTGAGCTATTTAAGATGCTCATGTTACAGGGAAAAGAGTATCGTTGTTGACTTTGAAATGTAGAACCATTTGCCTAATTCAGTGATGGAATCTTTGCTAAAATGGGCAGTTCTGCTGAAGAAAGAAATTGACTTGTAGCATTTTATGAGCAATTTCATCTTTTGAATTCAGAAATTACCAGGGATGCGGACAAGGTTTTTATTCTTTTGAGAACCCTCTAACCAAGAAATCTTTTAAATGATCATTGCACAGTGAATGCCTGGAGGCTCTGAAAAATATTTATTTTGAAATTATTATAAGCTCAAAATGATTCAGCAATGCAAAAGAAGAAGAGAAAAAGCAATGAAATACTAAGCTGTAAACGCTGGAAACTTTTCTGTGCTGAAAATAATTGTACAGAGTTTTTTTAAGTAATAGTGTCCAAAGAGATTTAATGATCTGATTGCTTATGGATATGGAGCTTAAATATATTCCTTATTTTAAATTTGATATTAGAATAGCAAGATTATAGACAATGATACAATGTGACTGGAAGAAGTATCGTTTCATTAAATGATCAAGTTAAGGCTGAAGGAGCCTGGTGGAATGTGTGTGACCATGAGGCCAGCCAGTTGGAATCGCTAGTGGCTCACAGAGAAAGACGCGGTTCTCAGCTCCTGTAAAGATTTACAACCTTGGGAACCTACAGGCATAGTTCTACGTTGTCCTTTCAGGGGTTCTCAGACTGTTTAAATGGGGCCAGTTCATTGTCCCTCAGACCCGTTGGAGGGCCGGACTATAGTGTAAAAATAAAACTGTGAACAAATTCCTATGCACACTGCACATACCTTATTTTGAAGTAAAAAACAAAATGGGGCAAAAACACCCAGCACGCTGGATAAATGTCCTCGGAGGGCCATGTGGCCCACGGGCCATAGTTTGAGGACCCCCTAAATTGATGTGTCAGAATCGACTTGACAGTGTTAGGTTTCTGGGGTGGTTGACCTCAGTTCTTGCTTAGCAATGCTGAAAGAATTCACATGGCAGAAGCACTTTTGTAAATCCAAGTGAATTTTATGAAGGAAAGTTTAGGTATCGCAGTCTCAAAAAGGACAGCTATCTCCGGAAAGTACGCCGGGCTGCATGGCAGGGGTGGGGAAAGTTTGCAGCTGAATATGGTGGTTTCATGGGAGGAATACCTGAGCAGGAGTGCAGAACCAGCTGAGGAGCCACGGCAGGAACCCCCAAGGGCCTCACCCTCCACTTGCAGAGCACATGAAAAAGGGAGGGCAACAAGGAGCCCAGGCCTACTTCTATCACCTGCCAGCACCACTGGAGGGCATTGGTCGATTTTACTGGCTGATTTAGGCGCACTTGTGTGATGTCATATTCTGTGTGACCAGGTGGACCTTCCACCTGGGCCTAGATGACTTGGGTCAGAGCATACTCAGTTCTGAATTTTGCCATAGGTGTCTAATTAGTGTGCCTGATTTATTTCCAACCCCTTTTTTGTGGCCTGGACAGCTCACTTTCGTTTAGTGTTGGCATTTGGGAAGACAAGCCCTAATCTAGCAACTTATCAATAGCAGTAAGTGAATGGAATTAAAATTCAACTCATAGCCATAAATTCAATTCTGACTCAGAGCCACCCGAGAGGACAGGGTAGAATTACCCCCTGCGGGTTTCTGAGGCTGGAATTCTTTACGGGAATAGAAAGTCTCATTGTTCTCCATCCCAGGGCTCCAAAGGACTGACCTTTCAGGGAGATGTCCAGCGGGTGCCAGCAGAGCTCCTTCATTGAAAATCTCTGCTAGTTTCTGAAGGGGGAGGGAAATTTTGAGGAGGCCGTCCTTGGCAGAGATAACTCTCCATTAAAGCCAAAGAACTTTTCCACATCTCTCAAAAAACAAACAAAAAAAACTAAAGTGACTAGTTCAGATTAATACGCTGTAGGTAGAACCACCTCCCACCCAACAAACCAAACCAAACCAACCAACCAACCAAACAAACAAACAAACAAACAAACAAACAAACAATCAAAAAGCCTGTTGCCTTCAAGTCAGTTCTGACTCCTGCTCTCCCCTTGTGATACAGAGTACAATTGTTGCATAAGGTTGTCTAGGCTGTACCCTTTATGAAAGCAGATGACTCCTTCCTTTTGTGGTACAGCTAGGTGGGTTTGAACTGATAACCTTTATATGAGCAGCACTATCCAGTGAACTATGTCAACTAAAGTCTCAAAGCATGTAAAGACTGATCCACAACCCCCACTTCTCTCTTCCTCTGCTGTGATGACCTGGAATCCACCTTTTGATCTGGTGGCACCATATATGTGAAGCAGCCCGAATCACTGAGTGACTGTGCAGGATAAACACCCTGTAGAATTGCCCTTCCAGCGTCAGAATTTGCATGAACAAGAAATAAACTAGATTTTAAGCCACTGAGGTTTCAGGAGTAGCCTCTTTCTGCACAACAGACTAGGCTATCCTGACTGATCATCTCTTCACAGGGTTGGTGTGAAGAGCTACTGGAGCAGCTAAATCCAGGGAAGCTGCCAAAGCAGATAGCTACACTTTATCTGGGATTGTGAGTTGTAGTACCAAAGTTTTTATTTGCCAGGGAGGCACTGAGTAATTTTTTTTTCTTCTGAAAACAGGACAACAGGCAAGTAAGTTTGGGGACATATGTAGCTGGAGCTTAAAGTCCTCTTACTTTGCAGTTTTCTTTGATAAAGATAGACTTGTTCTTAATGAAACCCATGACTGCAGCAAGTCAGTGTCACAAATGATTTCTGAGGAGAGGCCAAACAGCTAAGTCAAGGACCATCCTACCATTCTCTTCAACGCTGTCTCATGCTCTCATCTGCTCTGACGTGTCTGCTCAGGGGCATGTTGAAGCCACTGGGTGGGGCTTACCATTGGCACTGAAAATCATAGTAGGCGGTATTAGTGGATTTACATCAAGAAACCTGAATTCTTGGCCATTGCTTGGGGGGTCACAGTTCCCAAGACAATCAGTGTCAAGGGCCAAACAAAATAAAACATGACGAGGCCTCTGGGGCTGGGTTGAGCTGGATATATAACCAAAGTCCCTTTCTACCAGAACCTTCCCAAGAAGAGATTGCTCTTTTCCATATCTAAACAATTTTGTTTAACACACGTTCTGCTGCGGAACCTTCTGGGAAGCAGAAGAAAAATAATTTGCTTTCTTTTGAATTAAAATGAGTTGGGTCCAAGCCCTGTGTAGTGTGTAATCTTATCATAACATCGAAAGGAGTCTGATTTCACCATTCTTAGCTATTAAAAAAAAGTTCCAGGCACAGTAATTCAATTTAAAATCAGACACCAGGAGTAGTTCATATTTAATACACTTTATACAGGTATTACAGGTACAAGCGAAGTACTTGTTAACTGCCAGGTTGCTGGCTTGAACCAACGAGCTACTCCACAGGAGGTATTCTGTTTCTGTGAAGATTTACAGCTTTGGAAGCCCACTCGGAGAGCTCTACTCTGTCTTGGGTCTGAAGGTGCTTGATAGCAGTAGTTTTTTTTTTTTTTTTTTTTTTTCTGTCCTGCTGTTGGCAGCCACCCTTTCAACGATTCCGCACACTAGCATGGTGAAGTGGTGAACTCTGCGCTCTCACTCCCCTGGCTTCACACTCGGTCTCCCCACTCATCGTGTGGTTTCACCCAACTCGCGGAGCCTCCTGCAGGCTCCTCTCCCTGCTTGTGTAAAAGTGCGAAGGAGACTGACTTCCTCAGAGCTGTGCTTTAGAGAGAATCCTCCTAACATACTCAGCACCGCCTTGAATAGGGCAGCACTACATACATGACAACTACTTTATTATCTTTGATGGTGGTGGTGGGGTTTTTGTACGGAAAAAAAAGAGCCCTGAATGGTTTATGTAACAAGTAAGGGAATAAATAGATCTTCCTTCATCCACCTTCATCTTTCATTATTCTATCACTCTTGAATTGCAATATTAGAGGCAAAAATGGGCAGAATTCCCACCTCTTAACAAAGTTTGTGCACATGTGTATGCATGCATGTGTGTACATGTGAGTGTGCCTGTACAATGGGTGCACACGTGTGTGTGCACATGTGCACTGGAGCCTGGCAGCACAGGGGAGGCGCCTGTCTCTTTTCAGCAGTATCTGAAGGCTGCTGCAGGTGTAATGAGAAGTGATTGATGATCTGTTCAGGGAGCTCCTGGGATGGAGTCAGGGAAGGAGAAGCAAAGAAGATATAGTCATCTCCCCCGTATTTACATGAGGTGACGGAGGTGGGCGGTAGAAGAGCAGCTCCTCAGTAATGAGATCACAGGGGAAAGACCTTGGATGAGGTGCCAGACAGCCTAGCTTTCCCAGAGAGGGTGGGGACTGGGAAGGAGGCTGCATCCTGCCTCATCAGTTACAGCTGCTCTGTCACTCTGGGGAGGGAGGCAGATGAGGCAGGGAGCTTCTGAAATCTCTCATCTCCAGACCTTCTAGGTGGCTGTGGGAGGGTGTGAGGACGGCCACACTGGAGGGTCAGGGTGGATCACATTGCAGTGTGGAGCCCAGCCTGGACCCATGTTGTGTAGGGTGACCAAGGAGCTTTGGGGGCAGGGTTCCGGGTGGGGGCTTTGTCTAATAAGACCCACAGCGGCACCCTGTATTGCAATGTTGGCATAAAATGTGCAGAGACTTGAGACAACGTGAAATGAACCATCCACTTCACTTGGAAAGACAGGAGGGCTGAAAATCAGACTGGGAGATCTCGTTTGCTGTATAGTTGTGAGAAGGAGATATTCGTGGCTTCTCTTACACACTAAACTATATTACTCCTCAGGCATAAAGGTGGTGATATGAATGCTTTGATAGACTAGCATCTGTCAGCTGGGAGGCATAACATAGTCAGAGACCTTATTAATCACTTGGAGATTAGCTGAGGGGTGGGAGAAGCCAGGCATGACGTTTTCCAGGGCTGCTCAGCCTGCACAGGAGACCTTTACTGAGTTGGACAGAGGTGCTACCATCTGAAACCTCAGATAGAGTAGTTAGAAAATTGACTGACCTAGTACAAGATCTATTTACATATATTAAAAGATCCTGGGTAATAAAATCTCATATTTGTGCAGCATGCCACATTTGTCAAAGGGCTTTCTCATTTACTGTCTTACTTGGTCCTCAAACGAAGAGGCCTTTGGGCAGGTATT
Source organism: Tenrec ecaudatus (assembly GCF_050624435.1). NCBI lineage: Eukaryota > Metazoa > Chordata > Mammalia > Afrosoricida > Tenrecidae > Tenrec > Tenrec ecaudatus. Next base: position 82,050,200 of record NC_134544.1, on the reverse strand, counting down.
GCTGTTTAATTTTGGACGTGGTAACAGAGCTTTGGCTGGAGTACTGGACTTGGAATCAGACTGTGCAACCCACAGCAGGTCACTTAGCTGCTCTGGATTGGCTTTCTTCCTCTCTGAAGGTCAGGGCTTGGACTAGACCATTTTCCCAGTGGCAGCACTGCTGACATTTTGGGCAACATCATTGCTGTGGGGCCGTCTTGTTCCCTGCACCAGGATTCTAAGCGAGCATCCCTGGTCTCAGCCCACTAGACGACAGTGGGACTCCCTTCTGCAGAATGTCTCCAGGCATGGCCAAATGTCCCCTGCAGAGCACGCTGCTGGGCTGGAGCACGTCAGGATAATGCACTCGATGAGCTGTATTTTAAGTTTTCAGGTACTTTACATGTCTGCACAGGGAGACTACATCAACAATTACCCAGCAGTCAATGGGTCATCACTGACCCTCTCTATAATTCCAACTGAGGTCATCAAGCACCAACTGAGTTTCTGAGCTTAACCCCCTTCATGGCACAAGTTGTTTAGCACTCAACTAAAAACCAAAAGTTTGGCAGTTCAAGCCTATCCTGAGGTCCCTTAAAAAAATCCTGGTGGTCTGCTTCAGAAGAGTTGCAGCCATGAACACTCCATGGCGTGAAGAGATATAAACATGAATGTGGATGTGACTCTAGGTATAGCTACAACCAGTAACCATAGAATCAACTACATCATGCAATCAACTTCAACTCCTGGCCCCCTTATGTGTCCGAGCAGAACTATGCTCCCCAGGATCTTGAAAGGCTGCTTGGTCTGAAGTAGATTGACAGGCCTTTCTTTCTAGGTGCCACTGGGTGGACTCAACCTTCCAAGCATGCTATTAAAAGCCAATTCGTTACCTGTGTGCATCACTGAAGACACACAGACATACGGAGCAATGCTCAAAGTCACACTACAAGTTTGCAGCAGCTAGTCTCTTGCCCTCTCTGGGATTGATAACAAAAGCAGGGCAGGCCAGCCACAAATATTGTGTGGCTAGCAGGGGAAAGCAGTTGGTGACACAATTGCAGATGGAGTTCATCCTTTGGACTCATCCCCACCCCCGTTTTCAACTGCACGGAATGGGTTCTAACTTTCTGGCACCAGAAAAGCAGACTTTTGAGTTTTTTTGTTTTATGAAATGTAGGCTGTCCCTGCTTAAGTCTTATATTCAGTCTCTGTTCTTCTCCCTCCTCCTGCACCTCCTCCAGTCATCAACAGTAAGTGGCTGCAGGGCGGTTTCCCAGCAGGGCTGTGCTCTAAGACTCATAATGCTGGGTTTTCCTACAATTCTCCACATTCTTGGGCTTGGAACAATCCAGGCATTACCATATCAAATGCTCATTTTAGGTGGGAAGGGCGGGGACACTGAAAACACCTTATGGGGCTCAATCCTTCTCTGCATGCATGTGAGGGTTTCCAGGAGTTAGAATTTCAACTTAAGTGATTTATTTTTTGTTCTTCAATCATGTGCCTGGCACCTGCTGGACATTTCTTCTATAGTGTTTTGTTGTTGCTAACCCCATTTCTAAGATCGGAGATATAAGGGTCAGGCACAATAGGCAGTTTAATTGACTAATTCTGGGGTGTGAATCTGCTTCTTTCTGGTTCCCCATTGCCCTGAGTCATTTTAAATGGAGGTGTTGTGAAGGGTGTGTGTTCAGCAGCCGCACACTGCCTCATCTCGCCTCCTGGTCGATGGGCTATGTAGCCTTACGTGAGTTGTTTAGTCTCTTACCAAGCTTGTGTGATCACTACTTTTATAAGCTTCATTTTACCGAGGCTATGAGAGGTCAGGCGAGTGAAGGCTTACAGATTGCCTGGCATATAATATACAAATGATAGTCAAGATATATAACTAAGTGTGTCTCTGTTCTTGGTTCTGTCAGTACCTGGTGTGGCCACAAAGAAGAAACCTGGTTTCCTGCTATTTTGAGCATCTAGTGTGAATGGCAGGAGATAAGTCACATGCTAATGAACCCTGGTGGTGTAGTGGTTAAACACCATGGTGCCTGGCTATCAAAAGATATAGTGTTTGGGGTCTTAAAGGCTGGAAGATAAACAAGGGGCCATCTAGCTAAGAAACAACAAAGCCCACATGGAAGAAGCACAGCAGCCTACCCTGCCATGATCGCTGAAGACAAAGCGGTACATAAGCAAATGCAGGCATGTTTTCTTGATGTGCACCCTTATACATACGAGTTTCTGTGGATTTGTTTCCCTAATGCACCCAGACTAACATAAGCAGTGTGGAAAGCATTTAAGAAGCCTAGACAAGGGCAGGGCAGGATATTTGGAGGGACTGGATCCAGAATTAGAGAGGAAGGAGCCCTGGTGGCGAAACAGGCTGCTAGCTCCCTGTCCGAAGGGGAACAATGAGATTGCTGTCTCCCATGAAGATTTACAGTCTTGAAAACTCCATATAGGGTCACTGTGGTTGAATCCGCTTGATGGAAAAGGACTTTTGGGATTGAAGGTGGAAGCCACCAATGACTTCCTGCCATTGAGCCAAGGAGCCTCTGGGAAGTGTGTGAACTTCTGGAATGTAGGAAACAAACTCTACACATCTGCTTTTCCTGCTACCCAAGTCATGCCCTTGGCCTTTGCTTAAACACATTCATTCAGAAGTCAACCACCCCAGCTGCTCCCTCAGGAAGCTGGTGGATGAGCTCTCTGGTTCCACTCCATGGGCATTTCTTGTCTAGGTACCTGCCCTCTGCCCCAGCACAGACAATGTGCTTTTGGAAGCAGCGCTCCCTGGGTAGTGAGAGTGATTTGGCTCCTCGGGGCTAACATGATGAATGCTGAGAGGGGGTGCATACTAGGGGGTTAAGTTCCCTGACCTTTCCCTAGCCCAGGGGAAAACTTACTATTTAAAGTAAGTTTTAGACAGAATCTTTAGAAAGATAAATTTTTTACTTAATGTACACAATTACTCCCCAACACATCTGTTTTGTCTGACTCAACACTCAACCTCATAGGTTGTGGATGACCTTGAGCAGGCACTCAAAGTCACAATGGTTTCTATCAGGATTGAGAGTTCATTTTTCGCAACTCTCCAACTGGTTATTAGCACCATTGTCTCATTTCTATTTATGTATTTGCTTTGTTTTAGGGGAAAATGACTCCCAATTCAACTATATTTTATTAGGAACTCCTTTGCTAAGTTTTACATAAGAAAAAGGCTAACTGATGTTCTGGATGAAGGAGAGTATCCGCATGAGGCCACAATGGTGTCGGAAGGACCCACAGCCACAGTTACTTAAATAAAATGACACCCATTCTGTCCTGCTGACTCTGACTCATAATGACTCTGTGTAGGGATCCTGAAGTTGCTACTTTTACAGGAAGTGATAACCTCATCTTTCTCGTGTGGAATGACTAGTGGCTTCGAACCAGCGACCTTGCTGCTAATAGTCCAACACTATCCAGCATTACCACCTGGGCTCCTGAATGCTTAAATAAGACATGGAAAACAAACAGCTTTGTCACAAAACTGTGACTGAAGACAGATCAATTCATAGAGTTGGAGTTGCAGGAGGGCCTGTGAGAGCATGAGCGGGACCTTCATTGGGATGTGCACACTACTGTATGTCGCTGAGTCTGGCCCGGGGAGTGGATGCAAGCACCCTGCCTGAGGGCCCAGCTTTCCACTGCCAGTCAGCAGTAGGAAAGAACTCAATGCTGGATGAATCTGTGGCCCCTCAAAATGGATGTAGGGTCTCTCATAGACTCTCACTGTGAGCCACAGCCTACTGGTCAAAATTTAAGCTCAAATACGACTTAAACGCCTAACATTCTGTTTCCTTAAACTAAGGTACTGCCAGGATTCGCTAGAGGCCTGGATGACCTATCAGGTCTGAACACCGATCTCAAATCACTTCACATGATCCATTCCGCCAGTCATGTCAAGGACAACTAGAGCAAGCCCAAATCGCCTCCTCACTTACCCATTCCAGAGGCTGTGCCTGTATTACCTATCAACTAACACATTCCCATATGCCGTGATTATGAAACCAACCATCCTGCTGGAATAAGGACCAATCACGATGCAAAGGTCAGGGTCAATGGGAAAGCAAGATAGGGGCTGAGGGGAGCCAAGAGGGTCCCTTCACTCAATACCTAAACCTGATATAATGTCACTAGACTGGGGTCTTCCTGAAATCTCAAGGGGACCCGATTCATGATTGACGTGAATTGTGCTTATTCAATCTTTGTTCTGCTTACTGTCCTGCCGTGCTGCCTCCTCTTCTTGCTTTATGTGCGTGGCTCCCTCTGTTGTGGTGACAAACGGCTTGAGATGGTCTTGACAAAGGGAGAAAGCCCACCCACGTCAACTGTCACCAGAAGCAGACACTAAGTTCATTTCTCTCTTTTTCTTTCACCTCACAGAACTATGCACACCAGACACTGGTAGAGCTGCCCAGAAGGAGAAACCTTAGTGCAGTGGTTCTCAACCTGTGGTTGCGACCCCTTTGGGAGTCATATGACCCTTTTACAGGGCTCACTCAGTTCATAACTGTAGCAAAATTACAGTGATGAAGTAGCAAGAAAATAATTTAATGGTCATGGGGTCACCACAACAAGAGGCCCTGTGTTAGGAAGGTTGAGAACCACTGCCCGAGTGTGTTTAGGACTTTGCTGCCCTCAGGGTCATCAGATATTCATGGAGGCAGAGCCACTGGAGGAAGCCCTTCTGGGAAATGCCCTGAAGCCAGGTCTCAACCAAGTCCATCCACCCTCACCCTCCGAGATCCTAATCATAGGCCGCAGGGAACTTCTCCCTGCCACTTTGAACACAGTAAGTCCATGGGAGCAGAAAGCCTCCTCTTTCTCCCTTGGAGTGGTGGCTGGTGAGTTCACACTGCTCACCTTCTGGCTAACATAACCCACAGACTAGCTCCCCCTGAGCTCAGTTTGCTTTGCCGCACAGCACACATCGTTTGGAACCTTCTGAAGTAGCTATGCACATGTGCAGATTGGGGGATTTCACACAAGATGCAGATTTCCACCCTCTCTTGGCAAAAATAATTTTTGCAAAAGGCTTTTATTCTCTTCTGGATCTGAGTAGCAGCTACTCTCATAAAGTCCTAGCACATACATGCATGCTACAGTCCTCCCAACTCCCTAATGTCTTACGCCGAGTCTGTTTCATGCTTTTGTGTGTCCTATGTGGCAGCTGTAGGCACCCAGGGCACGGGCTCTGCAGCCTACGTTCAAATCTCTCTTTTCCACTTCCTCACTGTGTGGTCATAGGCTCATGACTTTGTTATCCTGTGCCACTGATTTTTCATCAGTAAAATGAGGCAGGAATAGACTCCACACATAGGCTTGTTAAGTGGAATTATTGCATTATTACATACAAAAAGCTTAGAACAGTGCTAGGCATCTTGCAAATACTGTTAAGTAGCTTAGCATAGGGACTGGGTCATCCATTACATATGCTCAGGTTCCAACTTCTGGCCAGAAAAGGGTGGTACACCTAGGTGGCCGTTACACCTGGATTGGCCCATCTGGGCCAGTTAAATTCAATTTATCCAATGTGGTTGACCAGCACCATCAACTATGCCTCCCTATGGAGGAAGTGAAAAGGCAGGATCTTGACCTGTCCGATTTCTCCCTTCACCGACTTTTCTGTTGTCCATCCCCCAGGAAGGAGGTCACATGTAGATACTTGTAATCGGTTCCCTCTTTCCAACCCACCCTCCCTCTACCTTCCCAGTATCACCACTCACAAATTACCAAGGGTTCATGAGGGATGGGCGAGCGGGGAGCGAGGGGAAAAATGAGGACTTGATGCCAAGGGCTTAAGTGGAGAGCAAATGTTTTGAGAATAATGAGGGCAATGAATGTACAAACGTGCTTTACACAATTTATATATATATATATGTATATATATATATGTTTGTGATAAGAGTAATATGAGCCCCTAATAAAACGACTAAAAAAAAGTAGAAGAAAAGGCAGGATCGGAGACACAGTGTGGGAATTGCACCTGACCTGATCCCACCACACCGAGGCAAATCACTGGGGGAGTGCAGCGGAACAGTAAGGGAATGGAGTGGCAAGGTCCCCAGGGAATGCTGAAAGTGGACGTTGGGGCCAGGGCGTGGTGCCCCAACAGACTGGACTGGAAAACGCTCCTAAGGGCCAGCAAACGATCCCTGAACAAACTACAAGCTTTTCTCTTGTGAACTGTTTTGTTCTGTTCTTTGTCAGTGGTTTCTTTTTGTTGTTTTGTTGTCTGGTTGCATACTGTTGCTTTGTTTTCCTCTGTCTTGTTTTCGTGCATGTTAGTGTCTCCACAGGTCTGTCTGAATAGGACAGGCTGGATGAACTATCTGGAGGAAAAACAATGGGACCAACAGTTCCGGGGGGACTTGGGGTGGGGGGGTAAGCGGGGTAAGGAAGTGGTGTTAACAAACCCAGGGACAAGGGAAAAACATGGGAACCCAAATGGTAGAAAAGGGGGAGTGGCAGGCCTGGTGGGAAATGATCAAGGGTAAGGTTGCTTAGAGAAGAGGTATACTCTAACCCAGGTGGCGACGAAGCATGGTAGTAGGGCAGGAGGAAAGTCAAGGGAGATGGAGGAAAGAGCTAGGAGTCAAAGGGCATTCATGGAGGTCTAGACAAAGACAAGTACATGCAAATATATATAGGAGGATGGGGAAATAGATCTATGTGTCTATATTTATAGGTTAAATATTAAGGTGGCGGAAGGACCTTGGGCCTCTACTCAAACACTCCCTCAATGCATGAATACCTTCTTTTATTAAATTGGAACTCTATGATGCTCACTCTCCCGACACAACGGCTGGAGCCAAAGTGGGTGAACAAGTAAATGTGGTGAAGAAAGCTGATGGTGCCTGGCTATCAAAAGAGATAGAGACTGGGGTCTTAAAGGCTTGAAGATAAACAAGCGGCCATCTAGCTCAGAAGCAACAAAGTCCACATAGAAGAACACACCAGCCTGTGTGATCGAGTGGCCCGAAGAATTCAGTTACCAGGCATCAAAGAACAAAAAATCATATCATTGACTGCACACCTCCATGATAGGATCGCTGAAGACAAATGGGTGCATAAGCAAATGTGGTGAAGAAAGCTGATGGTGCCCGGCTATCAAAAGGGATAGTGTCTGGGGTCTTAAAGGCTTGACGGTGACCAAGCGGCCATCTAGCTCAGAAGCAAAAAAGCCCACATGGAGGAAGCACACCGGCCAGTGCGATCACGAGGTGCCAAGGGACCAGTTATAAGGCATCATGCAACAACAAAAAAGATATAAGTGTGTGTATATATGTGTATATGTATATATGTATATATGTACATATATACCATATTAAATGAAGGGGGAAGTGCAGAGTGGAGACCCAAGGCCCAAGTGTCGGCCAATGGAGATTCCCTCATGGAGGGGTTTAGGAGAGGAGATGGGTTAATTAGGGTGCGAGGTAGTACCGATGAAGAACACAGCTTTCCCCCAGATCCTGGATGCTTCCTCCCCCCAACTACCATGATCCGAATTCTATCTTGCAGGGCTGGATAGGACAGAGGCTGTACACTGGTGCATATGAGGGCTGGAGGTACAGGGAATCCAGGGTGGATGATACCTTCAGGACCAAGGGTGTGAGGGACAATGCTGGAAGAGTGGAGGGTGAGTGGGTTGGAAAGGGGGAACTGATTACAAGGATCCACATGTGACCTCCTCCCTGGGAGAGGGACAGCAGAGAAGGGGGGAAGGGAGACTCCGGATAGGGCAAGATATGACAAAATAATGATGTATAAATTACCAAGGTAGCATGAGGGAGGGGGTAATGGGGAGGGAGGGGGGAAAAAAAGAGGACCTGATGCAAGGGGCTTAAGTGGAGAGCAAATGCCCTGAGAATGATTGGGGCAGGGAATGTATGGATGTGCTTTATACAATTGATGTATGTATATGTATGAACTGTGATAAGAATTGTATGAGCCCCAATAAATTGTTAAAAAAAAAGAAAAAGGAAAGGCAGGATCCCAGAGCCCACTGAGTGACTTTCTCTCCAGCAGCTTCTAGGCAGGCTGGGGGTGGGTGGGGGTGGTGGTGGTGTGAGAGGCCCTGAGGTGCCTATATAAACCTGAAACTTCTCTCAAAAAACTCACTTGGATCACAATCCAGGCTTCAGAGTGAATTCTTTCTCGCGTGAAGCCAAGGACTGAGGTATATCTCTCCCACGAGAGATCTAACAATAGTGTCTCTTATTAGATCATTAGGAGCTCAGGTGGTGTAGTGGACTATGCATCAAGCTGCTAATCGCAAGGTCAGGGGTTTGAACTGCCTAGCCCATCCATGGGAGAAATATGAGGCTGTCTATTTCTGTAAGGCACTGGTTCTCAACCTTTTGAATGCCCCCACCCTTTAATACAGTTCATGTTGTTGTCACCTGCAACCATAAAATCATTTTCATTGCTACTTCAGAACTGTAATTTTGCTATTGTTATGAATTGGGTGACCCCTGTGATAGGGTTATTTGATCCCCAAAGGGGTCGCGACCCACAGGTTGAAAACCGCTGCTGTAAGGATTTAAAGTCTCAAAACCCCAAAGGGCCAGTTCTTGGTCCTATTGGGTCAGTATGAGTTGGAGTCAATAAAACGGTAGTTAGTTTTTTTCTACATCAATATCAGATTCTGGTGGCAATCTCCGTCATTCTGCATTGTGGTCTGGTTTGGACTCCGGTAGATCTGTGGGAAATGACTGCTCTGGTTTGAGGTGAGGGCCACGGTGCATAAGTGGTAGATCTCTTATCGTCTTTCACCGGGAAGACCCATGTTCGATTTGCAGCCTAAGTGCCCCAGATTGTCAGTGAAGATTTGTGTGTTGCTATGACACTGAGCAGGCTTCAGCGATGTTTCCAGACTGAAATAGAATAAGGACGAAATACCTGATCATCTCCATCCACACATCGACCCTTCCAGCCATGGTGGTAGCACAGACTGGCACAGTTTTCTCCGCTGCCCATGAGAAGCTGACTCGACAGCCATGGTCAAGATCAACAGCTTGAACTCCTTTCTGCGTCTATGGAAATAAGAACAACCTTCTGAAATGAGGTCACATTGCTCTTTGGGCCTGGGAGGATGCCTCTGTGACTCAGATTGCACTCTGGATCCCAAAGGAGACTTTTAAACACAGCCACATAGCAGCTCCGGAAATTGCCATAGTAGAAACCAGGTTTAAAAAAAAAAAAAAAAAAGCAACTTCTACTGACTTGCTCAAAGAATCCGGGGGTGGATGGGGGTGGGTGGGTGGGAAACTCCTTTGCAAATGGACACATTTGTTTCCTTACATATCTGTCATGTCTTTTGGACCTGAAAGAAAGAGAAAAAAAAAGCAGATGAGAGAATAAACGGAGACTGACAGTCATCTTGTTGGTATTCCCACAGCATCCCTTCCTTAAGCACTTGCTGCCATCTCATCCAACTCCACTCAGTATATTTTCACCCGGCAATGATGCAGAAATGTCTGTGTACTCCCATTTTATTTTAGTCGGGCAGTGTTTAAGGGTTTGTCTTTCAACTGACCATGGCAGGACGTCTAGAAGCAATTATAATCATCACCTGCCCTGTCTGTGCAGTGGGCAGGCAGTGACGGATCCCCAGCCTCTGGAACACTAATGCTCCCTCCAAGCTCAAGAAAATGATGGTGACACTTGGCTTCCTTGTTGTCTGGGGGAGCTCAAGGAGCTCTCCTCCACAACCTCAAATTATTGGCAATTCTTTGAGTGAAGACATCTAATTAGTGACTGGAAAGGAAGGCATCAGAGATGATTTTTGGTGACAAGACAAGCCTCAACCATCTCCAGAGAGCATGTCTCATACGTGCAAAGTATGGAGAGGGAGGAAACAATTGATCACAAATGGAATAGAATCTGAGTCTTGCCACACAATGTGTGTGTGTGGTCACTGAGGCACCAACATTATGGCTGGAGGACGGATACATTTTGTGCAGCCGTGATTGCCATCCAGAATGTGCCGTGCTATTGTGAAAAGTGATTTTTTTAATTCTAAGCAAATCTCTACTTCGACTTGCTTTAATGCTTCACCAGAGAGTAGGGGACTCTGGGAGGGAAGGGGCTGGGCTGACCTCAGGAACTCATGTGTAAAGGGCTTTTTCTCACGTGGAAGCAGGCTGGGTTCACAGCTGTTCTTTCTGGTAAAGCTTGTTTCTGAACCTTGCCACATCTGAGTCTGAAGAGAGGAATGACGGTGACAAATGCTGCGGGGAGCCCTGGGCACATCTTGGCTATGGTCCTGCTTCAGTCTGTTTCATTTGAATCCCAGTTTTACCTTTCCTTCTTTCTGGGTTCCGAAGCATCAGGTGGGTGCCAAGCATTTCCACGGACAACTAAAGCTGAACAAGGTGGAAGCAGATGAAGAGCAACGGGAGGTTGGTGTTTGGGAGACTGAATACTTGGGCTTCCTAGGCCAGTCCAGCTGGTGGTTAGAGCCCTGTTTCAGATTCCACTGAAATCTCCTAGTTTCCAAGGATCAAGTGGCTCCTAAGTCCAGAATTTCTGTTACATGTCTCACCAAGGAGTTGGGCTAAAATGCAGTGAAGAATAAAGCAGGAGCTTCGCTTGTGAATCCACTCTCTGATTCAGAAATTTCAAAGGCTTCATGCACACACATTTCAATACTGAAAGCACAGCAGGGAAAGCCAAAGATTCGGGCTTTCTCCTTGTCCCTCTTTTCGGGCTTTTATGGCTTTCCAAGGTGCCTCCCTGAGCCGAGTGTTGTATAGGTCATGTTTAAAGATGTCCTAGATCCGAGGGACCTGCTGTTTTGCTTTCTTTTGCAGGGAGGCCTGGTTTCTTGTCTTGTGACCAAACACAGAGCACAGATATCTGCGCGCTTCCTCCCTTTCCCCTGACCTTTGCTCTCTTCTCTGGTTACACTACTGACCTGTTCTCCCTTACAAGATATGAACTGCTCACACACTTGGATGAATTCTCATCCTAGTGAGAAGCATCTGAGCATCTTATTAGAGCCTGTATGAGTTCTGTTCTGGATGCCTATTTGTGAAACTTCAGGTCTCTGGCATGGAAACGTCCCATGCCCACACACACACACACACACACACACACACACACACGTAATATAAACTCCAACAGTAGTTTAAGGTTTAAGGTGGTAACAGGGAACGCTGGGGCCTGTGGCTCCTGGTGAACCACATAGGCTGTCTAAAGAGGCTAGTTCCATCTCAATGTAGCCATACAGTAATATAGACCTGTTAGGTAGCAAGACAACGTGTTGTTCCTCTCCATACTTACGGGGCCCCCTACAGGACGTTGGAAGCCAATGTGGGCTAAGGGGCATACACCAATTCAAGCCCAAGCCAGGAGAGCGCAATTGACACCACGCAGCTGAAAGCCCTTAAAAGGCTGGAACCTGGAGACCACCGCCCCTCCCATTCAGCTGCTTCCCTGCCTTCCACTCAGCAGGGCTGGGTGTGCAGTGTCATGAGGGTGCCCGTGTTCAGTTTACTGTAATGCTGGAACCTTCTCTCCTGTTTCTAAATCCACTCAGATCACCAACCAGGCTTTGGTGTGACTTTCTTTCTAGTGTGTAGCCAAGGACCGAGACATGTCCTACCTGAGAAACCTAACAGACCCAGACTTACAATAAACCCATATTTTTATATATAAGGCAAGAGGTGAACAGGTCTAGCCAATAATGGTGAAGAGGGTCCTGGGTTTGAGAAAGATTCTGAAGTCGAATCCATAACCCTTAGAAATGTATTTGCTTGAGGGAGGGGGGAAAGGGGAGGGAGGGGAAAAAAAAGAGGACCTGATGCAAGGGGCTTAAGTGGAGAGCAAATGCTTTGAGAATGATTGGGGCAGGGAATGTATGGATGTGCTTTATACAATTGATGTATGTATATGTATGGATTGTGATAAGAGTTGTATGGGTCCCTAATAAAATGTAAAAAAAGAAAGGAGAAAAAAATGATTAGGGCAGGGACTGTACACATGTGCTCTATACAATTGATGTATGTATATGTATGAACTGTGATAAGAATTGTATGAGCCCCTAATAAATTTTTAAAATTAAAAAAACAAAACAAAAAAAAACAAAAAAAAAACCAAAGGGCTCAAGCAGAAAGCAAATGTTTGAGAATGACGATGACAACAAATGTACAAATGTGCTTGACACAATGGATAGATGGATGGATTGTGATAAGAGTTGTATGAGCCCCCAATAAAATGTTTTTAAATAATTTTTTAAAAAAAGAAAAAAAAGAGTTTAGGAATGTTCAAGTTCTTTGATGTTTGTTTTGTAACCAATTCCCTTGTGTAAGAAGAGTATAAGGAGTCCTCCCGATGCAAAAAAAAAAAAAAATGTATTGGCTTTAGGGGAGGGGCAAAGAGGGCTGGATTGAGAAAGTCTCTGGCATCCAGTTATGACTTGACTTTTGGATCCTGAATCCTTCAGGAGTCATGACCTTACTCTCCAGCCAGACCTTCCAATAACCACCTTCTCAGAGCCTTGTTAAGTTCTCATAATACGTTACACCTGCCATCCTGTGAGCAGCTACCAAACCCAGGCACTTTTTTCAAAGAAAAGCTCGCTCTCTCTACCCCGAAGAGCAGGTAGTTTGGGGATGATGGATATGAGATACCAGAGAAGGTAAATCTGTTATCTTCCATGATGCACAAAACATGCTGTCACAACCAGGACTTGTGACAATCCCTCAGTTTCCTAAATTACTTTACTGCTGCTTTTTTAATTAAGCCTCTTTAACTTGTCATATATTGATAACAGGGATGACGCTGAACTAGATGAATAAATTAAAGCTCTCCTCATCCTGTGCTTTTATATGAATGTGTTAATTATTTTTTTCATTAGGGAGAATGATGGAGGGATGGAGCAATACCAAACGGAGTTTGACAAAGTGTTGGTGTTTGCTGCCGTAAACATGGTGCATGTCAGATACAATCTGTCACTCAGTGAGTCTGCAATTAACACCAAGGGACCAAGGTAGGATTCCCTGAAATAAACAGCCTTCCTCCCAGATGCTAATGGGGACCCAGCAGGACCCATTGTTGTGTTGTAGCAGTTGTACACGGGCCCTTAGAGGACACAGAGCTGGTGTTTGAAATGAGTTTTGTTTGCCCCCAGTTGGCTCACACATTTGTCTTTTAAATAGCATAATCACTAACATTTAAACACAGGGTAATTTCACATAACAATCTTCACCTTCTGAGAAATGGAGAGGTCCGACTTTGCTGGTTGACAGTGCGCCTCTGGAAGACAAGGGGCGGGGGGGAGGCTCAGAGGGGCTGGGGGAACAGTCAGATGTGGTGATCAGAGTTTGGAATCCTTGCTTTCCATGTACACGTGGCAAGGAGGTCAAGGTTCAGAAATTTAGGAGAGACGTATCAGACACACGTTTGTATGGTCCATAATAAACCAAATAGGAGTTGCTATATCAATCTGTTGGTTATTTTTTTGTGCTTGGTAGCCAACCAGCTCAGAAATCCTGACCTCGCCGATCTTGTGAAACAAGCACCATTCCAGAATTACAAAGAAGCAAGCACGGAGACAAAGGCATCCATCACCCCGAATGCGTAGAGGTCCGGAACTAAGTGCTTTCTATAGAAAAGCTCCAGAAGGCAGACCTTTGGCTGGGAAACCTGTTAGGGAGCTGGCATAGGGACTGGCACATCCACTACCCATGCTCAGATGTCCGAGCTACCGGCTCATGAAGTAGTGGCACACTGCATGCTCAGAAGTTCAGGTTTCCAGCCAGGAGGGGGAGATACTCCTGGGTGGGTGCTGCACCTGCATTGGCTCACCAAGGCCAGGTGAATTCAATTAAACAATTCAGCCAATGGGGTTGACCAACTTCATCCATCACGCCTCCCTAACTCACAGGGATCCCAAACCAGGCCTCGGCATGAGCTGTTTCTCAGGTGGAGCCAAGTACCAAGGCATACCTGTCCCCGGAGAGGTCTAACAGAAGCTGTGCTGTCTGACTTGGAGCTATGATGTAAGCCGGCCCCAGGAGTGGGCCCTCCCATCCTGGTCTCACGGGTTGCGAGCCCCTCTGGCTCCTTTCACCTCACCACCCTCAGGAGAATTGTTGAGTTGAATTCGCCAGGCCTAGGTGTGCCAATCCAGGTGCCGTGCCCACCCAACACCGTGGAGGCCCCTGTGGACACTTCTAGAGTATTGCCACAGCCCTAGCATTTTGTGTCCATCTTTGCACCGTTTCTTGCTGGTGTGCGGGACTTGAAGTGCCTTTCTGTGCCTACCTTCCCGGGAACTCGCCTGCCTCCCCAGGCTGCATTTGGGGAGGGGACTGGGACACTGCTGCCTGGAGGCTGGGAGGATTTTGATTCCCAAAGCCTTCTCGCAGCTCAGTGGTGTGCCGGGGCTCTGGCCAGCGGATGACTGGGGGCGCCCGCGTCCACCCTGTTGGATTTGGCAGGACTCTGGCTGGGTGGCTGGCCCCAGGCTGGCTTGTGGCTAGGCCATAACCTGCGGCCTCCATTTTCCAAGCCACGTGACCCACTCCCAGGCAGAATGGCGCCAACCTGTGTCTGTTGTAGCTACTGTCCATTCCCAGAAAGAAAACCACCCAGACCGCCGGCAAGGTCAACAGAACAAGTTTCATTTCCTGCTCAGGGACTGTCAGCTCTCTTGAGAGGAGACTGAGTGGCCTCCAGTCTAATTTTGCAAAGGTTTTTATACTTTTGCAATGTGCAGGTGTGCAAGCAAGCAAGCAGAGCACAGAAGTGGGGTATTGTGGTTAGCCATCCTTAGTTGAACAAAAACTGCTCTGGTCGTTCTCGCAAGCCTTCTGAATATCCATTTCCTTCTGTACATTCCCTTGGGCTACGTCTGCACAGCCTACCTCCCCAATATCAGCTAGTTCATTGACAGTTCATAGCTAGTTTATTTACCATTCATAATGGCTCTGTCAGCTCAAACTGGCTTCTCTTGTCAGGCTGTTTGAGCTTTTCCCAGAGCTGCTACATTCCCTCCTGTTTTTAGCCAAGTTGAAATCATTGAATCTGCAGTAGTCAGCCCAGTGTATGGTGGGCTCAGCACTAAGCGTTTTATGGCTTGTACTTTCTGTGTAAGGAATGCCACTAGCTTATTGGTTATTATTGGTTCAAATGTGAAGCTTAGCAGGAGGAGGATTAGGGGTCCGGCTAGGGTCGTTATTAGGGTAGTTAGCCAGGTTGACCAATTAAATAGCTTTTCAAAGCAATTGGTTCCTTCATTTCTTTTCTTGTCTCCTTCCTCTAATCTTTTCCTAACCAGGGCTAACCTATCTTTAATGATTCCCGAATGGTTTGGATAAAACAAGTTTCTCCCAATGCCATGCACAGCACTCCTTGTTTCAAAAAGAGAAAGTCAAGTCCTGAGCGGTTTTGCAACACAACTTCTACAAGGGAGTCTAAGGATCTTTCTAAATGGGAAACAGGGTTTTTTAATCCCTGTAAATCTAAATCAATTTGCTGACTAAGAGTCTGATAGTTTAAATGTCCTCGTATTAAAGCACCTGACCCGACTGCAGCTAATCCCATAATCCCAAGCCCTGCTAACAATGGGACCAAAATTGGGACTCTTTTAACTCATCCAGAAATTCCAAAGTGATCCCTACCTCCTTCACCAGAATACAGGTACACTTGAGGAACAACATGCACTGTACACAAATACCTGAGTCCGCTGCTAATACTGGGGAAAAGAGACAGGGTGTTAGTACTGTGGAACGAGTAAAGCAAGTACTCATTGGAGCAGATAACAAATAAGGATTAACATTTGGTTCAATGGGAACAGCTTGAAGGCAAAAATCTCGATATCTTGATATACTTAAGGGTTAATTAGATGAATAAAAACACAGCCCTTGCCCTTGCAAATCTTAAAGTGAGCTTAGAACTGAGTCCATTCTAACCTCACCTACAGACTGTTGCTTCGTGTAATCCTTCATACTAACATTTTTAATTTGATTACACTCTGCACCAATAGTGCTATTTGTACCTGTGCCTACATAGTAAGGGGGAGCAGGGTTCAGACAAGTCAACAATCAGCTGTGAGGTTAGGATTTGAGTTCATAATTTGGAATACAGCATCCAGAGTATCAAACATAAAACCTTGAGGTGGTTCCTGAATGGGAAGGGCCCTTTGAGTTGGGTTAGCGGTGAACGGGAAAGTTACTGAAGTCTGGAGGGTGCGGCAAAAGAATCTTAGTGACACCCAGCTGTAGCTCTTCAGGATTTATCACCAGGTTTGGGCCTTTTTATGGACGGGAGGTTGCCATATTTTACTTTGCTGGATAGTAAAAGTTGCCCTGGGATCTCTATCATTTACATAATGTTGAATTCCCCATGTTTTCCCAGTGAACCCAATAACGCTTGAATCCAATTCTTATTGGGTTACATTTGGAAACTATACACGTGGTGGAATCAAACCCCTCCGACTTTAGTCCCATTCTTATAAAAATAATAGGGTCGCCGTTAACAAGTTTCCACCCTGAAGATGATAGTTTCACAATCCTAAGCTGCACAATGGTAATGTCCCTCCCTTTGGCAGTTAGGGGTTCCATCAGCCAGGCATATATAGATATGGTTTGTTTGGAGCCTTCTTTCTATAGAGGGTATTCTGCACTCATAGGATGGGATTCCGGTTATGGGCCCCATTGTGCCCTTTATCTTTAAAGGATCCGGAATGCCAACTCTTTCCTAGCAAGTCAAACAAATCAAAGTGAAAACGGGGCCATACCCAGTATAAGAGGTTACATATTCACTGCTGGAGGTTCGAATAGCAGTCCACAGATGTGTTTCTGGTTGGGGGAAATGTCTGGTGCTGTCAGCAATACTCAGACAAAACAATTAAGTTCTGTAAAGCCTTAATTTTGAGGATTTTTCTGTCTTTCTGAGTGTCCATCTTTTCAGGATATGCTCAGGGAGGGCTTTTTTTTTACTTGTGACTGATGAATCCATGCCCCCTTCCCAACTACTTTAACAGCAGTTGGTGTTGTAAGTATCACCTAGTATGGGCCAGTCCACCTAGGTTCTAAGGTGTCGGGTTGGTGCTTCTTTACCCACGTCCAGTCTCCAGGTTGCAAGTTGTGGGCTGCCTCTTCACCATTCCCTTGGTTGGACGCAAAATGAAGGTGTCAGAGCAGTTGATTTGTCTCTCACCTGCTGCACAACCTGCAGGCACTTGATGCGGGACCGGTTGGTGAATTCCATTATTTCTACTTCCTTCAACCTTGGGAGGATTGGGGAAGGTCTGCCAAACATAAATCCAAATGGTGTCATGCTTTTCACATAGGGAGTGCAGCGGACTCAAAGTAGGGCAAAAGGTAAAGAAAGGATCATCCCAGTTCTCGCCAGTTTCTGAATGCAACTTAACTAACAATTCCTTTAGGGTTCTGTTTATTCTTTCTGCTTGCCCTGAACTTTGGGGCCTATAAGCCCAGGAGAGCTTCCAGTTAATATTTGGAAGCATTGCTAATACTTTAGTAATTTGAGCAATGAATGCTGGGTCATTGTCAGACCCCAAGATGGTGGGAAGGCCAAATCTAGGGGCAATTTTTGTTACTAATAATTTACACACAGTGGCAGCGGTTTCCTTCTTCGTTGGGAAGGCTTCCACCCATCCACAATAGGTGTCCACGAACACCAGCAAATACTGGTAGCCATACTTTCTAAGTTTGATATCCATAAAGTCCACCTCCAGAATTCTCCAGTACTACTACCTCGAGCTTGTGGTTGGGGTTGCTCCTTTTCTTTTCTAGAGTTGTTTCCCTGAGCACAGTGCAATCAACGGTGGGTGACACCTGCCACCGTGTCCAAGGCTGGGTATGTAAAAGTACCTGAGGAGCAACTGAGACAATTTAGAGGATCCCGAGTGCATACCTTCATGTAGTCCTTGAATCAGATCTCTCCCCAGAGCTTCTGGCATGAATCTTCTTCCTTAAGGATGGAGCAGCACCACTGGATGCTCCGAGTGTCTTTGGCAACCCAGCTCTTGGCTTACCTTTGGATCTTGTTCCGAGTATGTAGGTTGTGGCAGTAACACTGGGGACGGCATGAGGACGGTCACTACCTCAGGGGTATTGGTTGCATAATCCTGGCGTTCAAGATCCACCGGTCCGGGGGTCTGGTTAGGAGGGGCTCAACCATATGTCCCCCTACCACAGCAATATCCTGTCCCAGTGTAAGCTTCCTAGCTTCTATAACTAGGATGGCGGTGGCAGCCTCAGCTCACATGCAGCTTGGCCATCCTGCAGCTACAGAGTCCAATTTCTTTGAAAGATCGGCCAGAGGTCTCTTCCATGGCTGCAGGTTCTGGGTTAGCACTCCTTTTGCTGTGCCCTCTGGACTCATACATAGACAATTGGAAGGGCTTTTCTATGTCTGGAAGGGGAAGAGAGGATGCCCATATGAGTGACTTTTTTAAGAATTCAAAGGCTTGCTGTTCTACTTCAGTCCATTTAAGTTCTTTTTCCTTTCCCCAGTACTTGCATATAGGGGTTTGGTTACCTTTTTTTTTTTAACCTTTTTATTAGGGGCTCATACAACTCTTATCACAGTCCATACATATACATACATCAATTGTATAAAGCACATCTGTACATTCTTTTTCCTAATCATTTTCTTTTCTTTCTTTTTTTTTCCTTTTCTTTTTTTACATTTTATTAGGGACTCATACAACTCTTATCACAATCCATACATACACATACATCAATTGTATAAAGTACATCCATACATTCCCCGCCCCAATCATTCTCAAAGCATTTAATCTGCACTTAAGCCCTTTGCATCAGGTCCTCTTTTTTTCCCCTCCCTCCCCGCTCCCCCCTTCCTCATGTGCCCTTTGTAATTTATACATCGCTATTTTGTCATATCTTGCTCTATCCGGAGTCTCCCTTCCCCCCCTTCTCTGCCGTCCCTCTCCCAGGGAGGAGGTCACATATGCATCCTTGTAATCAGTTACCCCTTTCCAACCCACTCACCCTACACTCTCCCAGCATCGCCCCTCGCACCCTTGGTCCTGAAGGTATCATCCACCATGGATTCCCTGTGTCTCCAGCCCTCATATGTACCAGTGTACAACCTCTGCCCTATCCAGCCCTGCAAGGTAGAAGTCGGATCATGGTAGTTGGGGGGAGGAAGCATCCAGGATCTGGGGGAAAGCTGTGCTCTTCGTCGGTACTACCTTGCACCCTGACTGACCCATCTCCTCTCCTATACCCCTCTATGAGGGGATCTCCACTGGCCGACATTTGGGCCTTGGGTCTCCACTCTGCACTTCCCCCTTCATTCAATATGGTATATATATATATATATATATATATATATATATATATATATATATATATATATATATATATATATATATATATATATATACACATACACATATTCTTTTTTTTTAGTTGCATGATGCCTTATACCTGGTCATTTTGGCACGTCGTGATCGGACTGGCTGGTGTGCTTCTTCCATGTGGGCTTTTTTGCTTCTGAGCTAGATGGCCGCTTGTTTATCTTCAAGCCTTTAAGATCCCAGACACTATCTCTTTTGATAGCCGGGCACCATCCGCTTTCTTCGCCACATTTGCTTATGCATCCATTTGTCTTCAGCGATCCTATCATGGAGGTGTGCAGCCAATGATATGATGATTTTTTGTTCTTTGATGCCTGATAACTGATCCCTTTGGGATCACTCGCTCACTCAGGCTGGTGTGTTCTTCCATGTGGGCTTTGTTGCTTCTGAGCTAGATGGCCGCTTGTTTATCTTCAAGCCTTTAAGACCCCAGTCACTATCTCTTTTGATAGCCGGGCACCATCAGCTTTCTTCACCACATTTACTTGTTCACCCACTTTGGCTTCAGCAGTTGTGTCGGGAGAGTGAGCATCATAGAGTACCAATTTAATAAACGAAAGTATTCATGCATTGAGGGAGTGCTTGAGTAGAGGCCCAAGGTCCTTCTGCCACCTTAGTATTAAACCTATAAATGGAGAAAATTAGATCTATTTCCCCATCCTCATATATATGTTTGCATGTACACGTCTTTGTCTAGACCTCCATAAATGCCCCTTGACTCCCAGCTTCTTCCTCCCTCTCCCTTGACTTTCCTCCTACCCCACCACCATGCTCCGTCCCCACCTGGGCTACAGCTATACCTCTACTCTACGCAACCTTACCCTTGATCGTTCCCCATCAGACCTGTCACTCCCCCCTCACTACCATTTTGGGTCCCATGTTGTTCCCTTGTCCCTGTGTTTATTAACACCACATCCTTACCCTCATCCCCCTCCCCTACCCGGAATTGTCTGTACCCCCGGAACTGTCTGTCCTATTGTATTTCCTCCAGATAGTTCATCCAGCCTGTCCTATTCAGACAGACCTGTGGAGACACTAACATGCACGAAAACAAGGCAGAGGAAAACAAAGCAACAGTATACAACCAGACAATAAAACAACAAAAACAAACCACTGACAAAGAACAAAACAAAACACTTCACAAAAGAAAGGCTTGTAGTTCGTTCAAGGATCGTTTGCTGGCCCTTAGGAGCGTTTTCCAGTCCAGTCTGTTGGGGCACCACGCCCTGGCCCCAAAGTCCACTTTCAGCATTCCCTGGGGACCTTGCCACTCCATTCCCTTGCTGTTCCACTGCACTCCCCCAGTGCTTTGCCTCGGTGTGGTGGGATCAGGTCAGGTGCAATTCCCACACTGTGTCTCCGTTGCTGTCCCTGTATCGCCCTTAGTCACTGAGGGGCATCATGTCTCATAGTAGGGCCAGCCATGTTGTTCTCTCTGTGGACTGGGTGCTCTACTCTGGAACATCATCCTCACGGCCTCGTGGGCCAGGCTGTGTTCCACTGTCTCCTCCTGCCCCTTCATCTGCTCCCGTGTGCTCTGATCAGATATGTTCATCTCCCGGAGCTGCAGAATCAATGTCATCATTTGAAACAAATTCTTTTCGGGGAAGGGGCAGGAATCCACTTAATTTTTGGTGCTGAGCCCTACTCCACGCCGGGATATTGCATTCACACCTTGCGGCACTGGGTTGAAGTCTGGTCCCACTTTCCCTGTGGAGATATAAACAATACCCTCCCCTTGGGTGGATTAGTGCCCCATGCCCCCACTTCCCTTTTCTTCCTTATATTCATCCTTTTATTTTCCTTTCCCCACCTCCTCCACTGTTGTCTACCTTGTGCATCCCTGGTTTTGATCTGGTCTCTGCCATACTACACAGTCTTCACCCCAGAAATGTTTGGTTTGGTTACATTTGCAAATCCAAAATTTCACAATGGACAGTACCTCACAGCTCCTAGAAACGCTTGCACCTGCCTCGAAGTCTCAGGTACTGGGATTTTGAGGATCTCCTCTGTGCGGCTAGGGGAAAAGGTCCGTTTTCCCTCCTCCAGTTGGTAGCCAAGGTATACAGCTTTATTGACACGCAGTTGAGCCTTTCTTGCAGATACCCTGGACCCAAATTGGCCAAGGACTATTAACAGGTCCTCGGTAGCCCTTTGGCATTCCTCCAGGATTTCAGAGGCCAGGAGGAGGTCACCTGCATACAGGAATAAGGGGTTTTGGGGGCGTTCCTCCTTATATTCCTGTAAGTCTTCACTGGGTTGACTTACAGAGACAAGGGTGTGGAGAACAAAGCATCCTTCAAGTCCAAAAAAGTATAACAAATTCAGTTTGACAGAATAGTACTCAGGAGGGTCTCGGGGTTTGGTACCGTGGGGTGGACAGTTTCTACCCTTGATTTACCTCTCCGAGACCCTGCACCGGTTGAAAGTCCTCAGTTCCTGGCTTCTACACCAGCAGCAGGGGAGCATTCCATGTGGACTTGCAGGGCACCAAAATGCCTGTCCTTTTTAGTCTGCATATGTGAACATAATACCCACCTTTGCTTTCCATGGAGTAGGGTTTTGCTTGACACTCACCAGTGTGACCGAGCTCAGAAATTGTATGTCCCCAGATACCTGATGTTCAGCAAGGTCTGGCAGGTTGTTCTATGCACAAACAAAAGGAATATCTTTTACCCATTTATCACGGAGTTCCTTTGAGGAGGTCTCTTCTGCTCCTTGATAAAACACAGATCCCTCTGAAATTGGAGCGGTGAGCAAAACCTTTGCCTTTTCAAATTCAAGGGTTAAGGTGGTTGCAGATGTGAGAAAGTAATTATGGCCGCCATTTATCGTAATAAGTCCCGACCCATTAGGGGATAGGGGCATTGAGGCATTACCAGGAAAGAGTGTGTAACTGTCTCTTGTGCTAAATCTGTTATTCTGGCCATTGTCCATGGGTGTGCTTGGGTCTGGCCTGTGGCCCCTGTAATTAAAATATTTCCGTTTGACAATGAACCTGTAGTCTTTTCCAAAACCAAGAAGGTGGACCCTGTGTCCACCAAGAAATTTACTGGCTGGCCCCCTTTTTGGAGAGTTAGTCTGGGATCCTGGGGGCCAAGTGACACAGAGCCCTGACACCTTCATTCCGATTATTCAAGCATTATTGTTGCTTGCTTGGGTTTTTATAGGTGAAGATGAGGCGTATCCTCTATAGTGGTTGGTCATCCAACTCTCCTGATTTTTCCAATGTCCTTCTTTTCTGCAGTAGGCACATTGATCCTTCCCCAGGCCTTGGCGGTGCTCACAGGTCAGTCTCTCTGAGTGGGCCCTGATCTCCTTTTCCCGAGCCTCTGGGGTCTCTCATGGCAATTACTAGTATTTTCGCTAGTTTCTTTGCCTCTGTCGAGATAAGGTCATCTCTGTTGTTATTCACCCGCTGGGTCACTTCTACCAAATCACTAAGATTTTCCCCTTCAAACCCTTCCCACTTCTTTTTCATGTTTGAGGGACACTGAGTAATAAAGACAATAATTATTGCCCGCCTGTTCTCGGGGGCCTCCAGGTCAATAGGGGTATAAAGCCCGTAGGCTTCCATCAGCCACTCTAAAAAGGCAGGCGGACATTCTCTTGTAAGAGCCTGAAAATTCTTACTGACCTTAGATAAATACATAGGTTTCCTAGCTCTCCCGCGAAGGCCCTGTAAGAGCAACTGGTGATACTTGGTTAAGCCCTCCTGGCCTTTCTAGGAGTTTGGATCCCCTCATTGTTCATGCAGTGGCAAAAAGAGTTTCTCTCAAGAGTGGGGAGTGCGTGCTGGCTGACCATCAGGTCCACTGACTGTCTTCTGGGCCTCTCTCTGGAAGGGCTCCCGTTCCTATGTTGTGAACAGCACCTAGAGAAGTTGCTGGCAATCCGTCCCAGGTGGGCTGATGAGTATGGAACCCTATTTCTAGCAAAGAAACCCGACCTTGTGGTTTGTCAGAAAAAGGGATTTTGTTGTTTTCAATTATACAAATCCCTGGAATAAAAGGGGTCAACCTAAACTAAAAAAAGGGACTTGGGCGTCTTCCCCAGGTGTAGGGGCTGCTTGCCTTAAGGGGAGAATGGCTATTGCCGAGTCATCCTTTTCGGGGGTTGATAAGACATGCCAGCCCTAGTGTGTGTTGTGGGGTGGGGGGACTCAAAAATGGGTTGTGAGTCTTTCTCTCTCTCTGGCACCCGGGAACCTGATAGGTGGCAGCGGTACCAAAGGGTCAGAATTCAGCTCTCCCGATCCCAGAGTCCTCATGCAAAATGGGATATAGCTGATGGGGAGGGGGGTGTGAAGGGCAGGGGGAGTGATGGCCTCCATCTTGGTGGTTTTAGGAACTTGGAGCGGTTGTTTTTCCGGGCCTGCCATGTTTCCTGAAATCTTGGAAACAGGAAACCTTTCAGTTGGGGGAGGGAGTAAGTCTTCTCTATATGCTAGCTGATAAGTGGCAATGTCAATCGACACGCGAATTTAAGGGGTCGGATCGGGATGTCCTGGTTCCCCCTAAACATAACTATGAACTCTGAGTAATAGGGGAAGGGAAAAGGAGTCTTGCGTGGGTCAATCAGGGACTCCTTCTGCCCAATCACCTTTAAATAAATTGTGGAGTCTCCAAGCTTTGGGGTTGAAACCATATCCTCTTCCTGAGTGGCTAGAGCAGGCAGGGGTCCTCACACTACAGCCTGTGAGCCACATGCAGACAGCCAAGGACATTGATAAGATGTGCACTGTACATAGGAATGTGTTCATAGGTTTTAAAAAACTATAGTCTGGCCCTCCAACGGTCTGAGGGACAGTGAACTGCCCCCTGTGTAAACAGTTTAAGGACCCCTGCCCTAAGGGATCCTTGACTTAGGGGTTACTAAGCTCCCTGCCCTGAAACACCCCTGAACATTCCACCCATAGTAGGTGGCACCAGGGGAATTTGGTGCCCGGTTAATTTACAAGCCTTTTACTCCAATTGAGCCCAAGAAAATTTAAAATGACTTAGGCAGTTACTCTACTTTTGATCCCTGTTGACTCCACCTGTAGTACCCCATCATTACCATTTAACTCTATAACGCCGAGCATGACGTTTTCATAACATTAAAAGAAATGTATATGTTAATATAGATATATTGATACTATGAAATAAAGAACCCAAACAAAAAAATTTCCCCTAAATTAAAATTGAAGCATTATAGGGTTAGAGGAAGGATGGGTCTTATGAGCGGGTCCAAGGCCTTAGGATCGTAAATGCAGCAGTGATCCCACTGCACGTAGTAGTGCCAAAGCCCTCCTAGGGGAAATTGTGAATGCTTTTATCCCTGTTCCTGTACTTACAGTGAACAAACACACATGCATGATAATCCTAAGATTTTTTTTTATTTCCTGTGACACTCGCCTAATTTCAAGGGCAGTGCCACCTCACAAACTTAGCCTTGTGTTTGTCAAACTGTTCAACTTTTTGACCCTTTGTTTTTCCAGAAGTTCTCAGGGTACCAAGGCCTCTGAACCAAGTATGCCAACTCCACGACTACCATCTCCTGGATCACCTCAAACTTATGCAACCAGCAATGTAGGAAGGGTATGGACTCGAAGCCCCAGTTCACTCCTTTTGCCAGCAGGAAGTAGCTAGAGATGTTGTCGCCCAGTTCCCCAAAGATTTGGGTCCATATCTCTTCACGGGGTAAATGTTAGGTAGCTAGCCTAGGGACTGTGGCATCCATTATGCATGCCCAGAGGGCCAGGCTAAGACCCCAGGTAGGAGTGGTGCCCTGTGCACGCTCAGAGGGTCAGTTTTCCGGACAGGAAGGGGTGGTACACCTGGGTGGGCGCTGTACATGGATTGACCCACCTAGGCCAAGTAAATTCAAATCAGCCACTGGGGTCGACCAGGGTTGCCCACCATGCCTCTCTAACTCTCCTAAAGCTCACTTGGATCACAGACCAGGCTTCCACGTGAATTCTTTCTCACGCAGAGCCAAAGACCAAGGTCTATCTGTCCCCAGAGAGATCTGTCAAACTCAGGAAGGCTCTTTGGAGGCAGCAGGACTGGACGTGAGTGGCTGGTGGATACTGTTCAGATGCATGGCTTTCTGCTTGGAAGGGTTTTTGTCTCAGAGGACTGGAACGAAGGAGGTAGTACGTCTGTACCACATAGTATCCATGTAAACAAATGAGCTGCTCATTCCACAGTCCTGGCAGTGCCTTTTGAAATTCCTCTGCTTTGAAATGTCACACCTTGAAGATTACAGTGGGAGGGGCTGGGCCCAAGGTATGCTGCCTCTTACTCCCAGTTGCTGGTTTCTGGATGCTGATTGTATTTCTTACAGGATCAGTTAGTGGGCTTGTTTTCCGCCTCAGGCTTTGTTCACCGAGGTCCTCTAGCTAGTTGGTGGTGTGTGTGCTTGAGCAGAGCCTTCCTGCCAACCCCTCATGAATAGTAGCGCTCCCATGGTGTGGACTCCATGAAAGCCATGCCCCACACAGCTGGATTACAAGGAGGGTGGGCCCTGCAGCACAGGATGGCCATTCCCCCTGTGGAATGGCCTCAGAACCCCGCCTCCCTCACTGTCCAGCGCTTGGGACTGTGGGCCCTAAGATTGATGCCTGACTCAGGAAAGACACAGGGTGAGGCGACTCCAGTAGCCATTTTTACTGGTCCGATCCAGCCTGAGATCATCCTTGCATGAGCCCTCTGCCCAGATCTTTTTTTGTTGTTGTTAGTTTGTTTTATGATCTTTTTATCAGGGGCTCATACAACACTAACCACATTCCATGCATGCATCAGTTGTATAAAGCACATTTGTATATTCATTGCCCTCATTGTTCTCAAAATATCCACTCTCCACCCAATTCCCTGGCCTCAGCTCCTCATTTTTTCCCCTCAATGCTTGCTACCCCTTCCTCATCAATCCTTGGTAATTTACTAATTCTTTTGTCATATCTTTCACTGTCTGATGTCCCCCTTCACCCACTTTTCTATTGAGGTCAATGTAGATCCTTGTCATCGGTTCTCCCTTTCCATCCCACCCTCCCTCCACCCTCCCAGTATCTCCACTCATAGTACTGGTCTTAAATGACTCATCCACCCTGGATTCCCCGTGTTTACAGTTCCTATCGGTACCAGTGTACAATCTCTGGTCTAGCCAGATTTGTCAGGTAGAATTTGGATCCTGATAGTTGGGGAAGAGGAAGCTTAAGAACTAGAGGAAAGTTGTGTTTCATCGTTCCTATCTCATACCCTGTCTTGGCTCATCTCCTCTCTGAAACCCTTCTGTAAGGGGATGTCCATTGGATTGCAAATGGGTTTGGGTCTCTACCAGGCAGTCCCCGCTCATTCGCCATGATAAGATAGTTTGTTCTCATGATGCCTGATGCCTTAACCTTTTGAATCCTTGTGATCGTACAGGCTGGTATGATTCCTCCATATTGGCTTTGTTGCTTTGAGCTAGATGGCCGCTTGTTTACCTTCAAGCCTTTAAGACCCCAGACGCCATGTCTTTTGATAGCTGGGCACTATCAGATTTCTTCACCACATTTGCTTACACAGCCACTTTGTCTTCAGTGATCGTGTAGGGAAGGTGAGCATCATAGAATGCCAATTTAGTACAACAGTATTTTTGCAATGAAGGAGTACTTGAGTGGAGGCCCCATGTCCATCTGCTACCTTAATACTAAATCTATACATATATGGACATAGATCGATTTGCCCGTGCTCATTTATAAATATATGTACCTGCCTTTATTTAGACGTCTTTTACTGGCCCTTGCTTCCCAGCTCACTCTTCTGTGATTTTCCTCTTGTGCCCACTGCCATACTCAGTCTTCATTTGGGTTTCAGTAATTCCTCTTGGTTCCATTACCCTTGATCATGCCCTACCAGGCCTCCTACATCCCTCTCACCACCGATTTGCATCACTTGTTGTTCCCTTGTCTCTGGGTTTCTTTACACCACTTCCTTTCCCCCCACCTTCCTCTCTCCCTTGCCCCCCTTGAAGTGTTGGTCCCGTGTTTACTCCTCCAGATTGTTCATCCAGCCTATCTTATTTAGACAGACCCGTAGAGGTAATAACACGCACAAAATCAGACTGAGCTAAGCCAAGCAGGAAAAGAAACAAAACAACAAAAATCCAATGACAATAAAAGAAAACAAAACACAACAAGAAAGAAAGGCTCATAGTTAGTTCAAGGACTGTGTGTTGGCATTTAGGAGTGTTTTCCAGTCCAGTCTGTTGGGGCACCAAGTCCTGGCCCCAAAGTCCACCTTTGGCATTCCCTGGGGACCTTGCTGCTCTGATTCCTTGCTCTTCTGCTGCACCCACTTAGTGTTATGCTTGGTGTGGTGGGATCAGTTTGGCCACAATACCCACACTGTGTCTCCATTGTTGTCCCCTCTAGGGCCATGGGTCTTTGAGCGATGTCGTGTCTCATCAAGGGGCTGGCCATGTGGTCTTCTATGTGGACTGGCTTCTCTGAGTGGGAACATCATCCTCAAGGTCTAGTGGGCCAGGATGTGCTCCAGTCTCCTCTTCTCCCTCTTCTTCTGCTCCGTGTGCTAACCAGAGACTGTTTCAAATAGTGTGTACCTGCCAGCTGCATTCTAGACCTGGGGTAGCGATTCTGAGTCCAGGATAGAGATAGTGTCCAGCAGGTGACATAAGTGGATCCATATTGAAAGAGGAAGCCCACTGTGGAGATTTTGTCCT
This sequence comes from Tenrec ecaudatus, assembly GCF_050624435.1. Lineage (NCBI taxonomy): Eukaryota > Metazoa > Chordata > Mammalia > Afrosoricida > Tenrecidae > Tenrec > Tenrec ecaudatus. Next base: position 82,022,116 of record NC_134544.1, on the reverse strand, counting down.
TCTGTTGATGGCCACCGGCCACCTACCCTCTCCTGCTATAACTGCTTCACTGGCTCAGCAGCTGAGCCAGGAACCAGTGCCATCAAAACCATGTTGCTAACTGGCACAGAGGGCAGATAGATATTTTTTATCTTGATATCTTGGGAAGCCCACCCAAACTCCATGCAAACATTGTGGTGTGAGTAATTTTTGGAAGCAATCATATGCTGACAGTAATTCAAATCATCCCTTTTGTCAATGTGCCCGTACTGTTTTCTGAACCTGAGGAGGTGGCCACTGTGTCCACCAAGAAATTTACTGGCTGGCCTTCTACTTGGAGAGTTAGCCTGGGGTCCTGGGGACCAAGTGGCACAGAGCCCTGACACCTTCATTCAGATTCTTCAAGCATTATTGTTACTTACTTGGGTTTTTCTAGGTGAGGATGAGGCCTGTCCTCTCTAGTGGAGGGTCGTCCACCTCTCCTCGGGTTTTCAAGCCACTGGTTTTTCCAATGTCCTTCTTTTCTGCAGTAGGCACATTGATCCTTCCCTAGGCCTTGGCGGTGCCCACAGGTCAGTCTCTCCGTGAGTGGGCCCTGATCTCCTTTTCCCGAGCCTCTGGGGTCTCTCATGGAAATTACTAGTATTTTTGCTAGTTTCTATGTCTCCCGTGTTTGGGTCATCTCTGTTGTTATACAGCCACTGAGACACTTCTACCAATCACTAAGATTTTCCCCTTCAAACCCTTCCCACTTCGTTTCCGTGTCTGAGGCAGACTGGGTAATAAAGGGAATGCTTATTGCCCACCTGTTCTCGGGGGCCTCCAGGCCAATAGGGGTATAAAGCCTGAAGCCTTCCATAAGCCACTCTAAAAAGGCAGGTGGACATTCTCTTGTAAGAGCCTGAAAATTCTCACTGACCTTAGATAAATTCATAGGTTTCCTAGCTCTCCCGCGGAGGCCTTGTAAGAGCAAGTGGTAATACCTGGTCAAGCCTTCCGTTCCTTGCTAGGAGTTTGTATTCCACATTGTTCGTGTAGTGGCAAAAAGAGTTTCTCTCAAGTGGGGAATTGTTGCTGGCTGACCATCAGGTCCATTGACTGTCTTCTGGGCCTCTCTCTGGAAGGGCTCCTGTTCCTGTGTTGTGAACAGTACCTAGAGAAGTTGCTGGCAATCCGTCCCAGGTGGGCTGATGAGTATGGAAACCTGTTTCTAGCAAAGAAACCCGACCTTGTGGTTTGTCAGAAAAAGGGAGTTTGTTGTTTCCAATTATACAAATCCCTGGAATAAAAGGGGATGAACTAAACCCAAAAAGGGACTTGGGGGTCTTCCCCAGGTGTTGGGGTTGCTTTCCTTAGGGGGAGAATCGAACACTGTTGAGTCATCCATTTTGGGCGGTTGATAAGACGTGCAAGCCCTAGTGTGTGTTGTGGGGTGGGGGGACTCAAAAATGGCTTGTGAGTCTTTTTCTCTCTCCGACCCCCGGGAAACTGATAGGTGGTAGTCGTACCAAAGGGTCGGAAGTCAGCTCTCCCACTCCCAGAGTCCTCCTGCAAAATGGGATAAAGCCGATGGGGAGGGGTATGGAGAGGGCAGGGGGAGGGTTGGCCTCCATCTTGGTGGTTTTAGGAACTTGGAGCGGTTGTTTTTGCGGGCCTGCCATGTTTCCTGAAATCTTGGAAACAAGAAACCTTTCTGTTGCGGGAGGGAGTAAGGCTTTTATACGTGCTGGCTTATTAGTGGCAATGTCAATCCACACATGAATTTAAGGGATCAGATCGTGATGTCCTGGTTCCCAGGAGTCGTGCATGGGTGAATCAGGGACTCCATCTGCCCAATCACCTTTAAACAAATTGCGGAGTTTCCAAGCTTTTGGGTTGAAACCACATCCTCTTCATGAGCACCGAGAGCAGGCAGGTGTCCTCAAACCACAGCCTGTGTGCCACATGCAGACAGCCGAGGACATTAGTACTGTCTGCCTGGTGTTTGTGCTCCATTTATTTATTTTGTTTAACTTCAAAATAAGATGTGCACTGTGCATATGTATTTGTTCATAGGTTTTAAAAAACTATAGTCTGGCCCTCCAACGGTCTGAGGGATAGTGAACTGACTCCCTATGTAAACAGTTTGAGGACGCCTGCCATAAGGAATCCTGGACTTAGGGGTTACTAATCTCGCAGCCCTAAAACACCAGGGGAATTTGGTGCCCGGGTAATTTACAAGCCTTTTACTCCAATTGAACCCAAGAAAATTAAAAATGACTTAGGCAGTTACTCTACTTTTGATCTGTGTTAACTCCCCCGTAGTACCCCATTATTGCCATTTAACTCTATAACGCCAAGCATGACGTTTTCATAACATTAAAAGAAATGTGTATATTAATATAGATATATTGATAACTATGAAATTAAAGAACCAAAATGAAAAATAATTTTTCCCAAATTAAAATTGAATTGTTATAGGTTTAAAAAGAAGGATGGGTCTTATCAGCGGATCCAAGACCTTAGGATCATAAATGAAGCAGTGATCCCACTGCACCTAGTAGTGCCAAAACCCTGTGCCCTCCTAGGGGAAATTGTGAATGCTTTTACCCCTGTTCCTGTACTTACAGTGAACAAACACACATGCCTGATAATCCTAAGATTTTTTTTAATTTCTTGTGACAATCACCTAATTTCAAGGGCAGTGCCACCTCACAAGCTTGGCCTTGTGTCAGTCAAACTGTTCAACTCTTTGACCCTTTGTTTTTCCAGAAGTTCTCAGGTTCCCAAGGCCTCTGAACCAAGTGTGCCAACTCCACGGCTACCATGTCCTGGACCACCTAAATCTTATCCATCTTTGATAACGTTGCCCTGAATGGACAACCACTTCTTGCAGTGTAGGAAGGGTATGGACCCAAAGCCCCACACTTGCCCCTTTTGCCAGCAGGAAGTAGCTAGAGATGTCGTCGCCCAGTACCCCAAAGTTTTGGGTCCATATCTCTTCACGGGGTAAATGTTAGGTAGCTAACCTAGGGACTGGGGCATCCATTATGCATGCCCAGAGGGCCAGGCTAAGACCCCAGGTAGGAGTGGTGCCCTGTGCACGCTCAGAGGGTCAGTTTTCCGGACAGGAAGGGGTGGTACACCTGGGTGGGCGCTGTACGTGGATTGACCCACCTAGGCCTAGTAAATTCAATTCAGCCACTGGGGTCGACCAGGGTTGCCCACCATGCCTCTCTAACTCTCCTAAAGCTCACTTGGATCACAGACCAGGCTTCCACGTGAATTCTTTCTCACGCAGAGCCAAAGACCAAGGTCTATCTGTCCCCAGAGAGATCTGTCAAACTCAGGAAGGCTCTTTGGAGGCAGCAGGACTGGACGTGAGTGGCTGGTGGATACTGTTCAGATGCATGACTTCCTGCTTGGAAGGTTTTTTTTCTCAGCTGACTGGAACAGAGGAGGTAGTACGTCTGGATCTCATAATATCCATGTCCACAACTGGGCTGCTCATTCCACAGTCCTGGCAGTGCCTTTTGAAATTCCTCTGCTTTGGAATGTCACGCCTTGAAGATCACAGTGGGAGGGGCTGGGCCCAAGGTATGCTGCCTCTTACTCCCAGTTGCTGGTTTCTGGATGCTGATTGTATCTCTTACAGGATCAGTTAGTGGGCTTGTTGTCTACCTCAGGCTTTGTTCACCGTGGTCCTCCAGCTAGGTGGTGGTGTGTGTGCATGAGCCGAGGCTTCCTGCCAATCCCCCATGAATAGTAGCACTCCCATGGTGTGGACTCCATGAAAGCCATGCCCCACACAGGAGGATTACAGAGCAGCGTGGGCCCTGCAGGGCAGCAGGGCCATTCCCCCTGTTGAATGGCCTAAAATCCCCCATCTCTCAGTGTCCAGCTCTGCGGCTGTGGCGCGAAGCTTCATGCCTGACTCAGGAATAGATACAGGGTGAGGCGACTCCATTACCCGTTTTTACTGGTCTAATCCAGCCTGAGATCATCTTTACATGAGCCCTTTGCCCAGATAGATTTTTTTTTTGGTGTTATGATCTTTTTATCAGGGGCTCAAACAACACTAACCACATTCCATGCATACATCAGTTGTGTAAAGCACGTTTGTACATTCATTGCCCTCATTATTCTCAAAATATACACTCTCCACCCAACCCCCTGACCTCAGCTCCTCATTCCCCCGCACCCCATGTGCGCTGCCCCTCACTCATAAATCCTTTGTAACTAACTAATTCTTTTGTCATATCTTTCAATGTCTGATGTCCCCCTTCACACACTTTTCCGTTGAAGTAAAATGTAGATCCTTGTAATCTGTTCACCGTTTCCAACCTACCCTGCCTCCCTCCTCCCAATGTCTCCACTCATAATACTGGTCCTAATGGACTCATCCACCCTGGATTCCCTGTGTTTCCAGTTCCTATCTGTACCAGTGTACATTCTCTGGTCCAATCTGATTTTTAAGGTAAAATTGGGATCATGATAGTGGGGGAGATGACACATTTAGGAACTAGGGGAAAGTTGTGTTTCATATTTACTATCTTGTACCGTTTCTTGGCTCATCTCCTCTCTGAGAACCTTCTGTAAGTTGTTGTGCAGTGGACTGCAAATGTTCCAGCTGGAAATTCCAATTTCCTTGAAGCTTCCCTGAGCTTCCATATGTCCCTTCACTTTAGAGATTTGAGAGTCTACTCCCACCAGCAGGCATCTTGGAGACCCGTGGGGCCATCCCAAGCAGTGGTCCTCCTAGCTTGCTGTCTAGAAAAATAGGTCGACCAAAAGTTGCCCTAAGCGACTGGTCTTTGACCCCTTACCTCGGGCTAGGATATCTGCGTGAGGCATCAGTTTCAGGGCAACACAAGGATGTACTTTCAAGTGGGGGTTTTTTACCTTGAGGCAGCAAGCTCTGAATGGCCTCATTGTTTTGTGCTTTCTAGATGGGACTTAGCAGCTTGATACTCAGGAATTGCCCCCTTGCATGAATCCTGTCCAATTGAGTAGATTTGATATAGAGAGGCTGGACAAACAATAGCTGATACACTTTGCTACTATATTTGGCCACAGTAGCTTTTTGAGATAGGAGAATGGTGGCCAGAGAAAGGTACACTTTCCCTTCCAACCCTGATTCAGCTGGAACAGTTCTGTAGAGTGATGGGAAAGTCGGTGGAGATGTCATAAGTTAGAGCATTTCTCCTTTTGATGAGCAGTAGAGACCTTCATCCCCCTGTGTACCCAGGACCCCTAAGGCAGGCGTCCTCAAATTGGCCCTTGGGGCACATGTGGCCTGACGCCAATTATCCCGCCCTCAGGGTGTTCTTGCTGCCACTGCCTGTCCTGCTTAGCAGCCAACTCATGCATTGTGCATAGGAATTTGTTTATAGTTTTTAAAAAAAAACTATAGTCTGGTTTTCCAGTGGTCTGACGGACAGTGAACTGACCCCTGTGTGAACAGTTTGAAGACCCCTACCGTAAGTGATCCTGGACTTGGAAGTTACTATTCTCCCATCTCTGAAACCTCCCTGAACATTCTACCCATAATAGAGGCACAGGGGAATTTGGTCCCCGGGTAATTTACAAGCCTTTTACTCAAATTGAACGCAAGAAAATTAAAAATGACTTAGGGAATTACTCTTCATTTGATCCCTGTTGACTCCCCCTGTAGTACCCCAATATTACCATTTAACCCATAACGCCGAGCATGATGTTTTCATAACATTTAATGGAATGTATATAGATAGATAGATAGATAGATAGATAGATAGCTATGAAAGTGAAAAATAAAAACAAAATTTTCCCCCCAAATTAAAAATTGAGGCGTTATAGGGTTAAAAAGGATGGTTCTTATCAGCGGGCCCAAAACCTTAGGATCATAAATGAAGCAGTGATCCCACTGCACCCAGTAGTGCCCAAATCCTGTACTCTTCTAGGGGAAATTGTGAATGTTTTAACCCCCATTCCTGTACTTAGAGTAAACAAACACACATGCCTGATAATCCTATGTTTTTTTTTTTACTTATTTCATGTGACACTCGCCTAATTTCAATGGCACTGCCACGTCACAATCTTAGCCTTGTCTCAGTTAAACTGTTCAACCTTTTGTCCATTTGTTTGGTTTTTCAGAAGTTCTCAGTTTACCAAGGCCTCTGAACCAACTGTGCCAGCTCCAGGACCACAATCTCCTGGAACACCTGAACCTTTTACATCCTAGCCCTGAATGGAGAACCCCTTCCAATAGAGTAGGAAGGGCATGGACCCAAAACCCCACTTTGCCCCTTTGCCAGCAGGAAGTAGCTAGAGATGTCATTGCCCAGTACCACAAAGATTTGGGTCCATATCTCTTCAGGGTGTAAATGTTAGTTAGCTAGCATAGGGACTGGAGTGTCCATTACACACACTCGGAGGGCCAAGCTAGTGGCCCAGGATGGAGAGGCACACTGAGCGTGCTCAAATGACCAGATTTCCGGCCAGGAAGGGTAGGTACACCTGGGTGGGTGCTGCATCTGCATTGACCCATATAGGCCAATTACATTCAATTCGGCCACTGGGATCGACCAGATTTGCCCACCACGCCTCCCTAACTGTCCTAAAATTCATTTGGATCACAAACCAGGCTATGGCGTGAATTCTTTCTCATGCAGAGCCAAAGACCGAGGTCTATCTGTCCCCAGAGAGATCCGACAAACCCAGGAAGGATCTTTGAAGGCAGCAGGACTAGACATGAGTGGCTGGTGGATACTGTTCAGATTCATGGCTTTCTGCTTGGAAGGATTTTTGTCTCAGCTGACTGGAACGGAGGAGGTAGTACGTCTGGATCACATAATATCCATGTCCACAAATGAGCTGCTCATTTCACAGTCCTGGCAGTGCCTTTTGAAAATCCTCTGCTTTGGAGTGTCTCTCCTTGAAGATTACAGTGGGAGGGGCTGAGACCAAAGTATGCTGCCTCTTACTCCCAGGTGCCGGTTTATGGATGCTGATTGTATCTCTTACAGTATCATTTAGTGGGCTTGTTGTCTGCCTCAGGCTTTGTTCAGCAAGTTCCTCCAGCTAGGTGGTAGTGTGTGTGCATGAACAGAGGCTCCCTGACAATCCCCCAGGAATTGTACACCTGCCATGTTGTGGAATCCATGAAAGTCATGCCCCACACAGCAGGATTACAGAGGAAGGTGTGCCTGCAGGACAGGAGGTCCATTCCCCCTGTGGAATGGCCTCAGAGCCCCGCCTCCCTCACTGTCTAGTTCCTGGGGCTGTGGACTGTAAGCTTCATGCGTGACTCAGGAATAAACCCAGGGTGAGGCGACTCCAGTAGCTGTTTTAATAGGTCTAATCCAGCCTGAGAACATCCTTGCATGAGTCCTCTGCCTAGATCTTTTTTAAAAAATCGTTTTATTAGGGGTTCATACAGCACTATCCACACTCCATGCATACATCAATTGTGTAGAGCACATTTGTACATTCTTTTCCCTCTTTATTCTCAAAATATCTGCTCTCCACCCAAGCCCCTGGCCCCAGCTCCTCATTTTCCCCTCCCTTCCCACTACTCTTCCCTCAGAAGTCCTTGTTAATTTACTACTTATTATTTTGTCATACCTTGCACTATCCGATGTTCCCCTTCACCCACTTTTCTGTTGAGGTTAAATGTAGATCCTTGTAATTGGTTGCCCCTTTCCAACCTACCTTCCCTCCACCCTCCCAGTGTCTCCATCGATAAAACTGGTCCTAAAGGGCTCATCCACCTTCGATTTCCTGTGTTTCCAGTTCCTATCTGTCCAAGTGTACATTCTCTGGTCTAGCCAGATTTGTAAGGTATAATTGGGATCATGATAGTGGAGGGGAGAGGAAGCATTTATGAACTAGAGGAAAGTTATGTTTCATTGTTGCTGTCTCATATCATGTGTTGGCTCATCTCCTCCCCGAAACCTTTCTTAAGGGGATGTCCAGTGGCTTTGGGTCTCTACCCAGCACTCCCTGCTCATTCGCAATTATACGATATTTTGTGCTGATTATGCCTGATACCTGATCCCTTTCAAACCTCGTTATCACACAGGATAGTTTTCTTATTCCATGTGAGCTTTGTTGCTTCTGAACTAGATGGCCGCTTGTTTGCCTTCAGCTGTTAAGACCTTAGATGCTATATCTTTTGATAGCTGGACACCATCAGCTTTCTTGAACACATTTGCTTATGGAACCATTTTGTTTTTAGTGGTCGTGTAGGGAAGTCTGCATCCTAGAATGCAAATGTAGTAGAACCAATCAATGGAGACTACTGTAGGGAGAAATCAGATGTGATTTGTTTGGTACAATGTGATCATCAAGGGTTACGCAGTACCACTCTTTGTGCGAATATATTTCTGTAAAACTTGCCCTTTACAATTTCTGTCTCATTTCTGCCTCCCTGTGTCTATGCTCCACTGAGAGAACTACACTGTAAAGGGGAGTAGTTAACCTCCCTGGCTGTCCAATCATGTCCATAAGTTTGTACCCAAATTTTTCTTTATTTTTGAATTGAAAAAAATTCATAAGCAATGAATATCAGTACTCTAACATGAAGGTTCCCAAAATGAGGTTGGAAGTAATTTATTCGTGGTCCAATGCCATTTCTGCATGCGTTGTGCCACCAGTCCCTGGAGTAGGAACAGGCCCAGAAATTTCCAAATATCATATTTCTTCACAGGATAGTTCTTTCTGCCTTTTGCAAACTTGTGAAGCAGAGTAGTGGATTGTTGCTCTTCAACCGGTTTGTCTCCGTAATAATTTTTTGAATGACCTCATCAATCAGAAAAAATTGTAGTTACACCAAAAGCTTTAGTGACCACCTCTACTTGCATACCAGGTGCTCCAGTAAATGGGAATTTTGGTGAAGCTGGCTCATCTATACCCGAAGACAATAGAGCACCATGTTGCACATTGCAGAGCTCAGGTGCGGAATCAACCTCACTGTCTTCATGAATCTTAGCAGTGTCAGTGTCAGATTATGAATTTCCCGACGAATCACTATCGCACAATTCTGTGCATAATTCTGAGTCACTGTCGCTGTTATTTTTCTGGTCTAAAACCACTTTTGGGTTGAAATGACTCTGCTTTTGGAAACTTGTGAAGGAGAGTAGCGGATTGTTGCTCTTCAACAGGTTTGTCTCAATAATAATTTTTTCAATGACCTCATCAATCAGAAATAATTGTAGTTATGCCAAAAGTTTGTAGTGGTCATCCTCTACTTGCATACCAGGTGCTCCAGTGCATGGGTATCTTGGTGGAGCTGGCTCATCCACACCCGAAGACAATAGAGCACCACGTTTTCACATCGTAGAGGTCAGGTGAGGAATCTTCATCACTGTCATCCTTTCTCTGAGCAGTGTAAATTTTGGATTATGAATTTCCCGACTAACCACTATCGCGCAATTCTGTGCATAATTCTGAGTGATAGTCGCTCTTATTTTTCTGGTCTAAAACCCCTTTTGGGTTAAAATGACACTTTTTTATGCCATGGACTAAAATTTCTAGTCAGAAAATTTCTCCAAAAACCTTAAAATGGCAAGCAGGCACAGGGGACAGCTCTACGGATAAATATGAGGTGCATTGCTTGAATACAATATAATCCTCAAAGATTACCCGTACCACTCTATGTGTGTATGTCTCTTTTAAGACTTGCCCGGTTGAATTTCCTGCCTAGTCTTGCACCCCTGTGGCTGTCCTCCATTAGGAGAACAACACTGGAAAGGGGAGCAGTTAACCTTCCTAGCAGTCTAAAACATCAGTAAGTTTGTACCCAAATTCTTCATTATTTGTGAAATGAAAACATTTCATAATCAACGAATATCAGTATTCTGACATGATGGCTGCTGAAAAGAGAGTTGCAAGGAATTTATTCCTGGTCCAATACCATTTCTGCAGGCATTGTGCCCTCACTCCCTGAAGAAATTATGTGGCCCAGAAATGTCCAAAGGTCACTTTGTTCCCTGTATCCCTCTTCCTGTTTCTAGAAATCTTATGAAACAGGGTAGCAGATTTTCGCTATTCAATCGGTTCCTCCCAGTAATCATTTTTGATGACCTCATCGGTCAGAAATAATTGTAGTTACGCCAAAGCGTTCTTGTGTTCCACATCAATGTACATAACAGGTGCTCCCTTAATGGGAATCTTGGTGGAGCTGGCTCCTCCATACGGGAAGACAATAGAGCACCACGTTTGGTCATCAAAGAGCTCAGGTGTAGAACCTTCTTCACTGTCATCCTTTCTTTGAGCAGTGTCAGTGTAGGATTATGAATATCCTGAGGCACCAATATCACGCAATTCTTTGAATAATGCTGAGTCACTCTCGCTGTTATTTCTCTGGTCTAAAATTACATTTGGATTAAATTGACACTTTTTTGATGCCATGAACCAAAATTTCTAGCGAGTAAAAATTTCCCAATGACATTACATGGGCACGCAGGCACTGGAAACTGCTGTAGGGATAAATCTGAGGTGCTTTCTTGGATACAATATAATCCTCAAAGATGACACAGTACCACTCTATGTGTATATGTCTCTTTAAAACTTACCCTTTTGAATTTCCAACCCTGTCTCTCCCCCTGTGGCTATCCTCCACTGGGAGAACAACACTTGAAAGGGGAGAAGTTAGCCACGATGGCTGTATAATAATATCAATAATTTTGTACCCAAATTCTTCATTATTTGTGAAGTGAAAAAATTTCCTAATCAACGAATATCATTATTCTAACATGACGGCTCTGGAAAACCGAGTGGCAAGTAATTTATTCCTGGTCCCATACCATTTCTGCAGGCATTGCGCCCCCACTCCCTGAATTAATGGTCAGGCCCAGAAATGTTCAAAGGTCAAATTGTTAACTAGATCCCTCTTTCTGCTTGTAGAAATCTTATCAAACAGAGTTGCGGATTGTTGCTCTTCAATAGGTTCCTCCCAGTAATCATTTTTTCGACGTCCTCATCAGTCAGAAATAATTGGATGTACACAAAGCGTTCTTGTTGTCAATGTCTACATACTTATCAGGTGCTCCAATAAATGGGAATTTTGGTGGAGCTGGCTCATCCATACCCAAAGACAACAAAGCACCACGTTTGGCCATCACAGAGCTCAGGTAATGAATCTTCTTCACTGTCATCCTTTCTCTGAGCAGTGTCTGGGTCGGATTATGAATGTCCCGAGGAACCAATATAGCTCAGTTCTGTGCATAATGCTGGGTCACTCTCGCTGTTATTTCTCTGGTCTAAAACACCATTTAGGTTAAAATGATACTTTTTTGACGCCATGGACTAAAATTTCCAGTCAGAAGGTTTTCCCAATGGCATTAAAAGAGCAAGTATGCACTGAAGACTGCTTATGCATAAATCTGAGCTGCTTTGCTTGGATACAATATAATCCTCAAAGATGACACAGTATCACTCCATGTGTGTATGTCTCTTTAAAACTTGCCCTACTGAATTTCCCTCCCAGTCTGGTCCCCCTGTGGCTATCCTCCACTGGGAGAACACCACTGGAAAGCGGCTCAGTTAACTTCCTTGGCTGTCTAATAATATCAGTAATTTTCCCCAAAATTTTTCAATAATGGGGAAGTGAAAAAATTTCATCATCAATGAATATCAGTATTCTAACATGACAGCTCCTGAAAACTGAGTTGCAAGTAATATGTTCTTGGTCTAATACCATTTGCAGGCATTGCGCCCCGACTTCCTGAAGGAATGATCAGGCCCAGAAATTTCCAAAGGTCATTTTGTTCACTGGATCCCTCTTTCTGCTTCTAGAAATCTTATGAAACAGAGTAGAGGTTTGTTGCTCTTCAATAGGTTCCTCCTTGTAATCATTTTTTTCGATAACATCATTGGTCAGTAATAATTGTAGGTATGCCAACGCGTTCTTGTGTTCAACGTGTACATACATACCAGGTGCTCCAGTAAATGGGAATCTTGGTGGAGCTGGCTCATCCATACCCGAAGACAATAGAGCACCACGTTTGCTCATCACAGAGTTAAGGTGTAGAATCTTCTTCACTGTCATCCTTTATCTGAGCAGTGTCAGTGTCAGATTAGGAATTTCCCGAGGAACCACTATTGCACAATTCTGTGCATAATACTGAGCCACTCTCACTGCTATTTCTCTTGTTTAAAACCCCATTTGTATTAAAATGACACTTTTCTGATGCCATGAACTAAAATTTCAGGTCAGAAGGGTTTCTCAATGGCATTACATGGGCACACAGACACTGGAGACTGCTGTACAGACATATCTGATGTGCTTTGCTTGGATACAATGTAATCACCAAGGGTTTCACAGTACCATTCTATGTGTGTGTGTATTTCCTTAAAATTTTCCCTGTTCAATTTCTGTCCCATTTCTGCCTCCCTGTTGCTATGCTCCACTGAGAGAACAACACTGGAAAGGGGAGCAGTTAACCTCACTGGCTGTCTAATTTTGTCCATATTTTATGGCCAAATTCTTCTTTATTTTTGAAGTTAAAAATCCCATAATCAATGAGTATCAGTATTGTAACATGAATCTTTCAAAAAATGGACTTGCAAGTAATTTATTGGTGGTGCAATACCATTTCATTAGGCATTGTGCCACCAGTCCCTGGTGTAGGATCAGGCCCCAAAATTTCCAAATGTCCTATTTTTTCACTGGATAGTTCTTTCTGCTCCTTTTAAACTTGTGAAGCAGAGTAGCGGAGTGTTGCTTTTTAACCAGTTTGACTCTGTAATAATTTTTTCAATGATTGCATTAATCAGAAATAATTGTAGTTATTCCAAAAGTTTGTAGTGGTCATGCTTTATTTGCATACCAGTTCCTTCAGTGAATGGGAATCTTGGTGGAGCTGGCTCATCCATACCCGAAGACTGAAGACAATAGTGCACCACGTTTGCCCATAACCGAGTTCAGGTGTAGAATCTTCCTCACTGTCATCCTTTATCTGAACAGTATCAATGTTGGATTATGAATTTCCAGAGGAACCACTAACGTGCAATTGTGTGCATATTGCTGAGTCACTGACATTGTTTTCTTTTGGATCTAAAACCCCTTTCGGGTTAAAATGACACTTTTTTGATGCCATGAACCAAAATTTCCAGCGAGAAAATTTTCCCAATGACATTACATGGGCACACAGGCACTGGAGACTGCTGTAGGGATAAATCTGAGGTGCTTTCTTGGATACAATATAATCCTCAAAGATGACACAGTACCACTCTATGTGTGTATGTCTCTTTAAAGTTTGCCCTATTGAATTTCCCTCTCTGTGTAGTCCCCCTGTGGCTATCCTCCTCTTGAGAACAACACTGGAAAGGGTAGCAGTTAACTTCCCTGGCTGTCTAAAATAATAGTAATTTTGTACCCTAATTCTTCATTTTTTTCTGAAGTGAACACATTTCTTCATCAACGAATATCAGTATTCTAGCATGTGGGCTCCCAAAAACCGAGGAGCAAGTAATTTATTCCTGGTCTAAAACCTCTTTTGTTTAAAATAATACTTTTTTTGATGCTTTAAGATCTCTATGGTGATAGAGTTACACCTCGTTCCTTGGCTCTGCACGAGAAAGAATTCACGCCGAAGCCTGGCTCCTGATCCAAGTGAGTTTAATGGTAGTTAGAAGTTCCAGGTGTATGTGGCACCCATCGGATTCTTCCCCACCATGCAGGCTGGCAGAGACTGCTCGGTGTCACGCAAAGATCTGTTTCCCAAGTTCTCCTCCAAAAGTCCTGCTTCAAGTTTTTTCTCATGTTCTCTCCCCAGTTCCTCCTCTCCCCCACTGGTTCCTGCCTTTTCAAGGATTCCAGGGAGAGACCTGGTGGACGACCCCAGATCGACCCCATTGACTGAATTGCAATCACCTGGCCCAGGTGAGCCAATAAGCCCACCCATGCCCACTGTGGGAAACCTAGACTTTTGAGCATGTGCAGTGCGCCGCCCTTTGTTCTCATGCTTGGCTCTCTTGGGCTTGCGTCAATGGGCATCCAATCCCTGCCTCTCTGCCTAATATTTCCCCCTGAAGAGATATGGACCCAAATCTTTAGAGTACTGGACAACGACATCTCTAGCTACTTCCTGCTGGCAAAGTGGGTGAAGTGGGGTTTTGGGTCCATAATCTTCCTACTCTGTTATAAGGGGTTTTCCATTTAGAGCCCAGGATAGATAAGATCGAGGTGGGCTTAGAAGGTGCTGACCCTGTAGCTGGCACATTTGGTTAGAGGACTTAGTAAGCTGAAAACTGGAAAACAAAGAAACAAGCAGGTGAACAGCTTAAGTGAGACATGGGTAAGATTGTGAGGTGGCAGTGCCCTTCAAGTTACGTTAGTGTCACAGAGTTTGGTCATTGTAAACACAGGAACGGAGGAAAGGTATTCACTGGCCTAAAGGCTGTGAGGGGTCTGAGGTAGAATCATCTGTGCAGCCCTCCTCTGACTTGGAGTGGCGATAAAATATCATCCCAAGACCATCCTGTGGCTCACAGGAGTATTCATCTGCTCCCATGGTTCCTGTGGGGGAATCTGAGGCTCCTCCACTGTGAGGAACAACTGGAAGCTATAGAGGGACCTTGATGAGGCCCGATGACTATGCAGGTGTGCAGCTTGGACAGCAAGTCTCGGCCTATGAGAGGAGCTGGACATTCAGGTAATAATAGGAAGCTATGAGAAAAATAGAAATTATCGCAAAGACATCTGAGGGGCTCAGTAAAATGTTTACAGGCTTTCTGGACACTTTCAGGATGGAGCCGGTGCGGGGTGCCAGAGGTCCAGAGAAGGAAATAAGGGCAGAGGCGGCTCCAGTATTAAAAGGAAGTTTACTGACCTTCCTGCCATGCTGATGCCCACACTAGGTTTCAGACCAGTAATAGTTACCATTTGCTGCTGGGCCGTCAGACTGGGTGCCTTCAGTCCTCCTCCACTGTTGCCAGCTGCCAGCTGGCCTGTGGGTGCCTCCCCTTCAGATTTTGGACCTTAGGACAGAGGTCAACCCAGTGGCCAATCTGCTCGCAATAGACACATGGCGCCTGAGGAGGCTCGTTCCGGTCAGCGCAGTTCCTAGCCCAATGACCTGGTCGCCGGCAAATGTAGCACTTGGTACCTGGTTCAAAGGTCTGGGTAACCTGGGAGGCATTCAACGAGAGTCTGCTATTGAGTGCAGCCAATATCTGGGCATGCTTAATGTCCTTTCTTTCGTCCTTTTCCCGGGCTCGAGCCTCACTTTCTTGCTCCCTGTTGTAAAAAGCTGTATTGGCATAAGCCACCACCTCCTCTAGGGTAGCTCCTTCAGGCTTTTGCACTATTTTTTGGACTTTCTTGCGAATATCCTGTGTGGCCTCTAGTCTAAAACTCTTATGGGTTATAATGACACTTTTTTTGATGCCATGGACTAAAATGTCCAGTCAGAATATTTTCCCAATGACATTAAAAGGCCAAGCAGGCACTGGAGACTGCTCAATGGATAAGTCTTAGGTGCATTGCTTGGATACAATATACTCCTCAAAGATTACACAGTACCAATCTAGGTGTGTATGTCTCCTGAAAACTTGCCCAATTGAATTCCCTGCCCAGTATCACCCTGCCCCCTACCTGTGGCTATCCCCCACTGTGAGTACAACACTGGAAAATGTAGCAGCTAACCTCTCTGATCGTCTAATAATATCATTAATTTTGTACATGAATCTTCGTTTCTTGTGAAGTGAAAAATTTTCATAATGCACGGATATCAGAATTCTAAAATGACGGCTCCTAAACCAAGTTGCAAGTAATTTAATCCTGGTTCAATAACATTTCTACAGGTGTTGCGCCCCCTCTTCCTGAAGTAATGATCAGGCCCAGAAATATCCTATGGTCATTTTATTCACTGGATCCCTCTTTCTGCTTCTAGAAATCTTATGGAACAGAGTATCGGATTGTTGCTCTTCGACAGGTTGGCCCCATAATCATTTTTCGATAACCTCCTCAGTCAGAAATAATTGTAGGTACGCCAAAGCGTTCCTGTGTTCAACGTCTACCTACATAAAAGGTGCTCCGGTCTATGGGAATCTTGGTGGAGCTGGCCCATCCATAACCAAAGACAAGAGAGCACCACATTTGCCCATCGCAGAGCTAAAGTGCGGAATCTTCCTCACTGTCCTCCTTTCTCTGAGCAATGTCAGTGTTGGATTAGAAATTTCCCCTAGGAACCTCTATCGCACAATTCTGTGCATAATGCTGAGTCACTGTCGCTGTTATTTCTCTGGTCTAAAACCCCTTTTGGGTTAAAATGACACATTTTTTGATGCCATGGACTAAAATTTCCAGTCAGGAGAGTTTCCCAATGACATAAAATGGCAAGCAGGCACTGGAACTGCTCTGTGGATAAATCTGAGGTGCTTTGCTTGGATGCAATATAATCCCCAAAGATTACACATTACTACTCTATTTGTGTATGTCTTTTTAAAACTTGCCCTATTGAATTCCCTGCCCAGTCTCACCCGCCCCCAGTGCTATCCTCCACTGGGAGAACAACACTGGATAGGGGAGCAGTTACGCTCTCTGGTTGTCTAATAATATCACTAATTTTGTCCCTGAATTCTTCATTATTTATGAAGTAAACATTTTCATAATCAATGGATATCAGAATGCTAAAATGGCAGCTCCTGAAAACCGTGTTCCAAGTAATTTATTCCTAGTCCAATACCATTTTTACAGGCATTGCATCCCCACTCCCTTAAGTAATGATCAGGTTCAGAAATTTCGAAGGTCATTTTGTTCACTGGATACCTCTTTCTACTTTTAGAAATCTTATGAAACAGAGTATCGGATTGTTGCTCTTAGACCAGTTCCTTCCCGTAATAATTTTTTTGAATGACCTCATCGGTGAGAAATAATTGTAGGTACACCCAAGCTTTCTTGTGTTCAACGTCTACATACATAACACGAGCTCCAGTAAATGGGAATCTTGGTTGAGCAGGCCAATCCATACCCAAAGACAATAGAGCACCACGGTTGCCCATCGCAGAGCTCAGGTTCGGAACCTTCCTCACTGTCATCCTTTTTCTGACCAGTGTCAGTGTCGGATTAAGAATTTCCCGAGGAACTATAACACAATTCTGTGCATAATGCTGAGTCACTCTCGCTGTTTTTTCTCTAGTCTAAAACTCCTTGTATGTTAAATCTACACTTTTTGGATGCCATGGACTAAAATTTCCAGTAAGATTTCCCCAGTGTCATTAAAAGGGCAATCAGGCACTGGAGACTGCTCCATGGATAAATCTGAGGTGTTTTGCTTGGATACAATATAATCCTCAAAGATTACACAGTATAACTCTATGCCTGTATGTCTCTTTAAAACATGCCCTATTGACTATCCCGCCCACTCTTGCCCCCCTGTGGCTATCCTCCAATGGGAGAACAACACTGGAAAGTGGAGCATTTAACCTCATTGGCTGTCTAATGATATCAGCAATTTTGTACCCAAATTCTTCATTATATGTGAAGTGAAAAAATTTCATAATCAATGAATATCAGGATTCTAATATGACAGCTCTCGAAAACCGAGTTGGAAGTAATTTATTCCTGGTCCAATACCATTTCTGCAGGCGTTGCGCCCCCACTCCCTGAAGTAATGATCAGGCCCAGAAATTTCAAAGGTCATTTTGTTCACTGGATCCCTCTTTCTACTTTTAGAAATCTTATGAAACAGAGTATCGGATTGTTGCTCTTCGACTGGTTCCTCTCTGTAATCATATTTTTCGATGACTTCATCGGTCAGAAATAATTGTAAGTACGCCAAAGCTTTCTTGTGTTCAACATCTACATACATAACAGGTGCTCCAGTAAATGAGAATCTTGGTTGAGCAGGCCCATCCATACCGGAAGACAATAGAGCATCTCGATTGCCCATTGCAGAGCTCAGGTTCGGAACCTTCCTCACTGTCATCCTTTCTCTGAGCAGTGACAGTGTTGGATTAGGAATTTCCCGAGGAAACACTATAGTGCAATTCTGTGCATAATGCTGTGTCACTGTCGCTGCTTTCTCTCTGGTCTAAAATATCTTTTGGGTTACATCTAAACTTTTTTGTTGCCATGGATTAAAATTTCCAGTCAGAAGATTTTCCCAATGTCATTAAAAGGGCCAGCAGGCACTGGAGACTACTCTATGGATAAATCTGAGGTGCTTTGCTTAGAAACAATATAATCCTCAAGGATTACACAGTACCACTCTTCCTCCCAGTCTCGCCCTTCTCTGGCTATCCTCCACTGGGAGAACAACACTTGAAAGGGGAGCAGTTAACTTCCTTGGCCGTCTAATAATATCAGTACTTTTGTACCCAAATTCTTCATTATTTGTGAAGTAAAATAATTTCATAATCAACAAATATCTCTATTCTAATATGATGACTCTGGAAAACCGAGTGGCAAGTAATTTATTCCTGGTCCAGTACCATTTCTGCAAGCGTTGGGCCACGACTTCCTGAAGTAGTGATCAGGCCCAGAAATTTCCAAAGGTCATTTTGTTCACTGGATCCACCTTTCTGCTTCTAGAAATCTTACAAAACAGAGTATCGGATTGTTGCTCTTCGACCGGTTTCTCCCAATAATCATTTTTTGATGACCTTATCGGTCAGAAATAAGTGTGGGTATGCCAAAGTGTTCTTGTGTTCAACGTCTAACAATATGCTGAACTAGAACTTAAGGCAACTCCACTTAGTTGAAAGCAGTGGTTTTCAACCTGGGCGTCCTGACCAGTTTGGTTTGTCAAAAGACCCTTACACAGGGGTGGCAGGATTCATAGCAGTAGCAAAATTATAGTTCTGAAATAGCAAGGGAAAACATTTATGATTGGGGTATCACTACTACACATTGGGAAGTGTATGAAAGGGTTGTGGAATTAGGATGGTTGAGAATCACTGTCCTAGAGGAAGACGAAAGTGCAGTAGAAGGAGAGCAATGGAGAGGAAGCCGCTACAAGATTGATTGGCTGGAACTATGAGCACAAGCAAATAACCACTGTCTGGTTGGCTCAGTATGGGACAGTGTTTCATTATGTTGTGCATAGAGTTGTTAGGAGTCACAAACCAGTTGACGGCACCTAAAAAAATAAAGGATTTGTGCTTAGCAAAATGTGTGGAACTACATCTTGAAAGAAACATATCTTACTTTAGAACATCGAATCTGAATCTCTGGGTCACAAACCCTTTTGAGGGAGAACGACATTTTCACAGGGTATGGGCCTTCATAACAGTAGCAAAGTTAGATTTATGAAGTAGCAACAAAAATAATTTTATGACTCGGCGGTCACCACTACATTCAGATTGGCGTTAAAGGGTTGTGGCATTAGGAAGGTTGAGAACCACTGCCCTAGAGAAAGACATAAACTTGGTACAGTAGAAGGGCAGCAAAAGAGAGGCAGCTCCCTGAAATATAGTTTAGCACAGTGGCTGCAACAATGAGCCCAAGCAAAGAACCATTATGACGATGGCACAGGACGGGCCAGGGGTTCATAATATTCTGCCTAGAGTTGCTAAGAGCCAAAAACCACTTGATAGCCACTAACAACATTAATAAGAGGACTCATGCATGTAACAATATACTGAACTAGACCTTAAGAGAAATTTTTCTTAATTTATTTTTTTATTCTTTTCACCTTTAAAAAAATCATTTTATTGGAGCTCAAACAACTCTTATCACAATCCATACATACAACAATTTTTTTTCTTTTTTTAAATTTTATTTTAACAATTTATTGGGGCTCATACAATTCTTTTCACAGTTCATACATACACATACATCAATTGTATAAAGCACATCTGTACAGTCTTTGCCCTAATCATTTTTTTCTCTTTTCTTCTTTTACATTTTATTAGGGACTCATACAACTCTTACCACAATCCATACATATACATACATCAATTGTATAAAGCACATCCATACATTCCCTGCCCCAATCATTCTCAAGGCATTTGCTCTCCACTTAAGCCCCTTGCATCAGGTCCTCTTTTTTTCCCCCCTCCCTTCCCATTCCCCCCTCCCTCATGTGCCCTTGGTAATTTATACATCGTTATTTTGTCATATCTTGCCCTATCCGGAGTCTCCCTTCCCCCCTTCTCTGCTGTCCCTCTACCAGGGAAGAGGTCACATGTGGATCCTTGTAATCAGTTCCCCCTTTCCAACCCACTCACCCTCCACTCTCCCAGCATCGTCCCTCCCACCCTTGGTCCTGAAGGTATCATCCACCCTGGATTCCCTGTACCTCCAGTCCTCATGTGTACCAGTGTACAGCCTCTGTCCTATCCAGCCCTGCAACGTAGAATTCGGATCATGGTAGTTGGGGGGAGGAAGCATCCAGGATCTGGAGGAAAGCTGTGTTCTTCATCGATACTACCTCACACCCTAATTAACCCATCTCCTCTCCTAAACCCCTCCATGAGGGAATCTCCATTGGCCGACACTTGGGCCTTGGGTCTCCACTCTGTACTTCCCCCTTCATTTAATATGATATATATATACATATATACATATACACATATATACACATACATACACACACTTATATCTTTTTTTTTTGCATGATGCCTTATACCTGGTCCCTTGGGCACCTCGTGATCGCACTGGCTGGTGTGCTTCTTCCATGTGGGCTTATTTGCTTCTGAGCTAGATGGCCGCTTGTTCACCTTCAAGCCTTTAAGACCCCAGAAACTATCTCTTTTGATAGCCGGGCATCATCAGCTTTCTTCACCACATTTGCTTATGCACCCATATGTCTTCAGCGATCCTATCATGGAGGTGTGCAGTCAATGATATGATTTTTTGTTCTTTGATGCCTGGTAACTGATCCCTTTGGGACCACTCGATCACCCAGGCTGGTGTGTTCTTCCATGTGGACTTTGTTGCTTCTGAGCTAGATGGCCGCTTGTTTATCTTCAAGCCTTTAAGACCCCAGTCAATATCTCTTTTGATAGCCGGGCACCATCAGCTTTCTTCACCACATTTACTTGTTCACCCACTTTGGCTCCAGCCGTTGTGTCGGGAGAGTGAGCATCATAGAGTTCCAATTTAATAAAAGAAGGTATTCATGCGTTGAGGGAGTGTTCATACAACAATTTTTAAAGCACACCTATACATTCACTGACCTCATCATTCTTGACATTTGGTTTCCGCTTGGGTTCCTGGAATCAGTTCCTCATTTCCCTATTCCTCCTGCCCCTCCTTCCCCGCTTCTTCCTCACACATGAACACTTAATGATATATAAATTATTATTTTATCATATCTTACACTGCCCAGAGTCTCCCTACACCCACAATTCTGTTGCCCACCCCCCAGAGAGGAGATTATATATAGAACCTTGTGATTGGTTCTCCCTGCCATGGTACAGCAGCAGCAGGTTTGGGTCCCCTGCTAGGTGGGTAAGGCATCAACAAGCGGAAGACAGAAACCACACGGCTCAAAGTTTATGGGTGACGGTTCCAATTTTATTCATGCAAAGCTTCAACGTATATATTCTTTTTCTTGGCTTAAAGCTTATGGCCTAAGATCATACATTAGGAAATTCTCAGGCCACAAGACCGTAACAAGTTACATCAATCACATCATGATTCTTGGTTAAATATTAGTACATCTAGAAAATAAAACTTTCTCATACAAGGGTGATAAACCTTCTAACAGTAACTGAGCATACTTCATTTATTTAGTGCGCATTGTTCTAACTATGAAATCAATAAAGCATTAATATATTTCATTATCAAAAATTTCTTGACAAGCTTTGGCTGTTCTTTCTGTTCCTTCTTGGGCTGTTCCTCTTGGGTTTTCATTTCTTGTTCTTACTTTTCCACTAAGTTCCCATAAATTAAACTCCCCAAAGTCTTTCTGTACCACGGTATGAGTTGCCTCACAATAGGTAGCTTTGCTTCAGTGGACTTCAAGTTGCCTCACAATAGGTAGCTTTGCTTCAGTGGACTTCAAACATCACGAAGGCCCTCTTCTTGCTAACTGTTCCATAAAAATAAACTACTAAAAAGAACTTTTACACCTTTCTTTGTTAACTATTCTTATGCCATTTTCATTGTAAATCCCTGTATAAGGTAAATCAGGGCCAGAAACTCTTTTTCTCTTTGGGTTATTTCCTGGATGGGGATGCCGTATTCTTCCCCCTATGCGGTAACCAAGATAAGGAAAGGGAAAAACCATGGGAAGAGGATGATAAACTTTTTTAGAATCTTGCACAAAAGCACTCCAAATAATTATGGCAAGGCCAATCAAACAAGTCCAAATACATGTCAAGAGCGGGTTTGGGCAGCCAACTCCCACTGTCCAGCTCCTTTGAAGCAGGGCCAGGCATCGTTCGACTCTGTCTTCGACGTCATGAGGCAGGACTAGTCACCTCATCTCCCTTTCTGTCCCCACTTTCCTCCGGGTATTGCCACTCTCCCTGGTGCTCCGGAGGGGTTCATCTGTCCTGGATTCCCTGTGTTTCCAGTTCCCATCTGTACCTCTGTGCATCCTCTGGTATAACCAGGTTTGCAAGGTAGAATTGGGATGATGATAGGATGGTGGGGGCAGCGTTTAAAAGCTACAGGATGGTTGTCAATTTCTTCTCTAAGTTTAGAACAGCTGTTCTCAACCTGTGAGTTGGTACATCTTTGGGGGGGTCAAATGAACCTGTCATGGGGGTAGAACTGTTCATAACAGTAGCAAAATTACAGTTACAAAGTAGCAATGAAAATAATTTTATGGGTGTAGGGTCACGACTACATGAGGGACTGTATGAAGGGGACGTGGCATTAGGAAGGTTGGGAACCATTGTTGTAGAGGAAGACAGATTTTTTAGTACAGTAGGGCAGCAAAAGATAGGCAGCCCCATTAAGATGGATTAGCACAGTGCCTACAATGAACGCCAACAAATGCCACTATCAGTATGGCAGAGGAGGGGCATCATTTCATTATACTGGGCATACAGTTGCTATGAGTCAAAACCGACTCGACAGCACCTAAAAAAAACAAAACAAATTATTTTGCTTCTAACAATATGCTGAGGAAGACATTAAGAGAAACTCCTGCTATTTTAGAGCAGCGGTTCTGAAAATGTGGGTCGTGACTTCTTTGGGGGCATTGTATGACACGTTCACAGGGGTGGCCTGATTCATAACAGTAGCAAAATTAGAGCTATGAAACAGTAATGAAAACAATTTTATGATTGGGGTATCACCACTACATGGGGAATGGTATTAAAATGATGTGGCATTAGGAAGGTTGAGAACCACCGCCCTAAAGGAAGCCAGAAATGTTGGTACAGTAAAAGGGCAGCAAAATAGAGGCAGCCCCTACAAGATGGATTAGCAAAGTAGCTGCAACAATGAGCACAAGCAAAGAACCACTGTGAGGATGGGACAGACCTGGGCAGCATTACAATACGGTTTACAGAGAGTTGCTCTGATCACAAACCCTCTCAAAGACTCCTAAAAAGAGTAACAACGGGACTTGTGTATCTAAAAATGTGCCTGATGATATCTTAAGAAAATTGCCTATTAATTTAGAGCAGCAATTCTCAACCTGTGGGTCGTAAGTCCTTCGGTGGGACAAACGACCTTTCCATAGCGGGGCCCATTCACAACAGTAGCAAAGTTAGTTATGAAGTAGCAATGAAAATAATTTTATGACTGGGGGACATCAATACATGAGGAATGGTATGACAAGCTCATGGCATCAAGAAGGTTTAGAACCACTGCCTGAGAGGAAGACATAAATCTTTATAGAGTTGAAGGGCACTAAATGAGAGGTAGGCCCCCAAAAGATGGATTAGCACAGTGGTTGCAACAATGAGTCATAGCAAAGGAACCACTGTGAGGTTGGCAGAGGATGGGACAGCTTTTCATGATATTGTGCATAGAGTTGCTATGAGCCAAACCCACTCGACAGCCCCTAACAACAAGAAGAACAGGTCTCGTGTGTCTAACAATATGCTGAACTAGACCTTAAGAGAAACTCTACTTAGTTGAGAATAGCGCTTCTCAGCCTGTGAATCGTGACCACTTTGGTTGGTAGAATGATGCGTTCAAAAGAGTGGCCATATTCATAGCAGTCTCAAAATTACTGTTCTGAAACAGCAAGGGAAAAAATTTATGATTGGGGTACCATAGCTACACATTGGGAAGTGTATGAAAGTATTGTGGAATTAGGAAGGTTGAGAATCACTGTCCTAGAAGAGGACGAAGGTACAGTAGAAGGAGAGCAAAATAGAGGAAGCCACTACAAGATTGATTAGCTCAGTGGCTAGAACAATGAGTGCAAGCACAGAACCACTGTCAGGATGGCACAGGATGGGGCAGCATTTCATTATATTTTGCATAGTGTTCCTATGAGTCAAAAACCACTCGACGGCTCCTAACAACAACAAAAACAAGACTTCTGCTTCTCAAATGGGCAGAACTACATCTTGAAAGAAAAAAGTCTTCATTTAGAACAATGGTTCTCAATGTCTGGGTCATGAACCCTTTTGAAGGTTGAATGACACTTTCACAGGGGCGACCCATTCATTACTGTAGCAAAATCAGATTCATGAAGGAGCAACGAAAATAACTTTATGATTGGGTGCTCACCACTACTTGAAGAATGGTATTAAAGAATTGTGGCATTAGGAAGGTTGAGAATCACTGCCCTAGAGAAAGACACAAATCAGGGTACAGGAGAAGGGCAGCAAAAGAGAGGGAGCCCCCAAAAAGATGGATTATCACAGTGGCTGCAACAATGAGCACAACAAAGAACCACTGTGAGGATGGTACAGGACGAGGGAGCATTTCGTTATATAGTGCATAGAGTTACTATGAGCCAAAACCCATGACAGTACCTAAAAACAATAACAACAGGATTTGTGTTTCTCCAATAAGCTGAAGAAGACATTAAGAGAAACTCCGCTTGGCTTAGAGTAGCGTTTCTCAACAAGTGGTTCGCGACTCATTTGGAGGGGGCCAAATGACCCTTTCACAGGGGTGGCCCAATTCATAGCAGTAGCAAAATTACTGTTATGAAATAGCAATGAAAATAATTTTATAGTTGAACATTTAAGACTACATAAGGAATTGTGTGAAGGGGCGTGGCATTAGTAAGGTTTAGAACCACTGCCCTAGAGGAAGACACAAGCCTTGGTAGAATAAAAAGTCAGCAAATGAGAGTCAGCTATGAATGAGATGGAATAGCTCAGTGGCTGCAACAGTGAGGATAAGCCGACGTCCACTGTCCGGCTGGCACAGGAAGGGGCAGCGTTTCATTATATTGTGCATAGAGAACCAGGACTTATGCTTTTGAAAAAGGTGCTGAAGTAGACCTTAAGAGAAACTCCTCTTAGTTTAGAGCAGCGGATCTCAATCTGTGGGTTGCGACCCCTTTTCAGAGACAAAAGACCTTTTCACAGTTGTGGGTTGTACATTATAGTAGAAAAATTAGAGTTATGAAGTAACAATCAAAATAATTTTATGACTTGGCAGTCACCAGTACCATGAGGAATGGTATGAAACGGTCGTGTCATTAGCAAGGTTGAGAATCACTGCCCTACAGGAAGACAGAAATCTTGGTAGAGTAGAAGGGCAGCAATGGGAGATAATAGGTGGATTAGCACAGTGGCTGCAACAATGAGCACTAACCAAAAAACCACTGTGAGGATGGCAGAGGATGAAACAGCATTTCATTATATTGTGCAAAGAATTGCTTTGACTCAAACCCACTCGACGGCCCCTAAAAACAATAAAAACAGGACTCGTGCATCTAACAATATAATTAACTAGACCTTAAGAGAAATTCCTCTTAGTTTAGAGCAGCGGCTCTCAACATGTTAGTCGTGACCCCTTGGGTGTGTGTGTGTGTGTGTGTGTGTGTGTGTGTGTGTGTGTGTGTGTGTGTGTGAAATGACCATTTCATAGAGGTAGTCCAATTCATAAGAGTAGAAAAATTATAGTTATGAAGGAGTAATAAAAATAATTTTACGATTGTAGGGTCACCACTACATAAGGAACTGTGTGAAGGGGTCATGGCATTAGGAAGGTAGAGAACCACAGCCCTAGAGGAAGTCTTGGTACAGTAGAGAGTAGCAAAAGAGAGGCAGCCCAGTAAGACAGATTAGCATAGTGGCTATAACAATAAGCACCAGCAAATACCATTGTGATGATGGCAGAGGAGGGGGCAAACTTTCATTATATTGCGCATACAGTTGCTATAAGTCAAAAATCGACCCGACAGCATCTAACAAAAACAACAGGATTATGCTTCTAACAATATTCTGAGGAAGACATTAAGAGAAATTCCTATTATTTTAGGGCAGCGGTTCCCAAACTGTGGGTTGTGACCTCTTTGGGGGGGTCTAATGACCCTTTCACAAGTGTGACCTGATTCATAATAGTAGCAAAATTACAGTTATGCAATAGCAATTAAAATAATTTTATAATTGCGGGATCACCACTACATGGGGGAGGGTATAAAAGGAACGTGGCATTAGGATGGTTGAGAACCCCTTCCCCAGAGGAACGCAGAAATGTTGGTACAGTATAAGGGCAGCAAAAGAGAGGCAGCCCCTACAAGATGGATTAGCAAAGTAGCTGCAACAATGAGAACAAGCAAAGAACCACTGCGAGGATGGCACAGGCCTGGGCAGCATTACATTACATTTTGCAGAGAGTTGCTATGAGCCAACCCCACTCATCAGCCCCTGACAACAATAAAATCAGGGCTCGTGTGCCTAACAATATGCTGAACTAAACTGTAAAAGAATCTACTCTTATTTTAGAGCAGCGGTTCTCAACCTGTGAGTCTTGACCCTTTGGTTGGTCAAATGACACTTTCACAGGGGTGGCCAGATTCATAACAGTAGCAAAATTACAGTTATGAAATAGCAAGGGAAAATTTATGATTGGGGTACCACCACTGCACAATGGGAAATATATGAAAGGATTGTGGAAATATGAAGGCTG
This sequence comes from Tenrec ecaudatus, assembly GCF_050624435.1. NCBI lineage: Eukaryota > Metazoa > Chordata > Mammalia > Afrosoricida > Tenrecidae > Tenrec > Tenrec ecaudatus. Next base: position 81,995,229 of record NC_134544.1, on the reverse strand, counting down.
AGGACTACTGCCCTAAAGGAACACATAGTACAGTAGAAGGGCAGCAAAACAGAGGCAGCCTAGAAGACTGATTATCACAATGGCTGCAACAATGAGTGCAAGCAAAGTACCACTGTGAGGATGGCACAGGATGGGACAGTGTTTCATTATATTGTGTATAGAGTTCCTATGAGTCAAAAATCACTCAACAGCACTTAAAAACAACCAAAACCGAACTTGTGCTTCTCAAAATGTGTTGAACTACATCTTAAAAGAAACAAATTTTCGTTTAGAACAGCACTTCTCAACCTGTGGGTTGTGACCCCTTTCAGGAGACAAATGATCCTTTCACAGCGGTGGACCATTCATTACAGTAGAAAAATTAGATTTATGAAGTAGCAATGAAAATAATTTTATGATTGGGCTGCGACTACTACATAAGCAACGGTATGAAATGATCATGGTACAGCAAGTTTGAGAACCACTGCCTTGGAGGAAGACAGAGCTCTTGGTAGAATAGAAGAGCAGCAAATGAGAGGCAGTCCTCAAAAAAGGTGGATTAGCACAGTGTCTGAAACAATGAGCGCAAGCAGAGAACCACTGTGAGGATGGCACAGGATGTGGCAGGGTTTCATTATATTGTGCCTAGAGTTGCTAGGAGCCAAAGGCCACTCGATGGCCAGTAAAAACAGTAACAAGAGGACTCATGCATGTAACAATACACTGAACTAGAACTTAAGAGAAACTCCTCTTAGTTTAATTTCTTTTTTTTCACCTTTTTTTTAAACGTTTTATTAGGGGCTCATACAACTCTTATCACAATCCATACATATACATACATCAATTGTATAAAGCACATCTCTACATTCTTTGCCCTAATCATTTTCTTTTCTTTTTTTTCCCTTTTCTTTTTTTACATTTTTTTAGGGACTCATACAACTCTTATCTCAATCCATACATATACATACATCAATTGTATAAAGCACATCCATACATTCCCTGCCCCAATCATTCTCAAAGCATTTACTCTCCACTTAAGCCCTTTGCATCAGGTTCTCTTTATTTCCTCCCTCCCTCCCCGCTCCCCCCTCCCTCAGGTGCCCTTGGTAATTTATACATAGTTATTTTGTTATATCTTGCCCTATCCGGAGTCTCCCTTCCACCCCTTCTCTGCCGTCCCTCTCCCAGGGAGGAGGTCACATGTGGATCCTTGTAATCAGTTCCCCCTTTCCAACCCACTCACCCTCCACTCTCCCAGCATTGGCCCTCACACCCTTGGTCCTGAAGGTATCATCCACCCTGGATTCCCTGTGTCTCTAGCCCTCATATGTACCAGCGTACAACCTCTGCCCTATCCAGCCCTGCAAGGTAGAATTCGGATCATGGTAGTTGGGGGGAGGAAGCATCCAGGATCTGGGGGAGAGCTGTGTTCTTCATTGGTACTACCTCGCACCCTGACGGACCCAACTCCTCTCCCAAACCCCTCTATGAGGGGATCTCCAGTGGCCGACACTTGGGCCTTGGGTCTCCACTCTGCACTTCCCCCTTCATTCAATATGGCATATACACATACATATATTCTTTTTTTTTTTTTTTGCATGATGCATTATACCTGGTCCCTTGGGCACCTTGTGATCTCACTGGCTGGTGTGCTTCTTCCATGTGGGCTTTTTTGCTTCTGCGCTAGATGGCTGCTTGTTCACCTTCAAGCCTTTAGGACCCCAGACACTATCTCTTTTGATAGCCGGGCACCATCCGCTTTCTTCGCCACATTTGCTTATGCATCCATTTGTCTTCAGCGATCCTATCATGGAGGTGTGCAGCCAATGATATGATGATTTTTTGTTCTTTGATGCCTGATAACTGATCCCTTTGGGATCACTCGCTCACTCAGGCTGGTGTGTTCTTCCATGTGGGCTTTGTTGCTTCTGAGCTAGATGGCCGCTTGTTTATCTTCAAGCCTTTAAGACCCCAGTCACTATCTCTTTTGATAGCCGGGCACCATCAGCTTTCTTCACCACATTTACTTGTTCACCCACTTTGGCTTCAGCAGTTGTGTCGGGAGAGTGAGCATCATAGAGTACCAATTTAATAAATGAACGTATTCATGCATTGAGGGAGTGCTTGAGTAGAGGCCCAAGATCCTTCAGCCACCTTAATGTTAAACCTATAAATGTAGACACTTAGATCTATTTCCCCATATTCATATATATGTTTGCATATACATGTCTTTGTCTAGACCTCCATAAATGCCCCTTGACTCCCAGCTTCTTACTCCATCTCCCTTGACTTTCCTCCTGCCCCACTACCATGCTCCGTCCCCACCTGGGCTACAGCTATACCTCTTCTCTACGCAACCTTACCCTGGATCGTTCCCCATCAGGCCTGCCACTCCCCCCTCACTACCATTTTGTGTCCCATGTTGTTCCCTGTCCCTGTGTTTGTTAACACCACTTCCTTACCCTCCACCCCCTCCCCCACCCGGAACTGTCTGTCCCATTGTTTTTCCTCCAGATAGTTCATCCAGCCTGTCCTATTCAGACAGACCTGTGGAGACACTAACATGCACGAAAACAAGGCAGAGGAAAACAAAGCAACAGTATACAACCAGACAACAAAAACAAACCACTGACAAAGAACAAAACACTTCACAAAAGAAAGGCTTGTAGTTCGTCAAGGATCGTTTGCTTGCCCTTAGGAGCGTTTTCCAGTCCAGTCTGTTGGGGCACCACGCCCTGGCCCCAAAGTCCACTTTCAGCATTCCCTGGGGACCTTGCCACTCCATTCCCTTGCTGTTCCACTGCACTCCCCAAGTGCTTTGCCTCGGTGTGGTGGGATCAGGTCAGGTGCAATTCCCACACTGTGTCTCCGGTGCTGTCCCTTGTACCGCCCTTAGTCACTGAGGGGCATCATGTCTCATAGCAGGGCCAGCCATGTTGTTCTCTCTGTGGACTGGCTGCTCTACTCAGGAACATCATCCTCACGCCCTGGTGGGCCAGACTGTGTTCCACTGTCTTCTCCTGCCCCTTCATCTGCTCCCATGTGCTCTGATCAGATATGTCCATCTCCCGGAGCTGCAGAATCAATGTCATCATTTGAAACAAATTCTTTTCGGGGTAGGGGCATGAATCCACTTAATTTTTGGTGGTGGGGCCAGCCTCCCAGACCTCTCCACTGGTTCCCTACTCCACACCGGGATCACCTTGTGGCAGTGGGTTGAAGTCTGGTCCCACTTTCCCTGTGGAGATATAAACAATACTCTCCACTTGGGTGGATTAGTGCCCCATGCCCCCACTTCCCTTTTCTTCTTTATATTCATCCTTTTATTTTCCTTTCCCCACCTCCTCCACTGTTGTCTACCATGTGCATCACTGGTTTTGGTCTGGTCTCTGCCATACTACACAGTCTTCACCCCAGGAATGTTTGTATACAGTAGCTTTTTCCCCTGTGTCACTTTTGCATTAAAAAAATTTTTTTTAATACTTACCTCAGCGGGCTCATGTTGTACTTGTCCTTTTGTGCCTGACTTACTTTGCTTAGCATGATTTCCTCCAGTTCTTCCCATGCCGCCATGTGCCTCATACGTTCATCACTGCTTTTTAGTGATGCATAGTACTCCATTGTATGTATATACCACAGTTTTTTAATCCAATCGTCAGTTGATGGAAATTTGGGTTGCTTCCAACTCCTTGCAATTGTGAACTGTGCCGAAATGAACATTGGAGCACAGATGTCTGGTCTTGGTTTGTTCCTTGCCTCTTCTGGGTATATGCCCAGTAGGGGGATTGCTGGGTCATATGGTAACTCTATTTCCATCTGTTTTAGGTATCGCCAGATTGATTTCCATAGTGGCTGTACATACTTACAGGCCCACCAGCAGTGGATGAGAGTTCCTGTCTCCCCACAGCCCCTCCAACAATTGTTGTTTCTGATTTTTTGAATTGGGCTACCTTTGAGGGTGTCAGGTGGTACCTCATTGTTGTTTTAATTTGCATTTCTCTTATGGCTAAAGATCGGGAACATTTTCTCATATGTTTGTTGGCCATTCGGATTTCTGTCCCTGTAAAATTTCTGTTCAAGTCCTTTGCCCACCTTTCAAGTGGGCTATTGGTTTTTTTTCTTTTGGGAAGCTATCAGAGTATTGTAGATTTTAGTAATAAGACCTTTGTCTGATATGTCATTGCTAAAGATGTTTTCCCAGTCTGTGGAATCTCTTATTACTCTCTTGGTGAATTCTTTAGATGTACACAAGTGTTTTATCTTCAGTATATCCCATTTGTCAATTTGTGCCTCGTATTCCCTGCGCCAAAGTTCTCAAGTTGGTCCCAATTCCTTCATTGATGGCCCTAATAGTCTGGGGTTTAACTTTAAGGTCGGTGATCCACCTTGAGTTTATTCTTGTGCATGGAGTGAGATAGGGGTCTTGCTTCTTTTTTCTGCATGTGGATATCCATTTTTTCCAGCACCACTTGTTAAAGAGGGCATTGGCTTCCCATTTGATATATTTGGGGCCCTTATAAAAAATCAGCTGTGTGTATGCTGATGCTTTTATTTCTGGGTTTTCAGTTCTCTTCCACTGGTCTGAGTATCTGTCATTGTACCAATACCATGCAGTTTTGAGAACTGTGGCTGCATAGTGTGTGCCAAAGTCAGGTAAAGCAAGCCCTCCCACGGTGTCCTTCTTCTTGAGGAATTCTCTGCTAATTCTGGGTTTCTTCCCTCTCCATATGAAGTTGGTAATCAGTTTTTCCATTTCTTTGAAGAAAGATGATGGTAATTGTATCGGGATGTCATTAAACTTATATTGTGCTTTTGGCAGAACTGACATCTTAACTATATTAAGTCTCCCAATCCAAGAGCATGGAATATTCTTCCATTTGTTGAGGTCGCTCTTGGTTTCTTGTAATAGTGTTCTACAGTTTTTCCTATACAGATCTTTTGTTTTTTCAGTCAGGTGTATCCCTAGATATTTCAATTTGTGTTTGGCTATTGTGAAGGGTACCACCTTTTTGATCTCTTCTTCTGTGGTCTTATCTGATGTGTATAACAGTCCGATGGACTTCTGTTTGTTGATCTTGTATCCTGCCACTCTGTCAAACTCCTCTATTGCTTCCAGTACTCCCCTTGTGGAACTTTTGGGATTTTCCATATATAGAATCATATCATTTGCAAATAACGATAGTTTCACCTCCTCCTTCCCCAGTCAAATACTTTGATGTCACTTCTTTGCCTTATGCTGTTAGCTAAAACCTCCAGCACAATATTAAACAGGAGTGGGGACAAGGGGAATCCATGTCTGGTCCCCTTTTTCAGTGGGATTGTGTTAGTCTTTTCTCCATTGACTACCACTTTGGCTGTTGGTTTTTCATGTATACCTTGTATTGTCTTGAGGAACTTTCCTTCCATTCCTATCTTCGCTAGTGTCTTAAACAGGAATTGGTGTTGAATGTTGTCGAATGCTTTTTCTGCGTCTATTGATATAATCATGTGATTCTTATACTTGTTCATGTCAATGTGACGAATAATACTAATGGTCTTTTGTATGTTGAACCATCCCTGCATCCCTGGTATGAATCCCACTTGGTCATGGTGAATTATTTGTTTTATATACTTTTGTATTCTGTTGGCTAGTATTTTGTTAAGAATTTTTGCATCGATGTTCATTAGGGATATTGGTCTGTAGTTCTCGATTCTTGTGGTATCCTTGCCTGGTTTGGGTATCAGAGTTATACTAGCTTCATAGAAGGAGTTTGGGAGTTTGCCATCTTTTTCTATGTTCTGGAAAAATTTGTGTAGGATTGGTATTAGTTCTTCCCTGAATGCTTTGTAGAATTCTCCAGTGTAGCCATCTGGTCCAGGGGATTTTTTTTGTTGGTAATCCCTTGATAACCTTTTCTATTTCTTCCATTTCTATGGGTCTGTTGAGATTCTTGATGTCCACCAAGGATAGTCTAGGGAGGGATTGTTTTACCAGGAATTTGTCCATGTCTTCCAAATTGTTGAATTCATTGGAGTACAATCCTTCATAGTACTGTGTAACTATCCTTTTGATTTCATTAGGGTCTGTTGTAATGACCCCTCTTTCATCCCTTATTCTTGCTATTGAGATTTGTTCCCTCCTTTCTTTGGTTAGGTTTGGCAATGGTCTATCGATCCTGTTTATCCTTTCAAAGAACCAACTTTTAGCGATATTAATTTTTTCCATAGTTTTTTTATTTTCCTTCTCCTGAATCTCAGCCCTGATTTTTATAATTTCTTTTCTTTTGCTATTAGTAGGGTTGTCCTGCTGACTCTGCTCTAGTTTTTGTAAATTTTGTGTCAGCGTATGTATCATGATTCTCTCTTCCTTTCTTAGGTGTGCTTGTATTGCTATGTACCTTCCTCTGATGACTGCCTTTGCTGTGTCTCATAAGTTTTGGTACATCCTGTGCTCATTTTCGTTGGTTTCTAGAAATTTCCTGATTTCGTCTCTGATCTGCACCAGTATGCACTCCTTTTGCAGTAGAGAGTTATTCATCCTCCTATTATTTGCTCTTATTTTCTTCGTCTTCTTTTTGTTGATTTCCAGTCTTATGGCACAGTGGTTAGAGAGAGAGGTGTGTATTATTTCAATGTGCTTAAATTTATGTAGATTTGCCTTATGCCCCAGCATGTGGTCTATCTTTGAATATGTGCCATGGGGACTTGAAAAGAATGTGAATTTTTTTTATTTGGATGAAAAGCTCTGTAAATATCTATTAGGTCAAATTGTCTAATTGTGGAGATTAGCTCTCTAGTCTCCTTGTTGAGTTTCTTTCCCTGTGATCTACCTTTCTCAGTGAGTGGTGTGTTGAAGTCGCCCACTATATTGTCGAGTCTGTAATTTCTTCTTAATCTTTTGGAGTGTTTGGTTGACGTATTGATCTGGCCTCTCATTCCGGGAATATATGTTTACAATGCTTAGAGGTTCATTGTCTATGATTCCCTTGAGCATTATAGTGTCCCTCCTTATCTCTTTTTATGGTTTGCACTTTGATGTCAATTTTATCCGAGATAAGAATTGCAACACCTGCTTTTTTTGTATTGCTGTTTGCTTGGTAGTTCCTTCTCCAGCCTTTGGTTCTCAGCCTATTTTTGTCTGTAGCCTTGAGATGTGTCTCCTGTAGGCAGCAAATTGATGGGTTGTGTTTTCTAAGCCATTCTGCTAGTCTCAGTCTTTTAATGCCTGAGTTCAGGCCATTGATATTCAGGGTTTTTATCTCAATGTGCGGACTCTGTGATGCCATTTTATACCTTTTGTGTTGGGAGTTTTCCTACTTTCCTTTATCATTAGTATGTGTTTTGTGTGTGTTTCATTCTTGACTTCTTTCCATCCTTAAGCCATTGCTATCTCGGGGCCTGTTTTGTGAAGTTTTTCTATGTGTTGGTCTCTTATTTGTGCTTGGTGAGTGTTGTTCTTCTGCCCATACTGAGTCGGCGAGGATCTTTTGTAAGGCTGGGTTTGTTGTAACGTATTTTTTGAGTTTTCCCTTGTCTGCGAAGACTTTTACTTCTCCATCGATCTGGATCGATAATTTGGCTGGGTAGAGTATTCTTGGATTTGCGTTGTTTTCCTTCAACTTTTGGAATATGTTACTCCACTCTCTCCTTTTTTTCATAGTTTCTGCTGATAGGTCTGAACATATCTTTATGTGGTGACCTTTATATGTGATTGCTTTTTTTGCCCTAGCTGCTCTCATGATTTTCTCCTTTTCCTCAAAGTTGGATAGTTTAACTATTATGTGCCTTGGTGATTTCTTCTTGGGGTCCCGTCGTGCTGGTGTTCTTTCAGCCTCCTGGATGGTTGCTTGGTTTTCATTCATTAGGCTGGGGAAGTTTTCCTCCAAGAATTCTCTCGCTACTGTTGCAGATGACTTCTTTCTTGTGTCTTCCTCCGGTAAGCCAATAATTCTAATGTTGTTCCTCTTCATAGCATCAGACATAGCTCTTAGGTTTTCTTCGGCTTCTCTGATGCTCTTATTAGATTTTTCTTCACGTTTATTAAAGTCTGCTTGGTTGTCCTCCAAGACACTGATGCGGTTCTCTGATTTCTCCAGTCGATTCTCAAGGAACATGATTTTGCTATTGTTTTTCGTTATTTCCTCCCTAAGCTCCTGTATTTCCCTTTGGTGTATGGCTTTTATCTCCTCTATCGTTTCATCCTTTTTCTGTATTGTTTCCCTCATATCCTGCATGGCTCCAAGCAGCATTCTAAGAGTTTTTTGTATGGCATCTCAATGTCTGCTTCTTCTATGTATGTTGCTATGTTCAGCACATCTTCTGCCTTTGTCTTTTGTTTCTCCTGTTTTTTCATTGAGGTCATTTTGGCTGATGGCTGTTTGCGTTGAGTTGTTTTTGAGGGACCAGGTGTCATTTTCTAGTCTCTCTCTGGAAGACTTTTAGGAATACTTCTTCGAACTGCCTACAGCTGATTTTGCTAAGTTATTAGCCAACCAGTTTATCTTCCTGTGGCTTCCCTATCAGGGGAGTGCCCCAGATGGCGGGTCAGCTGCCTGCCCCAGTGTTGCAGAGGCTGGGCTGAAGTTCCTGCTATTGGTTTGAATATTGATAAGTGTTGGCTGAGCTGCCTTATGTCCCCAGGTTCACAGGCAGGAACTCCCTGGTGAGGAGTCTGAGGAGTATCCCCTGGAGAGCAAGCAGGCCTTTCCCTAGCCTTGGGCTATCTATGCAGGGTGGAGCTCACCTATCTGGGTGTGGCCCAGGCGCAAATGCCCTAGGGCAATGGGAGTGTCCAGTAAGTCTGCAATGGAGTGTGAGAGAGCAGTTCAGGAACAAGAGGGGGAGAAAAATTAAAAAGTGAGACTGGACTGTGCAGGGGTACAGGGAAGTGAGGGAAGGAAAAGCAACTATGCAGCTGAGTCCCACTCCCTGCCTGTGGACCTGCAAGGGTCCACTCCCTGCCCCAAGCCCCAGCAGCAATCCATAGCTGAGCCCCAAGAAGAGTCGCAAGAAAGCTGCTGAGCAGCCCCCAGAGAAGTGGAGGGATAGAGAGCAGAGATGTTAGCAGATGCCGCAATATAGTTGAAGCTTGATCCCTGCCTATGGAGCTGTGGGGGTTTGGGTTCAGTCCCTGCTCAGCCCACGCGGTGCGACAAGCTGTGGCTGTGCCCCGAAAAAGCACCTGCAAAGCCCTCCAAGGCTGCATGGGAATATAGAGCAGAGATACAAACAGAAGCAACAATGCAGCTAAACACCAATCCCTGCCAGTGGAGCCTCAAGGGCCCTGTCCCTGCCCTGAGGCAGGCAGGGGGAAACTGTGGCTGTGCCAAGGCCAAGCCCTGCTACAGGCTCCAAATGGTCCAGGCTTGGGCAGACACAGCAGCTAGGCTAGGGTCGAGCCCCAGCCGGCTTCCACTGAGGTAAGCCAAAAGCCCCCAGCCCCTCAAAACCCCGTGGATCTGTGCCTACTTATCTTTATGATGCGCCTCCTGCGATCCAGTGGCGTTCAATTTCCCTCTGAGCAACTCTCCTGGGCTGGATTCTGCGGAGTCCCTCTGGTATGTGTCACTCCATTGCCATCTTCCCGGAATCTCCCTTTTTTTCACCTTAAAAAAAAGTCATTTTATTGGAGCTCATACAACTCTTATCACAATCCATACACACATCAATTGTTTAAAGCACACTTATATATTCATTGCCCTCATCATTCTAATCAATCGCTTTCTGCTTGGGATCCTGAAATCAGCTCCTATTTTCCTTTTTCTCCTGTCTCCCCTTTCCCCCTCCCCCCTCCCACATGAACACTTAATAATTTATAAATTATTATTTTATCTTATCTTACACTACCCAGAGTCTCCCTTCACCCACTTTTCTGTTACCCAGCCCCCAGAGAGGAGATTATATGTGGATCCTTGTGATCGGTTTGCCCTTTTAATCCCTGCTTCCCTCCCGATATCACCACTCTCCCCGCTGGTCCTGAGGGGTTAATTTTGACTAGATTACCTGTGTTTCCAGTTCCCATGTGTACCGCTGTGCATTCTCTGGTCTAACCAAGTTTGCAAGGTAGAATTGGGATGATTATAGGTTGGGGGGGAGGCAGCATTTAAGTGCTAGAGGAAGTTTGTCAGTTTCTTCTCTTAGTTTAGAGCAGCGGTTCTCAACTTGTGATTTGTTACATCTTTGGGGGGGGGGGGTCGAATGAACCTTTCATAAGGGTGGACCAGTTTATAACAGTAGCAAAATTACACTTATGAAGTAGCAGCAAAAATAATTTTATGGGTGTGGGGCCACCACTACATGAGGAACTATATGAAGGGGTCATGGCATTCGGAAGGTTGAGAACCATTGTCCTAGAGGAAGACAGAAATCTTGGTACTGTAGAAGGGCAGCAAAAGAGAGGCATCCCCAATAAGATGGATTTTTAAGACAGTACCTGCAGCAATGAGTGCCAGCAAACATGACTGTGAGGATGTCAGAGGAGGGGAAGCCTTTTATTATATAGGGCATACGGTTGCTATGAGTCAAAACTGACTCAACAGTACCTAACAAAAACAGCAGGATTGTGCTTCTAATCATAGGCTGAGGAAGACATTAAGATAAACTTCTATTATTTTAGAGCAGCGGTTCTCAAGCTTTGGTTCGCGAACACTTTTGGGGTCAAACGACCCTTTCACAGGGGTGGCCCAATTTATAACAGCAGCAAAATTATAGTTATGAAACAGCAATAAAAATAATTTTATGATTGGGATGTCACCACTATATGGGGAATGGTATTAAAGGGACATGGGATTAGGAAGTTTGAGAAGCGCTGCCTTAGAGGAAAGCAGAAATGTGGTACAATAGAAGGGCAGCAAAGGAAAGGCAGCCCCTGCAAGACTGGTTAGCACAGTGCCTGCAACAATGAGCACAAGCAAAGAACCACTGTCAGGATGGCAGAGGATGGGACAGCGTTTCATTATTTGTGCACAGAGTTTCAATGAGTCAAAAGCCACTCAACAGCATCAAACAACAACCAAAACTGGACTTGTGCATCCCCAAATGTGCTGAACTACATCTTAATAGAAACAAATCTTCATTTAGAACAGCGGTTTTCAATTTCTGGGTCACAAACCCTTTTGGTAGGCAAACGACACTTAAACAAGGGCAGCCCGTTCATAACACTAGCAAGATTAGATTTATGAAGTAGCAACAAAAATATTTTTATTACTGGGCAGTCACCACTACATGAGAATCAGTATTAAAGTGTTGTGGCATTGGTAAGGTTGAGAGCCACTGCCTTAGAGGAAGACACAAATCTTGGTAAAGGTGAAGGATAGCAATAGAGAGGCAGCCCCCAGAAAGACGTATTAGCACATTGGCTGCATCAATGAGCGCAAGCAAAGAAACACTGTGACGATGGCACTGAATGGGGCAGCATTTCATTTTAGTGAGCACAGAGTTGCTATGAGCCAAAACCCACTCGATGGCACCTAACAGCAATAACAACAAGATTTGTTCTTCTAACAATATGCTGAAGAAGACCTTAGGAGAAACTCCTCTTAGTTTAGAGCAGCGGATCTCAACTAGTAGGTCGAGAACCCTTTCATGTAGCTGAATGACCCTTTCACAGGGGTGGCCCGATTTATAACAGTAGCAAAATTACTGTTATGAAATAGCAATGAAAATAAATTTATAGTTGGATATTCACCACTACATTAGGAAGTGTATGAAAGGGACGTGGCATTAGGAAGATTGAGAACCACTGCCTTAGAGAAGACACAAATCTTGGTAGAGTAGAAGGGCAGCAAATGAGAGCCAGCTCCCAAAAAAACCGAATAACAAAGTGGATGAATGAATTGCGGGAAAGCCAAAGATCCACTGTAAGGATGGCACAGAAAGGGGCACATTTCATTATATTGAGCATAGAGTTGCTATGAGTCAAATCCACTCGACAGCACACAACAAAAAAACTTCAGGACTTGTGCTTTTGACAATGTGCTGAAGTAGACCTTAAGATAAACTCCTCTTAGTTTAGAGCAGCGGTTCATAACGTGTGGGTCACAAGCCATTTTGGAAGACAAATGACCCTTTCACAGTGGTTGCCTGATTATTACAGTGCCAAAATTGGAGTTATGAAGTAGCAATGAAAATAATTTTGATTTGGCAGTCACCCCTACATGAGGAACGGTATGAAAGGATCGTGGGATTAGCAAGGTTGTGAACCACTGCCCTTGAGGAATACAGACATCTTGGAAGAGAAGAGGGATAGCAACAGAGAGGCAGCCCCTACAAGTTTGATTAGCACAATGGCTGCAACAATGAATGCCAGCAAATACCATTGTGAGTATGGCACAGGACAGTGCAGCGTTTCATTATATTGCGCATAGAGTTGCTATGAGAAAACCCAACTCAACAGCAATTAACAATAAAACAGGATTTTTCTCTAACAATATCCTGAAGAAGACCTTAAGAGAAACTCCTTAGTTTAGAGCAGCGTTACTCAACCTGTGAATTGTGAACCCTTGTGGCCTTTGAACAACCCTTTCCCAGGAGATGCCCTATTCATAACAGTAGCAAAATAACAGTTATGAAATATCAATGAGTACAGTTATATAATTGGGTGAACACCACTCCATGAGGAACTAGATGGAAGGGTCTTTGCATGAGGAAGGTTGAGGACTACTGCCCTAAAGGAAGACAAAAAACTTTGTAAATAGGAGGGCATCAAAAGTGAACAGCCCCCAAAAGGTGGATAAGCACAGTGACTGCAACAATGAGCGCAAGGAAAAGAACCACTGTGAGGATCACAAAGGACGGGACATTGGTTCATTATATTGTGCACAGAGTTGCTATCAGCCAAACCCACTCTAGGGAACCTAACAAAAAAGGACAAGACTTGTGCTTCTTACAATATGCTGAAGAAGACCGAAGAGTAATTCCTCTTTTTTTTAGAGCAGCAGTTCTCAAACTGTGGGTCGTGACAACAGAGGGGGATCGAACAACCCTTTCATAGGGGTGCCCTGATTCATAAGAGTAGCAAAATTACAGTTATAATTATCAATGAAAAGAAATTTATTGTTGGGGGTTCACTGCTACATGAGGAATGGTATGAAAGGGTCATGGAATTAGGAAGGGTGAAAACTACTGCCCTAGAAGAAGATACAAATCTTGATACAGTTGAAGGGCAGCAAAATAGAGTCAGCCCCCCCCCCCCCCTCCACCCAAAGAGGAACAGCACAGTGGCGGCAACAATCAGCACAACCCAAAGAAATACTGTGAGGATGGCGCAGGACGGGGCAGTATTTCATTATATTTTGCATAGAGTTGCTATGAGCCAAAACCCACGCGATGGCCCCTAACAACAATAACAAGAGTATTTGTTCTTATAACAATATGCTGAAGAAGAACTAAAGAGAAAGGCCTCTTTAATTTAGAGCAGTGATTCTCAATGTTTGGGTCATGACCCCTTTGTGGGGGACAAACGACCTTTTCACAGGGGTGGTCCAGTTCAAAACATTAACCTTAAGAAGTAGCATTGAAAATAATTTTATGATTGTGGGGGGAGTCACCAATACATGAGGAACATTAGGAAAAGGTCCTAGCATTAGGAAGTTTGAGAACCACTGGCCTAGGCAAATACAGAAATCTTGGAAGAGTAGACGGGCAGCAAATGAGAGTCAGTCCCTAAAAAGGTGTATTAGCACAGTGGCTGCAACAATAAGCGCAAGCAAAAGAACCACTATGATGATGGCAGAGGATAGGACAGCATTTCATGATATTGTGCATAGAGTTGCTATGAGCCAGACCCACTCGACAGCCCCTAACAATAATAAGAACCGGACTCATGCATCAAATATATGCTGAACTAGACTGTAAGAGAAACTACTCTTAATTGAGAACAGCGGTTCTCAACCTGTGAGTCATGACCACTTTTGTTGGCCGAATGACCCTTTCACAGGGGTGGCCAGATTAATAGCAGTAGCAAAATTACAGTCATGAAATAGCAGCGAAAATAATTTTATATATGTACATTCACGAGTACATTAGGAATTTTATGAAAGGGGTGTGGCATTTGGAAAGTTGAGAAGTACTGCCCTCGTGGAAGATACAAGTCCTGGTAGAGTAGAAGGACAGAAAATGGGAGCAGCTCCCAATAGGATGGAATAGCACAGTGGCTGAAACAGTGAGGGAAAGCAAAAGATCCACATTCAGGATGGCCCAGGAAGGGGCAGCCTTTCATTGTATTGAGCATAGAGTTGCTTTGAGTAACACCCACTCAAGATCACCTAAACAAACAAACAAACAAACAAAAAAACCACCAAAAAAACAGGACTTATACTTCTGGCCATGTACTGAAGTAGACCTTAAGAGAAACTCCTCTTAGTTTAGAGCAGTGGTTCTGAACTTGTGAGTCGTGACCTCTTGGTGGTATTGAACGACCCTTTCATAGGGGTGACCTGATTCATAACAGTACCCAAATTACAGTCATGAAGTAGCAACGAAAACTATTTTATGGTGTGGGGTCACCATTACATGAGGAACTGTATGAAGGGGTCATGGCATTAGGAAGGTTGAGAACCACTAACCTAGAGGAAGACAGAAATTTTGATACAGTAGAAGGACATCCAAAGAGAGGCTGCCCCAATAAGATGGATTAGCACTGTGGCTCCACAATGAGCGCAAGCAAACACCAGTGTGAGGATGGAAGAAGAGGGGTCAGCCTTTGATTTTATTGGGCATAAAGTTGCTATGTGTCAAAACCGACTCCACAGCACCTAAGAAAACAATAGTATTGTGCTTCTAACAATATACTCAGGAAGACAATAAGAGAAATTCTTATTACTTTAGAGCTGCGGTTCTCAACTTGTGGGTCTTGACCTCTTTGGGTGGGTTGGGGGTGGGGTGGGTCAAAGGAACCTTTCACGAGGGTGCCGATTCATAACAGTAGCAAAATTACAGTTATGAAATACTAATGAAAATAAATTTATAATTGGGCGATGACCACTACATGGTGAATGGCATTAAAGGGACGTGGAATTAGGAAGGTTGAGAACGACTTCCCTAGAGGAAGGCAGATATGTTGCTACAGTACAAGGGCATCAAAAGAGAGGCAGCACCTCCAACATGGATTAGGATAGTAGGTGCAACAATGAGCACCAGCAAAGAACTACTGTGAGGATGACACAAGATGGGCCACCGTTTCATTAGATTGTGCATAGAGATCCTATGAGTCAAAAACCACTGGATGGCACTGAACAACAATAAAAATAGTACTTGTGCTTCTCAAAATGTGCTGAACTACATCTTAAAAGAAACAAATCTTCGTTTAGAACAATTCTCAACCTCTGTGTCACGAACCATTTTGTGGGTCAAATGACACTTTCACAGGGTGGCCCATTCATAACAGTAGCAAAATTAGTTTTGTGAAGTAGTAACGAAAATAATTTTATGATTGGGTGGTCACCACAATATGAGAAATGGTATCAAAGGGTTGTGGCATTAGGAAGATTGAGAACCACTGCGATAGAGGAAGACAGAAATATTGGTACAGTAGATGGGAAGCAAAAGAGAGGCTGTCCCTATAAGATTGTGGCTCATGTGCCACAATGAGCACAAGCAAATACGAATGTTAGGATGGAAGAGGAGGGAGCAGCCTTTGACTACATTGGGCATACAGTTGCTATGAGTCAAAACCGACTTAACAGCACCTAAGAAAATCAACAGTATTGTGCTTCTAACAATATACTGAGGAAGACATTAAGAGAAACTCCTAATATTTTAGAGCTGCGGTTCTCAACCTGTGGGTCGCGACCTCTTTGAGGAGTCAAACGAAACTTTCACAGGGGGACAAATTCTTAACAGTAGAAAAATTACAGTTATGAAACAGCAATGAAGATAATTTTATGAATGGGGGATGACTACTACTTTGGGAACAGTATTAAAGGGGCATAGCATTAGGAAAGTTGAGAACCACTGCCCTAGATAAAGACAAAATCTTGGTACAAGAGAAGGGGTCAAAAGAGAGGGAGCCCCCAGAAAGATGGATTAGCACAGTGGCTGCAACAATGAGCGTAATCCAATAATCACTGTGAGGATGGCATTTGACGGGGCAGGATTTCATTATATTGTGCATAGTGTTGCTGTGAGCCAAAACCCACTAGACGGCCCCTAACAACAATAACAAGAGGACTCGTGCATGTCATGATATACTGAACTAGAGCTTAAGAGAAACTCCTCTTAGTTTACAACAACGGTTCTCAACCTGTGAGTTGTGACCAGTTTGGGGGCATAGAACCACCCTTTCATATGGTTGGCCAAATTCATAACAATAGCAAAATTACGGATATGAAATAGCAACAAAAATTTTTTAATGATTGGGGGTTCAGCACTACTGGTGGAATGGTATTAAAGTGTCTTGACATTAAGAAGGATGAGAAACACTGCCCTAGAGGAAGGTAGAAATGTTGGTACAGTACAAGGGCAGCAAAAGAGAGGCAGCCCATCCAAGAAGGGTTAGCAAAGTATCTGCAACAATGAGTACAATCAAAGAATGATTGCAAGGATGGCACAGGCCTGGGAAGCATTTAATTTTATTGTGCACAGAGTTGCTATGAAACGAAACCCATTCGAAGGCACCTAGGTATAACAACAGAAATTGTGTGTCTAACAATGTGCCTAGCAATAACGGAAGAAAAAATCCTCTTAGTGTAGAGCAGCAGTTTTCAACCTGTGGGTCGCAAGCCCATTGGGGGGACAACCAACCTTTTCATAGGGGTTGCCCAGTTCAAAACAGAAGAAAAATTAAAGTTATGAGGTAGCAATGAAAATAATTTTATGATATCGCAGTCAGCACTATATGAGGCATGGTATGAAAAGGTTGTTGCATTAGGAAGTTTGGGACCCACTGCCCTAGAGGAATTCAGAAATCTTGGTAGAGTAGAAGGGCAGCAAATGAGAGGTAGTCCTCAAAATGATTGATTAGCACAGTGGCTGCAACAAGGAGCCCTAGCAAAAGAACCACTGTTAGGATGGCAGAGGACAGGACAGCGTTTCATGATATTGTGCATAGAGTTGCTATGGGACAAACCCACTCGACAGCCCCTATCAACAATAAGAACAGGACTGGGGTGTCTAACAATGTGCTGAACTAGACCATAAGAGAAACTACTCTTAGTTTAGAGCAGCAGTTCTCAATCTTTGAGTCGTGAACACTTTGGTTGGTCGAATGAACCTTTCACTAGGGTGGCCAGATTGAGAACAGTAGCAAAATTACAGTTATGCAACAGCAAGGGAAAAATGTTATGATTGGGGGACCACCACTACACATTGGGAATTGTATGAAAGGGTCATAGAAATAGGAAGGTAGAGAACTACTGTCCTAGAGGAAGAAACAAGTAAAGTAGAAGGGCAGCAAAAGAGAGGCAGTCCCTGCAAGATTGATTAGCACAGTGGATGCAACAATGAGCGCAAGCAAAGAATAACTGTGAGGATGGCACAAGATGGGGCAGCACTTCATCATATTGGGTATACAGTTGCTATGAATCAAAAACCACTCGATTGCACTTAACAACAAAAACAGGACTTGTGCTTCTGAAAATGTGCTGAACTGCATCTTACAAGAAGCAAATCTTCCTTTAGAACAGTGGTTTTCAAACTCCGGGTCACGAACTCATTTTGGGGTCTAACGACACTTTAACAGGTATGGCCTGTTCATAACAGTAGAAAATTAGATTTATGAAGTAGCAATGAAAATAAGGTTATGATTGGGCAGTCACCACTACATGAGGAACGGTATTAAAGGTTTGTGGCATTGGGAAGTTTGAGAACCACTGCCCTAGAGGAAGACACATATATTAGTAAAGGAGACGGGCAGCAAAAGAGAGGCAGCCCTCAGAAAGATGGATTAGCACAGTAGCTGCAACAAGGAGGGCAACAAAGAACCACTGTGAGGATGGCACAAGGTGGGGGCAGTCTTTCATTATATTGTACGCAGAGTTGCTATGAGTCAACACCCACTCGACGGCACCTAGCAACAATAACAACAGGTTTTCTGCTTTTAATAATATGCTGAAGAAGAGCTTATAAGAAACTCCTCTTAGTTTAGAGCAGCGCTTCTCAACCAGTGGATCGCCACCCGCCCTTTTTTTTCGGGGGGGGGGGGGCGGTGACGCCTTCACAAGGATGGTCCGATTCATACTAGTAGCAAAAATAATTATGAAATAGTAACAAAAATAATTTTATACTTGGATATTAACGACTACATTAGGATTTGCATGAAAGAGGCATGGCGTTAGGAAGGTTGAGAACCACTGCCCTAGAAGAAGACACAAGTTTTGGTGGAGTAGAAGGGCACCAAATGAGAGGCAGCTCCCCAAAAGAAGGAATTGCACAGTGGCTGAAACAGTGAGGGCAAGCCAAAGATCCACTCTCAAGATGGCACATGAACGGGCAGCCTTTCATTATATTGTGCATAGTGTTGCTATGAGTCAAACCCACGTGACACAACCCAACATAAAAACAACAGGACTTGTGCTTCTAACAATGTGCTGAAGTAGACCTTAAGAGAAACTCCTCTTAGTTTATAGCAGCTTTTCTCAGCCTGTCACGACCACTTTCGGGAGACAAACGACCCTTTCACAGCGGTGGCCCATTCATTACAGTAGAAAAATTAGAGTTATGAAGTAGCAATGAAAATTATTTTATGATTTGGCAGTCAGCACTGTATGAGGAATGCTAGGAAATGGTCATGGCATTATCAAGGTTGAGAACCACTGCCTTAGAAGAAGATAGAAATCTTGGTAGAGTAGAAGGGCAGCTAACAAAGGCAGTCACCAAAAAAGGTGGTTTAGCACAGTGGCTGCAACAATGAGCACTAGCCAAAGAACAACTCTGAGGATGGCAGAGGATGGGACAGTGTTTCATGATATTGTGAATAGAATTACTATGAGCCAAACCCACTCGACAGCCCCTAACAACAATAGCAAGAGGACTCATGCATCTAACAATATACTGAACAAAACCTTAGGAGAAACTCATCTTAGTTCAGAGCAGTAGTTCTCAACCTGTGAGTCGTGACCTCTTTTGGGATTTGAATGACCCTTTCATAAGGGTGGCCTGATTCATAACAGTAGCAAACTTACAGTTATGAAGTAGAGCGAAAATAATTTTATGGTTGTGTGGTTACCACTACATGAGGTACTGTATGAAGGGGTTGTGGCATTAGGAAGGTTGACAACCACTACCCTAGAGGAAGGCAGAAATCTTGGTACAGTAGAAGGGCAGCAAAAGAGAGGCAGCCCTATACGATGGATTAGCACAGTGGCTGGAAAAATTTGCATTACCCAAAAAACAACTGTGAGGTTGCAGAGGATAGGACATCGTTTCAGTATATTATGGTGCATAGAATTGCTATGAGCCAAACCCACTTGATGGCCCCTAACAACAGTAAAACAATACTCATGTATCTGAGAATATTCTGAACTAGACCTTAAAAGAAATTTCTCTTAGTTTAAGGCAGCGGTTCACAACCTGTGAGTCATGACCACTTTGGGTGGTTAAACAACCTTTTCTCAGGGCTGGCCCAATTCAAAACAGTAGCAAAATTACATTTATAATTATGAACCTAAATAATTTTAGGGTTGTGGATTCGCCACTACATGACAAACTGTATGAAATGGTCCTGGCATTAGGAAGGTTAAAAACCACTTCCCCAGAAGAACAAACAAATATTGATGCGTTGAAGGGCAGCAAATTAGAGTCAGCCCCCCAAAAGATGTGAGGATGGCAGAGGAGGGGGCAGCCTTAATTTATCTTAGACATAGAATTGCTATGAGTCAAAATTGTCTCAATACCACCTAAGAAAAACAACAACAGGATTGTGCTTCTATACCCAATTCTACCTTGCGGACCTGGTTATACCAGAGGATGTACAGCGGTGCAGTAGGGATCTGGAAACACAGGGAATCTTGGACAGACGAACCCCTCAACACCCTCAGTAGGAGTGGCGACACCAGGAGGGAAGGGGGTGTAGAAAGGGAGAACCGATCTTGGAGATCTATGTGTAACCTCCACTCTGGGAGATGGGCAATCTGGAGGTGGGTGAGGGGAGACACCGGGCAGTGTAAGATAAGATGTAATAATTATTTGTAAACTATTAAGGGACCAGGGGGAAGTGGGGAGTGGGGAGGGAGAGTGAGGGGAAAAAAGGGAAACGAGCTGATTCCAGGAACCCAAGTGGAAAGTGAATTTTGAGAATGACGAGTGCAACGAATGTGTAAAGGTGCTTTGCTCAATTGATGTATGTATGGATTGTGATAAGATGTGTGTGAGCCCCAATAAAAAGATTTAATAAAAAAGGGGGAAAAAAGAAAAGAAAATGAATAACAAATAAAGTTAACTCAATGTTACCAATGGCCAAGAAAAAAAAAAAAAGATCTGCTGATCTGCTACATGAGTGTCCATCTGAGCTGCCACCATTGGTCTCTCCGTATAAGAAACAAAGAATCATAAAAATATCAAAAACCTATTCAACTGCTAGTCTAAAGACTATTGGACAACATAAACCCCAGTCTCCATGATCCTGAGACAACCACTACTGACCACTCTGAAAAGGATCATACTACGCGATTCTGCATAGAATTGGACCAAAATGTGGAGCCAAACTCAAATCCTCAGACTAGCCTTATAGGTCTGATAGAGAGCACAACTCCTGAAACTATGATCTTTTGACACCCATCAACCCTGGCACTGAACTTTCCTCTATGGCTCAACTTCCATCAAAATAATAGCCCAGATGGTAAGGTAAAAAATAACAACAGGGCAGTACACATCCCATAAAAAATTGACTCTAGGGGATCAAAGGAGCAGCATTTCCCAAGTAACAAACTTCAGAAGCCAGGAAGGGATAACAAAGAAGGACAAATGGAAATTCAAGCACAGGGAAGAAGTGGAAAGCGTGCTGTGACACTGTGGCTATTGTGATTAATGTCAAGAAACAAAAATATATACAAATTCGTATGAAAAACCAACCTGCCTTATAAACTTTCACTCAAATCACACACGCAAAAAAAAGTTAAAATAAAAAAAGAAGAAGAAGAAGATCCTGACCCTCTTAGATCCCCGAAGGAAATTGGGCTAAACTGAACGACCGAATAGGTGATTTTCAGGGAAATTAAAGAGTGCTGTAAAATGCAATTATTCATTTATGTGGAGGATACACATCAAAGTAAACTTCTAGAATAAAAATAATAATAAGAGAAATCCTATTAGTTTAGAGCAGCGGTTCTCAAACCGTGGGTCGCAACCTCTTTGGGCGGTGAACTACCTTTCACAGAGGTGACCTGATTCATAACAGCAGCAAAATTACAGTTATGAAACAGCAATGAAAATACTTTTATGATTGGGGGATCACCACTACATGGGGAATTGTATTAAAGGGTCGTGGCATTAAGAAATTTGAGAAGCACTGCACTAGCGAAAGGCAGAAATGTTGGTACAGTAGCAGGTCAGCAAAAGAGAGGAAGCCTCCAGAAAGATGGATTAGCACAGTGGAAGCAACAATGAGTGCAAGCAAAGAGCCACTGTGAGGATGGCACATGAAGGTGCAGTGTTTCAGTATATCGTACAGAGTTTCTATGAGCCAAAACCCACTCGATGACACCTAAAAACAATAACAACAGGATTTGTTTTTCTAATAATATGCTGAAGAAGACCTTAAGAGAAACTCCTCTTAGTTTAGAGCAGCGGTTCTCAGCCAGTGGTCGAGACCCTTTCTGGGATAGGGGGCAAGGGGGGAGCAAATAACCCTTTCACAGGGGTGGCCCGATTTATACCAGTAACAAAATTACAGTTTTGAAATAGCAACAAAAATAATTTTATAGTTGGACATTCACAACTACATTCGGAATTGTATGAAAGAGGCATGGTGATAGGAAAGTTGAGAACCACTGCACTAGAGGAAAATACAAACTTGGTAGAGTAGAAGTGCAGCAAATGAGAGGCAGCTGCCAAGACTGATAGCACAATTGTGGCAAAAGTGAGGGCAAACTAAAGATCCACTGTCAAGATGGCACAGTATGGGTCATGGTTTCACTATATTGTGCATAGACTTGCTACTAGCCAAAACCCACTCGACGGCGCCTAACAACAATAACAGCAGGACTCGTGCATCTAAGAATGTGCTGAACAGAACCTTAAGAGAAGCTCCTCTTAGTTTAGAGCAGAGGTTCTCAACCTGTGTGTTGCAACCTCTTTTGGTAGACAAACAACCCTTTCACAGTGGTGGCCTGTTCATTAAAGTAGAAAAAAATTAGAGTTATGATGTAGCAATGAAAATAATTTTTTGATTTGGCAGTCAACACTACATGAGGAATGGTATGAAAGGGTCGTGGAATTACCAAGGCTGAGAACCACTGTCCTAGAGGAAGACAGAAATCTTGGTAGAGTAGAAGGGCAGCAAACAAGAGGTGGTCCCCAAAAAAGATAGATTAGCACAGTAGCTGCAACAATGAGAACTAGCAAAAGAACCACTGTGAGGATGGCAGAGGACAGGACAGCATTTCATGATATTGTGCATAGAACTTCTATGAGCAAAAACGCACTTGAAAGCTCCTAACAATAACAAGAGGACTCATGCATTTACCAATATACTGAACTAGAACTTAAGAGAAAACTTCTTATTTTAGAGCAGGGGTTCCCAACCTGTGAGTCATGACCTCTTTGAGGGGGTTGAACGACCCTTTCATGGGGGTGGCCTGATTCATAACAGTAGCAAAATTAGAGTTATTAAGTAGCACTTAATAACTACATGAGGAACTGTTTGAAGGGGTCGTGGCATTAGGAAGGTTGACAAACACTACCCTAGAGGAAGGCAGAAACCTTTGTACAGTAGAAGGGCAGAAAAAGAGAAGCGGCCCCTATAAGATGGATTAGCAAAGTGGCTGAAACAATGAGCACTAACTGAAGAACTACTGTGAGGTTGGCAGGGGATGGGACATCATTTCAGTATATCATTGTGCATGGCATTGCTTTGAGTCAAACCCACTTGATGGCCCCTAAAAACAATAACAACAGGACTCATGCATCTAAGAATATGCTGAACTAGACCTTAGGTGAAACTCCTCTTTGTTTAGGGCAGCGGTTCTCAACCTGTGAGTCGTGACCACTTTGGGGGTTTGAACGGCCCTTTCACAGGAATGGCCCAATTCATAACAGTAGCAAAATCACACTTATGAACTAGCAATGGAAATCATTTTGTGATTGTTGGACCATCACTACATTTGCAACTGTATGAAATGGACGTGGCAATTGGAAGGTTGAGAACCATGCACCTAGATGAAGACACAGGTACAGTATAAGGATAACATAAGAGAGGCAGCCCCAACAAGAATGATTAGCACAGTGGTTGCAAAATAAGGGCAAGCAAAGAACCCCTATGAGGATGACACAGGATGGGGCAGCGTTTCATTGTATTGTGCTTAGGTTTGCTATGAATTAAAAAAAAGCACTTGACGGCCCCTAAAAACAACAACAGGACTTGTGCTTTAAAAAATGTGCTGAACTACATCTTAATAGAAACATCTCTTTGTTTAGAGCACATCTCTGGGTCATGAATCCATTTGGGGGTTGAATGGCACTTTCACAGAGGCAACACATTCATAAGAGTAGCAACATTAGACTTATGTAGTAGCAACGACAATAATTTTATGACTGGGCACTCACCACAGTGGAGGGCAGGGACAGCGAATGCCCCTTTCACAGGGTTGGCCAAATTCATAAGAGTAGCAAAATTACAGTTACGAAATAGCAATGAAAACAAATTTATAGTTGGTCATTCACGAGTACATTAGGAATTGTATGAAAGTGTCGTGGTATTAGGAAGGTTGAGAACCACTGCCCTAGAGGAACAGAAATCTTGGTCGAGTAGGAAGGCAGCAAACGCGAGGCAGTCCCCAAAAGTTGGATTAGTACAGTGGCTGTAACAATAAGCACAAGGAAAAGAACCACTGTGGGGATGGCAGAAGACAGGACAGCATTTCTTGATAATGTGTATAGAGTACTTTTGAGCCAAATCCACTCTACAGCCCCTAACAACCATAAGAACAGGACTTGTGCATCTAACAATATGCTGAACTACACCTTACACTTTAGAGCAGCGGTTCTCAACGCGTGAGTCGTGACCATTTTGGTTGGTGGAACAACCCTTTCACAGGGGTGTCCGGATTCATAAGAGTAGCAAAATTACTGTTATGCAATATCAAGGAAAAATTTTACGATTGGGGGACCATAACTACATATTGGGAAATGTGTGAAAGGGTCGTGGAAATAGGAAGGTTGAGAAACACTCTCCTAGAGTAAGACACAAGTACAGTAGAAGGGCAACATGAGAGAGGCAGCTGGACAAGAATGATTAGTACAGTGGTTGAAACAATGAGGACAAGCAAGAAAACACTGTGAGGATGGCACAGGATGGGGCAGCATTTCATTAAATTGTGCATAGGTTTACTATGAGTAAAAAACCACTCGAAGGCAACTAACACCAACAACAGGACTTGTGCTTTACAAAATATGCTGAATGACATCTTAATAGAAACACCTCTTCCTTTAGAGCAGCGGTTCTCAAACTCTGGGTCATGAACCCATTTGGGGGTTGAAAGACACTTTCACAGGGGTGGCCTGTTCATAACTGTAGCAAAATTAAATTAATGAAGTAGTAACAAAAATAATTTTATGACTGGATGCTCACCACAACCTGAGGAACGGTATTAGAAAGTTGTTGCATTAGGAAGGCTTAGAACCATTGCCCTAGAGAAAGACACAAACAATGGTACAGGAGAAGGGCAACAAAACAGAGACAGCCTCCAGAAAGATGGATTAGCACAGTGGCTGCAACAATGAGCACAAGCAAAATAGCACTGTGGGGATTGTACCGTGGGGGGGTAGGGGGAGGCAGTGTTTCCTTATAGTGAGCACAGAGTTGCTATGAGCCAAAACCCACTCGAGGGCACCTAACAACAATAACAAGGGATTTGTCATTCTAACAATATGTGGAAGAAGACCTTAAGAGAAACTCCTCTTAGATTAGAGCAGCGGTTCTCAACCAATGGGTTGCAACCCTTTCGGTTGGGGAAGCGGAATGGGGGTGGGGTGGGGGTGAATGCCCCTTTCACAGGGTTGGCCCGATTCATAACAGTAGCAAAATTACAGTTATGAAATAGCAATGAAAACAAGTTTATAGTTGAACATTCACGATTACATTAGGAATTGCATGAATGTGGTGTGATATTAGGAAGGTTGAGAACCACTGCCCTAGAGGAACAGAAATCTTGGTTTAGCATAGAAGAGCAGCAAACGAGAGGCGGTCCCCAAAAGGATGGATAAACACAGCCGCTGCAACAATGACCCCAAGTAAAAGAACAACTGTGAGGATGGCAGAGGACAGGACAGCGTCTCATGATAACATGCATAGAGATGCTATGAGCCAAACCTAATGAACAGCCCCTGACAACAATAAGAACAGGACTGGTACATCTAACAATATCCTGATCTAGATCTTAAGAGACACACCTCTTACTTTAGAGCAGCGGTTCTCAACCTGTGAATTGTGACCACTTTGCTTGGTCAAACGACCCTTTCACAGGAGTCTCTGGTTTCATAAGAGTAACAAAATAACTGTTATGAAGTAGGAAGGAAAAAATTTTAAGATTGAGGGACCACCACTACACATTAGGAAATATATGAAAGGGTCTTGGAAATAGGAAGGTTGAGGACCACTGTCCTGAAGGAAGACACAGTACAGTAGAAGGGCAGCAAAAGAGAGGCAGCCCTCACAACATTGATTAGCACAGTGGCTGCAACAATGAGCATCAGAAATAACCACTGTGAGGATGGCACAGGAGGGGTCAGCATTTCATTATCTTGTGCATAAAGTTGCTTTGAGTGAACAACCGCTCAACAGCACCTAACAACAACAAAAACAGGACTTGTGCTTCTGAAAGTGTGCTGAACTACACCTTAAGAAGAACAAATCTTCGTTTAGAACAGTGGTTCTCAAACTCTGGGTCATGAACCCATTTGTGGGTCGAACAGCACTATCACAGGGGCGGCTCATTCCTAAGAGTAGCAAAATTAGATTTCTGAAGTAGCAATGAAAATAAATTTATGATTTGGCGGTCACCACTACATAAGGAACGGTATTAAAGGCTTGTGGCATGAGGAAGTTTGAGAACCACTGCCCTAGAGGAAGACGCAAGTATTTGTACAGGAGAAGGCCAGCAAAAAGAGGCAGCCCCCAGAAAGATGGATTAGCACCATGGCTACAACAATGAGTGCAAGCCAATAACCACTGTGAGGACGGCACGGGACATGGCAGCATTTCATTATAATCTGCATATAGTTGCTATGAACTAAAACCCACTTGACGGCACATAACAAAAATAACAACGGGATTTGTTTCTCTAAAAATGTGCTAGAGAAGACATTTAGAGAAACTCCTCTTAGTTTAGGGCAGCAGTTCTCAGCATTTGGGTTGCCGGCCTTTTCGGGTGTGGGGGGGCAAATGACCCTTTTAAAGGGTAGGTCTGATTCATACCAGTAGCAAAATTACAGTTATGAAATAGCAACAAAAATAATTTTATATTTGGACATTCACTACTACATTCCAAATTGTATAAAAGAGGCATGGCATTAGGAAGGTTGAGAACTACGGCACCAGAGGAAGACACAATTCTTGGTAGACTAGAAGGGCAGCAAATGAGAGGCAGCTCCCAACAAGATGGAACAGCACTGTGCCTGCAACAGTGAGGGGAAACCAAAGATCCACTTTCATGATGGCACCAATGGGGCAGAGTTTCATTATATTGTGCATAGAGTTGCTATGAACCAAAACCCACTTGACGGCCCCTAACAACAGTAACAACATGACTCGTGCATCTAACAATATGCTGAACGAGACCTTAAGAGAAACTCCTCTTAGTTTAGAGCAGCAGTTCTCAATCCGTGTGTTGCGACCACTTTTGGGAGACAAACAACCATTGACAGCAGTAGCCTGTTTATTAGAGTAGAAAAATTAGAGTTATGATGTAGCAATGAAAATAATGTTATGATTTGGCTGTCAGCACTACATAAGGAACGGTATGAAAGGGTCGTGGCATTAGCAAGGGTGAGAATCACTGCCCTAGAGGAATACAGAAATCTTGGTAGAGTAAAGGGTAACAAACGAGAGGCAGTCCCCAAAAAGGTGGATTACCACAGTGGCTGCAACAACAAGTGCGAGAAAAAAACCATTGTGAGGATGGCAGAGGACATGACAGGGTTTCATGACATTGTGCATAGAATTGCTATGACGCAAACCCACTCAGCGGTCCCTAACAATAATAAAAAGAGGACTCGTGCATCTAACAATATATTGAACTAGATCTTAAGAGAAACTCCTCTTACTTTAGACCAGCGTGTCCTAACCTGAGAGTCGTGACCTCTTTGGGGGTTCAAACAACCCTTTCATTGGGGTTGTCTGATTCATAACGGTAGCAAAATTACCATTATGAAGTAGCAACAAAAATAATTTTATGAGGAACTGTATGAAGGGGTCGTGGCATTAGGAAGGTTGAGAACCACTGCCCTAGTGGAAGGCAGAAATGTTGGTACGGTAGAAGGTCAGCAAAAAAGAGGCAGCCCCCAGAAAGATGGACTAGCCCAGTGGCAGCAACAATGAGCGCAAGCAAGAACCACTGAGTGGTTGTTATAGGACGGAGCAGCATTACATTATATTGTACACAGTATTAATATGAACAGAAACTCATTCAAAGGCACCTAAAAATAGCATCAACAATGTGCTGAACTATATCTTTAATAAAAACTCCTCTTAGTTTAGGGCAGCAGGTATAAAACTGTGGGTCACAACCACTTGGGGGGATGAATGACCATTTCACAATGGTGGCCCAGTTCAAAACAGTAACAATATTACAATTGTTAAATAGCAATGAAGGTAATTTTATGATTGGGGCATCACTACTACATGAGGAATGGTATGAAAGGGTCGTGGCATTAGCAAGGTTGAGAACCACTGCCCTAGAGGAAGACAGAAATCTTGGTAGAGTAGAAGGGCAGCAAACGAGAGGCAGTCCCCAAAAAGGTGGATTATCATAGTGCCTGCAACAATGAGCGCTAGCAAAAGAACCACTGCCAGGATGGCACATGAAGGGGCAGCATTTCATTCTATTGTGCGTACAGTTGCTGAGTAAAACCTACCCGACAGCACCTAACAAAAAACAACAGGACTTGTGCTTCTGTCAATGTGCTGAAGTAGATTTTAAGAGAGACTCCTATTAATTTAGAGCCGTGGTTCTCAACCTGTGGACCACAAGTCCTTTGGGGGGGACAAAAGACCCTTTCACAGTGGTGGCTCACTGTAACAATAGCAAAATTAGAGGTATTATGTAGAAATGAAAATAATTTTATGATTTGGTAGTCACCACTACATGAGGAATGGTCATGACCTAAGGACTGTTGCGGACCACTGCCCTAGAGGCAGACACAAATCTTGGTAAAGTAGAAGGGCAGCAAATGAGAGGCAGCTCCCCAAAAGATGGTTATCACAGTGGCTCCAACAATAAGAAGTAGAAAGAACCACTGTGATAATGGCACAGGACCAGGCAGAGTTTCATTTTTTTGTGCATAGAGTTGCTTTGATCCAAAACCCACTGGATGGCACCTAAAAACAATAATTACAGGACTTGTGCTTCTAAAAATATGGTGAAGTAGATCTTAAGAGAAAATCCTCAGTTTAGATACAGGTTCTCAACCTGTGGGTCTCGACCCCTTTAGAAGGGGTTGAATGACCCCTTCACAGGGGTGGCCTGATTAATATAGAATAATTACAGTTATGTATTAGCATCAAAAATAACTTTGTGGTTGGGGATTCACCACTACATTAGGAACTGTATGAAAGGGTCATGGCATTAGGAAGGGTGTGAACCACTGCACAATAAGAAGACACAAATCTTGGTACAGTAGAAGGGCAGCAAAGGAGGACACCTCTTAAAAGATGGATTAACACAGTGGCTGCAACTGTGAGCTCAAGCAAAAGAACCACTGTGATTATGGCAGAGGACGGGTCAGTGTTTCATTATATTATGCATACAATTCCTGTGAGCCAAACCCACGCGACTGCCCCTAACAAAAATGAGAATAGGACTCGTGAGTCTAACAATATAGTGATCTATACCTTAAGTGAAATTCCTCTTAGTTTAGAGCATCGGTTCTCAACCTGTCAGTTGTAACCACTTTGGGGATCGGATAACCATTTCATAAGGGTGGCCTGATTCATAACAGTAGCAAAAATAGAGTCATGAATTAGCAAGGATAATAATTTTATGGCTGGGGGTAACCAGTACATGAGGAGTTGTATGGAAGGGTCAGGGCATTAGAAAAGTTGAGAACCCCTGTATTAGAGGGAGTCACAAATCTTCGTACACTAGGAGGACAGCAAAAAGAGGCAGACCCAACAAGATGGATTAGCACAGTGGCTGCAACAATGAGCACTATCAAATGAAACACTTTGAGGATGGCAGAGGTGGGGGCAGCCTTAAATTACATTGGACACAGAGTTGCAATGAGTCAAAATCGACACAACACCACCTAAAAAAACAACAACAGAATTGTGCTTCTGACAATATTCTGAAGAAGACAATAAGATAAAACCCTATTAGTTTAGAGCAGTGGTTATCAACCCATGGGTCACGACCTCTTTGGGGGGGGGGTCGAACTACCTTTCACAGAGGTGACCTGATTCATAACAGCAGCAAAATTATAGTTATGAAACAGCATTGAACATTATTTTATGATTGGGCAATCACCAGTACAAGAGAAATGGTATTAAAGGGCTGTGGCATTAGGAAGTTTGAGAACCACTTCACTGGAGGAAGGCAGAAATGTTGGTACAGGAGAGGGGCAGCCCCCAGAAAGATGAATTAGCACAGTGGCTGCAACAATGAGCGTAAGACAAGAACCACTATGCTGTTGGCACAGGATGGGGCAGTGCTTCATTATATTGTGCATAGAGTTGCTGTGAGCCAGAACCCACTTGATGGCATGTATCAACACTAACAACAGGATTTGTGTTTCTCACCATATGCTGGAGAAGACCTTAAGTGAAAACACTCTTAGTGTAGAGCAGCGGTTCTCAACCAGTGGGTCGCAAACCCCTTTTGGTGGGAGGTGGGCGGGGATGTAGGTGGGTGTGGGTAAATGACTCTTTCACAGGGTTGAACAGATTCATAACAGTAGCAAAATTACAGTTATGAAATAGCAATGAAAAAATTATATTTCGACATCATGACTACATTAGGAATTGTATGAAAGTGGCATGGTAATAGGAAAATTGAGAACCACTGACCTAGACGAACAGAAATCTTGGTAGAGTAGAAGGGCAGCAAACAAGAGGCAGTCCCCAAAAAGATGTATTAGCACCGTGGCTGCAACAATGAGCGCAAGCAAAAGAACCACTGTGAGAATGGCAGAGGAGAGGATAGCATGCATAGGATGCACATGATAATGTGCATAGAGTTGTTATGAGCCAAACCCAATCAACAACCCCTAACAAAAATAAGAACAGGACTCGTGCATCTAACAATATGCTGAACTAGACCTTAAGAGTCACTCCTCTTACTTTAGAGGAGTGGTTCTCAACGCGTGAGTCGTGACCATTTTGGTTGGTGGAACAACCCTTTCACAGTGGTGTCCAGATCCATAAGAGTAGCAAAATTACTATTATGAAATAGCAAGGGAAAAAATTTTTGATTGAGGGACCACCACTACACAGTAGGAAATGTATGAAAGGTCATGGAAATATGAAGGTTGAGAAACACGGTCCTAGAAGAAGACACAAGTACAGTAGATGGGCAGCAAAAGAGAGACAGCCCCTAAAAGAATGATTAGCACAGTGGCTACAACAATGGGCAAAAGAAAGAACCACTGTGAGGATGGCACAGATTGGGTCAGCATTTCATTATATTGTGCATAAAGTTGCTTTGCGTCGAAAACCACTCGATGCCACCTAACAACAACAAAAAAACAGGACTTGTGCTTCCTAAAACGTGCTGAAGCACATCTTACAAGAAACAAATCTTCTCTGCAGAAGGGTAGCAGGGAGGAGATGAGTCACTCAGGGTTCAGTGTAGCACCAATGAAACTCAAAACCTTCCTCTAGTTCTTGAACGCTTCCTCCCCTCCCAATTATCATGACCTCAATTCTACCTTGCGGACCTGATTATACCAGAGGATGTACAGCGGTGCAGTAGGGATCTGGAAACACAGGGAATCTAGGACAGACCAACGGTGGGAGTGGCGACATCAGGAGGGAGGGACGTGCATAAAGGGAGAACCGATCTTGGAGATCTATGTGTAACCTTCTTTCTGGGAGATGGGCAATGGGGAGGTGGGTGATGGGAGACGCCGGACAATGTAAGATAGGATAAAATAATTATTTATAAACTATTAAGGGAGCAGGGGGAAGGGGGGAGCGGGATAAAAAGGAAACTGAGCTGATTCCAGGAACACAAGTGGAAGGCAAACTTTAAGCATGACCAGGGCAACAAATGTATAAGGGTGCTTTGCTCAATTGGCGTATGTATGGATTGTGATGAAAGTTGTATGAGCCCCAATAAAAAGATTTATTAAAAAATAAAATTAAAAAAAAGAAACAAATCTTCATTTAGAACAGCGGTTCTCAAACTCTGGGTTATGAACCTTGTTGTGGGTCGAAAGGCACTTTCAAAGGGGTGGCGCATTCATAAAAGTAGCAAAATTAGATTTATGAAGTAGCAATGACAATAATTTTATGATTGGGTGGTCACCACTATATGAGGAATGGTATTAAAGGGTTGTGGAATTAGGAAGGTTGAGAACCACCGTCCTAAAGGAAGGCCAAAATGTTGGTAGAGTAGAAGGGGAGCAAAAGGGAGGCAGCCCCCAGAAATATGTATTATCACAGTGGGTGCAACCATTAGCGCAAGCCAAGAACCACTGAGAGGATGGTAGAGGACGGCACAGCGTTTCATTATATTGTGAATAGAGTTGCTATGAGCCAACACCCACATGATGGCACCTAAAAACAATAACAACAGGATTTGTGCTTCTAACAATATGCGGAAGAAGACCTTAAGAGAAAATACTCTTAGTTTAGAGTAGCGGTTCTCAACCAGTGGATCGTGACCGCTTTCGTGGTAGGGGTGAATGAACCTTTCACAGGTGTGACCCGATTCATACCAGTAGCAAAATTACAGCTATGAAATAACAACAAAAATAATTTCATTGTTCTATATTCATGACTACATTATGAATTGCATTATAGAGGCATGATATTAGGAAGTTTGAGAACCACTCCACTAGAGGAAGACAGAAATCTTGGTAGAGTAGAAGGACAGCAAATGAGACACAGCTCCCAACAAGATGGAATAGCACAGTGGCTGCAACAGTAAGGAGAAACCAAAGATCCACTGTCAGGATGGCAGAGGAAGGGACATATTTCATTATATTTTGCATAGAGTTGCTATGAGTCAAACTCACGCAATAGCACCTAAGAAAAAAACAACAGGACTTGTGCTTCTGACAATGTTCTTAAGTAGACCTTAAAGCAACTCCTCTTAGTTTAGAACAGCGCTTCTCAACCTGTGGATCGTGACCCCTTTCAGGAGACAAACGACCTTTTGACAGCGGTGGACCATTCATTACAGTAGAAAAATTAGAGTAATGAAGTAGTAATGAAATAATTTTATGATTTGGCAGTCAGCATTCCTGAGAAAAGGTATGAAAGGGTCGTGGCATTACCAAGGTTGAGAACCACTGTCCTAGAGGAAGACAGAAACCTGGGTAGAGTAGAAGGGCAGCAAACGAGAGGCAGCCCCCAAAAGTTGGATTAGCACAGCGCCTGCAAAACTGAACACTAGCAAAGGTACCACTATGAGGATGGCAGTGGACGGGGCATCGTTTCATTATATTGTGTATAGAATTGTTGTGAGCCAAACACACTCGATGACCCCTAGCAACAATAACAACCGGTCTCGTGAATCTAACAATATGTTGAACTAGACCTTAAGAGAACCTCCTTAGTTTAGAGCAGCGGTTCTCAACACGTGAGTTGTGACCACTTTGGGTGGTCGAATGACCTTTTCACAGGAATAGCCCATTTCATAACAGTAGCAACATCACAGTTATGAAATAGCAATGGAAATAATTTTATCATCAGGGGACCATGATTATATTGGGAACTCTACGAAAAGGACATGGAAATAAGAAGGTTGAGAACCACTCATCTAGAGGAAGACACACGTACAGTTGAAGGGCAGCATAAGGGAGGCAGCCCTGACAAGAATGATTAGCACAGTGGTTGCAACAATGAGAGCAAGCAAAAAACCACAGTAGGGTGGTAAGAATGAGGCAGCGTTCCAATATATTGTGCATAGGTTTGGTATGCGTAAAAACCACTCCACGGTATCTAACAACAACAGGTTGTACTTTACAAAATGTGCTGAACTACATCTTACTAGAAACACCCCTTTGTTTAGAGCAGCGGTTCTCAAACTCTGAGTCACAAACTTTTGGAGGTCGAACAACAATTTCACAGGGATGGCCCATTCATAACTGTAGCAAAATTAGGTTTATGAAGTAGCAATGAAAATAATTTTATGACTGGGCATTCACGACTACACGAGGAAAGGTATTAAAAGATCATAGCATTAGAAAATTTGAGAACCACTTCCCTAGAGAAAGACACAAATCTTGGTACAGGAGAAGGGCAACAAACGAGAGGCAGCCCCCAGAAAGATGGTTTAGCACAGTGGCTGCAACAATGAGCGCAAGCAAAGAACCACTGTGAAGATGACATAAGGGGGACAGCGTTTCCTTATATTGAGCATAGAGTTTCTATGAGCCTAAACCCACTCGAGGGCACCTAACAAAAATAACAAGGGATTTGTGATTTTAACAATATACTGACAGAGACCTTAAGAGAAACACCTCTTAGTTTAGAGCAGTGGTTCTTAAACAATGGGACGAAACCCTTTGGGTGGGAGGCGGTGTGTGGGGTGAATGACCCTTTCACAGTCTTGGCCCAATGCATAACAGTAGAAAAATTACAGTTATGAAATAGCAAAGAAAAAATTTATAGTTCGACATTCACGACTACATTAGGAATTGTATGAGACTGGTGTGATATTAGGAAGGTTGAGGACCACTGCCCTAGTGGAACAGAAATCTTGGTAGAGTAGAAGGGCAGCGAATGAGAAGCAATCCCCAATAAGATGGATTAGCACAGTAGAGGTAACAATGAGCGCAAGCAAAGAAGCACAGCGAGGAATGCACAAGCCTGGACAGCACTTCAGTATATTGTGCACAGGGTTGTGATCAACAGAAACCACTCCAGGACACCTAAAAATAATTTTAAAAATGACTTATGCATCTAAAAATGTGCCTAATTATATTTAAGACAACCGCCACTTAGTTTAGAACAGCAATTCTGAACCTATGGGCAGTAACCCCTTGGGGGGGCTGTCAAACGACCTTTTCAAAGGGGTGACCTAGTTCAAAACTGTAGCAAAATTACAGTTGTGAAGTAGCAAAGAAAATAATTTTATGACTTGAGGGTCAGCAATACATGAGAAACAGTCAGAAAAGGTCGTGGCATTCAGAAGGTTGAAAACCACTGCTCTAGAGGAAGAAAGAAATCTCAGTAGGGCAGAAGGTCACCAAATGAGAGGCAGTCCCCTGAAGATGGATTATTAACACAGTGACTGCAATAATGAGTGAAAGCAAAAGAAAACTGAGGATGGCAGAGGACAGGACAGTGTTTCATGATCTTGTGCATAGAGTTTCTATGAGCCAACCCCACTTGACAGACCCTAACAAAAATAAGAACAGGACACATGCGTCTCACAATATGCTGAACTAGACCATAGGAGAAACTACTCTTAGTTTAGAGTAGCGGTTCTCAACCTGTGAGTCTAGATAACTTTGTTTGGTCGAATGACCCTTTCACAAGGGTGGCCGGATTCATAACAGTAGCAAACATACAGTTAGGAAATAGTAATGGAAAAAAGTTATATTTTGGGGACCACCACTACACATTGGGGAATGTAGGGAAGGGTTGTGGAAATAGGAAGGTTGGGTACCACTATCCTAGTGGAAACCACAAGTAAAGTACAAGGGCAGCAAAAGAGAGGAAGCCCCAACAAGATTGATTTGCACAGTGACTGCAACAATGAGCATGAGCAAACAACCACTGCGAGGATGGGACAAGCCTGAGCAGTGTTTCATTATATTTCCCACAGGGTTACTATGGACTGAAACCCACTCCAGGGCACCTAAAAATAATAACAACAGGACTTTTGCATCTAAAAATGTGCCTAACTATCTCTTAAGGAAAACTCCACATAGTTTAGAGCAGAAGTTCTAAACCTGTGGGTCACGGACCCTTTTGGGGGGATAAACGATCTTTCACAGTAGTGGCCCAATTCAAAACTGTAGCAAAATTGCACTTAGGAAGTAACAGTGAAAATAATTTTATTACTTAGGGGTCAAAAATACATGAGGAACTCTCTGAAAAGGTCATGGCATTCAGAAGATTGAGAACCACTGCTCTAGAGGAAGAAAGAAATCTCAGTAGAGGAGAAGGTCACCAAATGAGAGGCAGTCCCTGAAGATAGAATAGCACAGTGAGTGCAACAATGAGCGAAAGCAAAAGAAAAGTGTGAGAATGGAGAGGACTTGACAGCGTTCCATGATATGGTGAATAAAGTTGCTATGAGCCAACCCATTCGACAGCCCCTAACAACAATAAGAACAGGACTCGTGCATCTCACAATATGC
Organism: Tenrec ecaudatus; assembly: GCF_050624435.1. NCBI lineage: Eukaryota > Metazoa > Chordata > Mammalia > Afrosoricida > Tenrecidae > Tenrec > Tenrec ecaudatus. The sequence continues at coordinate 81,959,433 of NC_134544.1, read as the reverse complement.
TTAACTAGACCATAGGAGAAACCAATCTTAGTTTAGAGCAGCAGTTCTCAACCTGTGAATCTAGACCACTTTGTTTTTTCAAATGACCCTTTCACAGGGGTGGCCGGATTCATAACAGTAGCAAACTCACAGTTATGAAATAGCAATAGAAAAAATTTTATGTTTCGGGGACCACCACTATACATTGGGAAGTGTATGGAAGGGTCATGGAAATAGCAAAGTTGAGAACCAGTATCCTAGAGGACGACATAAGTATAGTAAAAGGGCAGCAAAAGAGAGCAAGCCCCTACAACATTGATTAGCACAGTGGCTGCAACAATGAGCGCAATCAAGGAACCACTGAAAGGATGACACAAGCCAGGGCAACGGTTCATTATATTGTTCACAGAGTTGCTATGGCCCAAAACCCACTCCAGGGCACCTAAAAATAATAACAACAGGACGTCTGCATCTAACAATGTGCCTAACTATATCTTAAGAAAAATTCCACTTAGTTTAGAGTAGTAGTTCTGAAACAGTGGGTCGCGACCACTTTGTGGGGACAAAGGACATTTTCACAAGGGTGGCCGAGTTCAAAACTGTAGCAAAATTAGAGTTATGAAGTTGCAATGAAAATAATTTTAGGACTGGGGGGTCAGCAATACATGAAGAACAATCTGAAAAGGTCGTGGAATTCAGGAAGTTGAGAACCACTGCTCTAGAGGAAGAAAGAAATCTTGGTGCACCATAAGGTCAGCAAGTGACAGGTAGTCCCCCAAAACATGGATTAGCACAGTGACTGCAACAGTGAGCAAAAGCAAAAGAAAACTGTGAGGATGGCAGAGGACGGGACAGCGTTTCATGATATTGTACATAGAGTTGCTCTCAGCCAAACCCACTCGACAGCCCCTAACAACAATAAGAACAGGACTGGTGTGTATAACAATATGCTGAACTAGACCATAGGTAAACTACTCTTAGTTTAGAGCAGCGGTTCTCAACCTGGGTGTCGTGACCACTTCATTGGCCAAACGACCCATTCACAGTGGTGTCCAGATTCATAAAAATTACAAATTTACAGTTATGAAGTAGCAATAGAAAAAAATTTAAAGATTTGGGGACGACCAGTACACATTAGGAAGTATATGGAATGGTGTTGGAAATCGGAAGGTTGAGAACCACTGTCCTAGTGGAAGAAACTAGTGCAGTAGAAAGGCAGCAAAAGAGGAATTCCCAAAAAGATTGATTTGCACAGTGGCTGCAACAATGAGCGCAAGCAAACAACCACTGAGAGGATGGCACAAGCCTGGGCAGCATTTCTTTATATTGTGTAAAGGGTTGCTATGGACAGAAACCCAGTCCAAGGCACCTGAAAATAATAACAAAAGGACTTGTGCATCTAACAATGTGCCTAACTATATCTTAAGAAAATCTCAACTTAGTTTAGAGCAGCAGTTCTCAACCTGTGGGTCACGACCCCTTGGGGGGTAAAACAACCTTTTCACAGGGGTGACCCAGTTCAAAACTATAGCACAATTACTGTTACAAAGTTGCAATGAAAATAATTTTACGACTGGGGGGTCAGCAATACAGGAGGAATAGTCTGAAAAGATCATAGCATTCAGGAGGTTGAGAACTACTGCTCTAGAGAAAGAAAGAAGTCATGGTAGAGTAGAAGGTCAGCAAACATAAGGCTGTCTACAAAAGGATGGATTAGCACAGTGAATGAATTAATGAGCGAAAGCAGAAGAAAACTGTGAGGATGGCATAGGATGGAACAGCATTTCATGATATTGTGCATAGAGTTGCTATGTCCAAATCCAGTCGACAGCCTCTAACAACAATAGTACTCATATGTCTAACAATATGCTGAACTAGATCATTGGAGAAACTACACATAGTTTAGAGCAGCTGTTCTCAACATGAGAGTCATGACCAATTTGGTTGATCAAATGGTCCTTTGACAAGGGTGGCCTGATCCATAACAATAGCAAAATTACAGCTATGAAATAGCAATAGAAAATATTTTATGATTTGGGGACCGCCACTACACATTGGAAAGTAAATAGAAGGGTGCTGGAAATAGGAATGTTGAGAACCACTGTCCTAGTGGAAAACACAATACAGTAGAAGGGCAGCAAAAGAGAGGAAGCCTCTGCAAGAGTGATTAACACAGTGGTAGCAACAATGAGTGCAAACAAAGAACCACTGCGAGGATGGAACAAGCCTGGGCAGTTTTCAATATAATGTGCACGGAGCTGCTATAAACCGACATCCACTTCTGGGGACCTAAAAATGATAACAACAGGACTTGTGCATCTAACAATGTTCCTAAATATACCTTATGAAATACTCCACTTAGTTTAGAGCAGCAGTTCTAAACCTGTGGGTCACGACTGCTATGGGGGCAAATGACCTTTTCGCAGTGCTGGCCCAGTTCAAAACTGTAGCAAAATTACACTTATGAAGTAGCAATGAAAAGAATTTTAAACTAGGACGTCACCAATACATGAGAGCAGTCGGAAAAAGTCGTGGCTTTCAGAAGTTTGAGAACCACTTCTCTAGAGGAAGAAAGAAAGCTTGGTAGATTAGAAGGTCAGCAAACGAGAGGCAATCCCCAAGAAGATGGATTAGCATAGTGACTGCAACAATGCGCGAAAGCAAATGAAAACTGTGAACATGACAGAGGACGGGACAGCATTTCATGATATCGCGCATAGATTTGATATGAGTCAAACCCACTCGACAGCCCCTAACAACAATAAGAACAGGACTCTTGTGTCTCACAATATGCTGAACTAGACCATAGGAGAAACAACACTTAGTTTAGAATAGCGTTTCTCAACCTGTGAGTTGTAACCTCTTTGGTTGTTCAAATGACCCTTTCACAGGGGTGGCCGGATTCATAACAGTAGAACACTTACAGTTATGAAATAACAATAGAAAAAAATTGATGATTTGGGGACCACCACTATACATTTCGAAGTATATGGAAGTGTCATGGAATTAGGAAGGTTGAAAACCATTGTCCTAGAGGAAGACACAAGTGCAGTAGAAGGGCAGCAAAAGAGAGGAAGACCCTACAAGATTGATTAGCACAGTGGCTGCAACAATGAGCGCAAATAAAGAACCACTGTGAGGATGGCACAGGCCTGGGCAGACTTTCATTATATTGTGCACAGGGTTCCTATGAACCGAAACTCACTCCAGGGTACCTAAAATAATAACAACAGGACTTGTACATCTAACAATGTGCCTAAGTATATCTTAAGAAGAACTCCACTTAGTTTAGAGCAGCAGTTTTGAACGTGTGGGGTGTGACCATTTGGAGGGACAAACGATCTTTTCACAGGCATGGCTCAGTCCAAAACTGTAGCAAAATTACATTCTATAGAGCAGTGAAAATAATTTTCTGACTTGGGGTTCACCAATACATGCGGAACACTCTGAAAAAACCATTGCATTCAGAAGGTTGAGAACTGCTGCTCTAGGAGAAGAAAGAAATGTGGTAGAGTAGAAGGTTAACAAACAGGAGGCAGTGCCGGAAAAGGTGGATTAGCACAGTGACTGCAACAATGAATAAAAGCAAATGAAAACTGTGAGCATGGCAGAGGACGGGACAGCATTTCATGATATTGTGCATAGAGTTCCTATGAGCCAAACCCACTCGACAGCCCCTAACAACAATAAGAACAGGACTCCTGCATCTAATAATATGCTGAACTAGACCATAGGGAAACTACTCTTAGTTTAGAGCAGCAGTTCTCAACCTGTGAGTCCTCACCAATTTGGTTTGGTCGAATGACCCTTTCACAGGGGTGGACGGATTTATAACAGTAGCAAAGTTACAGGTATGAAATAGCAATAGAAAAACACTTATGATTTGGGAACCACCACTACCCATTGGGAAGTATATGCAAGGGTCGTAGAAATAGAAAGGTTAAGAACCACTGTCCTAGAGGAAGACACAAGTACAGTAGAAGGGCATTAAAACAGAGGAAGCCCATACAAGATTGATTAGCACAGTGGCTTCAACTATGGCACAAGCAAGGAACCACTGTGAGGATGGCACAAGCCAGGGCAGCGTTTCATTATATTGTGCACAGTGGTCCTATTCACTCAAACCCACTCCAGGTCACCTAAAAAACAATAGCAACAGGACTTGTGCGTCTAACTATGTGCCTTACTATATCTTAAGAAAAACTCCACTTAGTTTAGAGCAGCAGTTCTTAACCTGTGAGTCATGACCACTTTGGTTAGTCGAACGACCCTTACAGAGGGGAGTATGAATTCATAACAGTGGCAAAAATGCAGTTATGAAATAGCAATAGAAAAATTGATTATTTGGTGATGACCACTACACATTCAGAAGTGTATGGAAGGGTTGTGAAAACGGAAGGTTGAGAACTGCTGTTCTAGAGGAAGACACAAGTACAGTAGATGGGCAGCAAAAGAGAGGAAGCCCCAACAGATTGATTAGCACAATGGCTGCAACAATGAGCACAAGCAAAGAACCACTGTGAGGATGGCACAAGCCAGGGCAGCATTTCATTATATTGTGCACAGGATTGCTATGAACTGAAACCCAGTCCAGGTCACCTAAAATAATATCAACAAGACTTGTGCATCTAGGAACGTGCCTCAGTATATCTTAAGAAAAACTCCACTTACTTTAGAGCAACAGTTCTGAACCTGTGCCTCGTGGCACTTTTTGGGGAAAAAAAACATTGTCACAGGGTTGGTCCAGTACAGAACTGTAGCAAATTCCAGTTATGAAATAGCAATGAAAATAATTTTATGACTGGGGGTTCACCAATACATGAGGAAGAGTCTGAAAAGGTCGTGACATTCAGAAGGTTGAGAAGCACTGCATTAGAGGAAGAATGATATCTCAGTAGAGTAGAAGATCAGCAAATGAGAGGCAGGACCCAAGACTATGGATTAGCACAGTGACTGCAACAATGAGAGAAAGCAAACGAAAACGGTGAGGATGGCAGAGGATGGGACAAAGTTTCATCATATTTTGTATAGAGTTGCTTAGAGCCAACCCCACTCGACAGCCCCTAACAACAATAAGAACAGCTCTTGCATTTCGCAATATGCTGAACTAGACCATAGGAGAAACTACTCTTATTTTAGAGCAGTGGTTGCCACCTGTGAGTCTAGATCACTTTGTTTGCTCGAACAACCCATTTACAGGGGTGGCCGGATTCATAGCAGTAACAAAATTACACTTATGAAATAGAAATTGAGAAATTTTTATGTTTGGGGGATCACCACTTCTCATTGGGAAGTGTATGGAAGGGTTGTGGAAATAGGAAGGTTAAGAACCACTATCCTAGAGGAAGACAGGTAAAGTAAAAGGGCAGCAAAAGAGAGCAAGTCCCCACAAGATTGATTACCACAGTGGGGGTAACAATGAACATAAGCAAAGAACCATTGCTAGGATGTCAGAAGCAGGGGAAACATTTCATTACATTGTGCACAGGGTTGTTATGAACCAAAACCCGATCCAGGTCACCTAAAAATAATAACAGGACTTGTGCATCTAACAACGTGCCTAAATATATCATAAGAAAAACTACACTTAGTTTAGTGTGGTAGTTCTGAACTTGTGGCTTGCGACAATTTTGGAGGTAAAAATGACCTTTTCACAGGGGTGGCCCAGTACATACCTGTAGCAAAATTACAGATATGAAGTAGCAATGAAAAAAAATTTATGACTGGGTGCTCACCAATACATGAGGAACAGTCTGAAAAGTTCATGTCATTCGGAAGGTTGAGAACCACTTCTCTAGAGAAAGAAAGAGACCTTGGTAGAGTAGAAGGTCCTAAAACAAGAGGCAGTCCCCAAGAAGATGGATTAGCACAGTGACTTCAACAATGAGCGGAAGCAAAAGAAAACTGTGAGGATGGCAGAGGAGAGGACAGTGTTTCATGATATTGCACATAGAGTTTCTATAAGCCAACCCTACTCGACAGCCCCTAACAGCAAAAGGAACAGGACTCTTGTGTGTCACAATATGCTGAACTAGACCATAGGAGAAACAACTCTTAGTTTAAAACAGCGGTTCTCAAGCTGTGTGTCATGACCACTTCGGGTGGTCGATTGACCCTTTCACAGGGGTGACCGGATTCATAACAGTAGCAAACTTACAGTTATGAAATAGCAATAGAAAAATATTTATGATTTGGGGACCGCCACTACATATTGGGAAGTTTATGGAAGCATCATGGAAATAGGAAGGTTGAAAATCACTGTCCTATAGGAAGTCACAAGTACAGTAGAAGGGCAGCAAAAGAGAGGAAGCCCAAACAAGATTGATTTGCACAGTGGCTGTACCAATGAGCACAAGCCAAAAACGACTGTGAGTATGGCACAAACCCAGGCAGTGTTTCATTATATCGTGCACAGAGTTATATGAACCAAAACCCATGCCAGGACACCTAAAAATTATAACAGGACTTGTGTATCTAAAAATGTGCTTAACTATAACTTAAGAAATACTGCACTTAATTTAGAGCAGCCGTTATAAAACTCTGTGTCGCGGCCCATTTGGGGGGGGGGCAAATGATCTTTTCACAGGGGTGGCCAAATTCAAAACTATAGCAAAATTAGTTACGAAGTAGCAATGAAAATAATTTTATGACTGGGGGTTCACCAATACACGAGGAATAGTCTGAAAAGGTCGTGGCATTCAGAAGGTTGAGAAGCAATGCACTAGAGGAAGAATGAAATCTCAGTAGAGTAGAAAGTCAGCAAATGAGAGGCAGTTCCCAAAAAGATGGATCAGCACAGTGATTGCAAAAATGAGTGAAAGCAAAAGAAAATAGTGAGGACAGGACAGCATTTCATGATATTGTGCATAGAGTTGCTTTGAGCCAACCCCACTTGACAGCCCCTAACAACAATAAGAACAGGTCTTGTGCGTTTCACAAAATGCTGGACTAGATCATAGGAGAAACTACACCTTTTTTGATCAACAGTTCTCAACCTGTGTGTCTAGACCACTTTGTTTGTTCGAACAACCCTTTCAAAGAGATGGCCTGATTCATAACAGTGGCAAATTTACAATTTTGAAATATCAATAGAAAAAATTATGTTTGGGGGACCAGCACTGCACATTTTGAAGGGTATGGAAGGGTTGTGGAAATAGGAAGGTTGAGAACCACTGTTCTAGAGTAAGACACGAGTACAGTAAAAGGGCAGCAAAAAAGAGCAAGCCCCTGCAAGATTTATTAGCACAGTGGCTGCAACATTGAGCATACGCAAAGAACCATTTCAAGGATGTCAGAAGCCGGGGCAACGTTTCATTATATTGTTCACAGGGTTGCTATGGACAGAAACCCAATCCAGGACACATAAAATAATAACAACAGTATTTGTGCATCTAACAATGTGTCTAATTCTATCTTAAGCAAAACTTCACTTAGTTTACAGCAGCAGTTCTGAACCTGTGGGTCGTGACCATTTTGGGGTGGACAAATGGCCTTTTCACAAGGGTGGCCAAGTTCAAAACTGTAACACAATTACTATTATGAAGTTGCAATGAAAATAAATTTATGACCGGGGTCAGCAGTACATGAGGAACAGTCTGAAAACGTCATGGCATTCAGGAGGTTGAGAACCACTGCTCTAATGGAAGAAATAAATCTTGGTAGAATAGAAGGTCAGCAAACGACAGGGAGTCCACGAAAAGATGGGTCAGCACAGTGAGTGCAACAATGAGCAAAAGCAAAAGAAAAGTGTGAGGATGGGACAGCGTTTCATGATATTGTGCATACAGTTGCATTCAGCCAAACCTACTCGACAGCCACTAACAACAATCAGAACATGACTCGTGCATCTAACAATGTGCTGAACTACACCACATGATAAACTACTCTTTGTTTAGAGCAGCAGTTCTCAACCTGAGTCATGACCACTTTGTTGGTTGAATGACCCATTCTCAGCGGTGTCCAGATTCATACCAATTACAAAATCACAGTTATGAAGTAGCAATAGAAAATATTTTATGATTTGGGGACCACCATTACACATTGGGAAGTTTATGGAATGGTGGTGGAAAGAGGAAGGTTGAGAACCACTGTCCTAGAAGAAGAAACAAGTACAGTAGAAGGGCAGCAAGAGAGGAAGCCCCTACAAGATTGATTAGCAGAGTTACAGCAACAATGAGCAGAAGCAAAGAACTACTGTGACGATGGCACAAGCCAAAGCAACGTTTCATTATATTGTGCACAGGGTTGCGATGAACCGAAACCCACTCCTTGGCACCTAAAATTAACAACAGGACTTGTGCGTCGACCACTGTGGCTACCTATATCGTAAGAAAACTCCACTTAACTTAGAGCAGCAGTTCTAAACCTGTGGTTTGCAACCCCTTTGGGGGACAAACGACCTTGTCACAGGCGTGGCCCAGTTCAAAACTGTAGCAAAATTAAAGTAATGAAGTAGCAATGAAAATGATTTTATTACTGGGGGATCACCAATACCTGAAGTACAGTCTAAAAAGGTCGTGGCATTCGAAAGGTTGAGAACCACTGCTCTAAAGGAAGAAAGGAATCTTTGTAGAGTAGAAGGGCAGCAAACAAGAGGCAGTCCCCTAAAAGGTAGATTAGAACATTGACTGGAAAAATGAGCGACGGCAAATGAAAACTGCGAGGATGGCATAGGATGGGACAGTGTTTCATATTATTGTGCATAGAGTTGCTGTGAGCCAAACCCACTCGACAGCCCCTAACAACAATAAGAACAGGAGTTGTGCATCTAACAATATGCTGAACTAGACCATGAGATAAAGTACTCTTAGTTTAGAGCAGTGGTGCACAACCTCTGAGTCCTGACCACCAAGGTTGGTCGAAAGACGCTTTCATAACGGTGGCCGGATTCATAACAATAGAAAACTACAGTTATGAAATAGCAATAGAAAAAATTATGATTTGGGGACCACCACTACACATTGGGAAGTGTACGGAAGGATCGTGGAAATAGGAAGGTTTAGAACCACTGTTCTAGAGGAAGACACAAGTACAGTAGAAAGGCAGCAAAAGAGAGTAAGCCCAGAAAATTGATTAGCACAGTGGCTGCAACAATGAGCGCAAGCTAAGTTCCACTGCGAGGCTGTCCAAAGCCTGGACAGCATTTCATCATATTGTTCACAGGGTTACTATGAACCAAAAACCACTCCAGGGCACCTAAAAATAATAACAACAGGCCTTGTGCATCTAACAATGTGCCTAACTAAAGCTTAAGAAAATTCCACTTAGTTTAGAGCAGTTGTTCTGAACCTGTGGGTCACGACCCCTTTGGGGACACAACCTTTTCACAGGGGTGGCCAAGTAAAAAACTGTAGCAAAATTAAAGTTATGAAGAAGCAATGAAAATAATTTTATCACTGGGGAGTCACAAATACATGAGGAACAGTCTGAAAAGGTCGTGGCATTTGGAAGGATGAGAACCACTGCTCTAGAGGAAGAAAGAAACCTTGGTAGAGTAGAAGGTCAGCAAATGAGAGTCAGTCCCCAAAAAATGGATTAGCACAGTGACTGCAACAATGAGTGAAAGCAAATGAAAACTGTGAGAATGGCAGAGGACAGGACAGTGTTTCATGATATTGTGCATAGAGTTGCTATGAGCCAAACCACTCGACAGCCCCTAACAACAATAAGAGCAGGACTCGTGCATCTAGCAATATGCTCAACTAGACCATAGGAGAAACTGCTCATAGTTTAGAGAAATAGTTATCAAGTTGTGGGTCGTGATCACTTCGGTTGGTCGATTGACCCTTTCACAGTGGTGGACGGATTCATAACAGTAGCAAAATTATAATTATGAAATAGCAGTAGAAAAAAATTATGATTTGTGGACCAACACTACACATTGGGAACTATATGGAAGGGTCATAGAAATAGGTTGAGAACCACTGTCCTAGGCGAAGACACAAGTACAGTAGACAGGCAGCCAAAGAGAGGAAGCCCCAACAAGATTGATTTGCACAATGGCTGTACCAATGATCGTAAGCAAAGAACCACTGTGAGGATGGCACAGGCCTGACCAGTGTTTCATTATATTGTGCACAGGTTTGCTGTGAAACAAAACCCACTCCAAGGCACCTAAAAATAATAACTGGATGTGTGCTTCTCAAAATGTGCTGAACTACATCTTAATAGAAACACTTCTTCTTTTAGAGCAGCAATTTTCAAACTCTGTCACAACCATTTTGGAGGTTGAACAACACTCACAGGTGTGGCCCATTCATGACAAGAGCAAAATAAGATTTATAAAGTAGCAATGAAATTACTTTTATGATTGGGGTCACCACTACATGAGGAATGGTATTAAAGGGCTCTGACATTAGGAAGGTTGATAACCTCTGCCCCAGAGAAAGACACAAAACGTGGTGCAGGAGAAGGGCAGCAAAAGAGAGGCAGTCCCCAGCAAGATGGATTAGCAATGTGGATGCAACAGTGAACACAAGCAAGGACCACTGTGAGAATGGCGCAAGACTAGCCAGGGTTTCATTATATTGTGCATGAGCTAAAACCCACTCAATTCCCCGAACAACAATAAGGGGACTCATGCATCTAACAATATACTGAACTAGACCTTGAGAGAAACTCCTCTTAGTTTAGATCAGCGGTTCTCACCTTGTTAGTTGTAAATTCTTTGGTGGGGTCAAGTGACCCTCACATAGGCATGACCCAATTCATAACAGTAGCAAAATTACAGTTATGAAGGAGCAATGAAAATAATTTTACATTTGTGGGTCACCACTACATGAGAAACTGTATGAAGGGTTCATGGTACAGTAAAAGGGCAGCAAACGAGAGCCAGCCCGAATAAGATGGATATGCACAGTGGCTGCAATAATGAGCACCAGCAAATAAAGCACTGTGAGTATTGCAGAGGAGGGGCAGCGTTTCATTGCATTGTGCATAGAGTGGCTATGAGCAAAACCCTCTCAACAGTACCCAACAACAATAACAACAGTACTTGTGTTTCTAACAATATGCTGAAGTAGACTTTAAGAGAAACTCCTCTTAGTTAGAGCAGTGGTCCTCAACCTGTGGGTCATGACCTCTTAGGGGGCCAAACAACCTTTTCATAGCTGTGGCCCAATTTATTACTGTAGCAAAGTTACGTTGTGAAGTAGCAACAAAATAATTTTTGGTTGGGGGTCAAGACTACATGAGCAACTGTATGAAAGGGTAATGGCATTAGTAATGTTGAAAACCACAGTTCTTCAGGAAGACACAAATCTTGATGCAGTTGAAGGGCCGCAAAATATAGTCAGCCCGAATTATTGGAATAGCAGTCGCTGTAATAGTGAGCACAGCTAAGGGAACACTGTGAAGATGGCACAAGATGGTCAGCATTACATTATATTGAGCACAGAGTTGCCATGAGTCAAAACCACTCGACAGCACCTAACAACAAAACAACAGGACTTGTGTTTCTTACAATATGCGGAAGTAGACCTTAAGAGAAACTCCTATTAGTTTAGCACAGCGGTTCTCAACTTGTGGGTGATGAGCCCTTTGGGGGATTAACGACCCTTTCATAGTGGTGCCCCAGTCATTACAGTAGAAAAATTAGAGTTATGAAGTAGCAATGGAAATAATTTTATGATTTAGCAGTCACCACTATATGAGGTACAGTATGAAAGGGTCGTGGCAAAAGGAAGGTTGAGGACCATTGCCCTAGAGGAAGATGCAAATCTTGGTAGAGTAGAAAGGCAACAAATAAGAGCCAGCACCCCAAAATATGGTTACAATAGTGGCTCCAACAATGAGGACTAGCAAAGAACCACTGTCAGGATGGCACAGGTCTGGGCAGCACTTCATTATATTGTGCATAGAGATGCAATGAGCCAAAACCCACTCGATGGATCTTAATAACAATTACATCAGGACTTGTGTGTTTAACAATATGCTGATGTCGATCTTAAGAGAAACGCTTCTCAGTTTACACCAGGGCTCTCAACCTTGCGCCATGAACACTTTCGGGTGGGGGAGTGTGTAGAAACACCCTGTCACAGTGATGCCCTGATTCATAACAATAGCAAAATTACAGTTATGAAATAGTAAAGAATATAATTTTATGATTGGGGTCCACTATACACCAGGAACTGTATGAAATGGACACGGAATTAGGATGTTTGAGAAACATTGTCCCAGAGGAAGACACAAATGTTGGTACAGCAGAAGGGCATCAAAAGTTAGGCAGCCCCTACAAGATGGAATAGATGCAGCAGTGAGCGCAAGCAAAGGACCACTGTGAGAATGGCAAAGAATGGGGCAGCGTTTCATTGTATGGCACGCAGAGTTGCTATGAGCCTAAACCCACTCGACAGCATCTAAAAACCATAACAAAATGACTTATGCGCCTAACAAAGTGCTGAGCTATATCTTAAGAAAAACTCCTCTTAGTTTACAGCAGCTGTTCTCCACCTGTGGGCGGTGACCACTTTGGGGGGACTAATGATCCATTCACAAGTGCGGGCCAATTGATAACAGTAGAAAATTACAGTTAATGAGGTAGAAATGAACACAATTTTATTGTTGGGTGAGCACCACTCCATGAGGAACTGTATGAAAGGGCCGTGGAATTAGGAAGGTAGAGAACCCCTGCCCTGGAGGAAGACAGAAAGCTTGGTACAGTAGAAGGGCAGCAAAAAGGAGGCAGTCCCAATAAGATGGAATAGCACAGTGGCTGCAGCCATGAGTGCAAGCAAATGAACCACTGTGAGGATGGCAGAGGAGAGGGCAGCCTTTCATTATATTGGTTATAGAGCTGCGATGAGTAACCTCCCCCGCCCCCGACAGCACCTAACAACAACAACAAAAGAATTTGTTCTTCTAATAATATGCTGCAGAAGACCTTAAGTGAAACTCCTATTAGTTTAGAGCAGCAATTCTCAACCTGTTGGTTGCAACCTCTTTGGGGTGTCGAATGATGCTTTAACAGGGGTGGCTCATTCCTAACAGTAGGAAAATTACCGTTTTGAAGTAGCAATGAAAATAATTTAATGTTTGGGTGATCATTACTACATGAGGGTCGGTATGAAATGGTTGTTGCTTTAGGAAGATGGAGAACCCCTGCCCTAGAGGAAGACACAAATCTTGGTACTGTAGAAGGGCAACAAAAAAGTGGCAGCCCCTAGAAGATGGAATAGATCAGTGGCTGCAGCAATGAGTGCAAGCAAAGAACCACTGTGAGGGTGGCACAGGATGGGGCAGCATTTCATTATATTTTTCACAGATTTGCTGTGAACTGAAACACACTGGACAGCACCTAACAGAAATAACTACAGTACATGTGCTTCTAACTATAAGCTCAAGTAGATTTTAAGAGAATCTCATCTTAGTTTAGAACAGTGGTTCTCAACCTGTGGGCCGTGACACTTTTGAGGGTGCCGAATTACCTTTTCACAGTAGTGGCCAGAGTCATAACTGTGGCAGAATTACCGTTAAGAAGTAGTAATGAAAATGTTTTTATGATTGAGAATTCATCATTATATGAGGAACTGTATGAAAGCGTTTTGACATTAGGAAGGTTGAGAACCACTGCCCTAGAGGAAGACACAAAGCGTAGTACTGCAAACGGGCAGCAAATGAGAGGCAGACCCTACAAGACGGAATAGCACAGTGGCTGCAACAATGAGTGTCATCAAAGAGCAATTGTGATGATTGCACATGATGTGGCAGCATTTCATTCTATTGTGCATAGTGTTGCTAAAACTCCTCAACCTGTGGATCATGAACCCTTTTGGGGAGTGAGTGGGTGAACCTTTCACAAGTGTTGCTTGATTCATAAGAGTAGCAAAATTATAGCTATGAAATAGCAGCAAAGAAAGTTTTATGACTGGGGGCCCACCACCACATTGGGAACTGTATGAAAGGGTCATGGAATTAGGAAGGTTGAGAACCACTGCCCTAAAGGAAGACAGAAATATTGGTAGAGTAGAAGGGCAGCAAATGAGAGGAAGACCTGAAAATGATGGATTAGCACAGTGGCTGCAACAATGAGCGCAAGCAAAGAACCACTGCGAGGATGGCACAGGTGGGGGCAGAATTTCATTATATTGTGCATTGAGTTGCTGTGAGCCAAAACCCTCTGGACAACACCTAATAACAATAACTACAGGACTTGTGCTTCTCACAATATGATGAAGTAGATCCCAAAAGAAACTCCTCAATTTAGAGAAGTGGTTCTCAACCAGTGGCTCGCGACACCATGGGGGTTTGAATAACCCTTTCACAGTGGAGGCCCAATTCATAACTGTAGCAAAATTAAAGTTATGAAGTAGCAATGAAAATTTTATGATTGGGGGGTTCATCACTACATGAGGAGATGTGTGAAAGGGTCAAGGCATTAGTAAATTTGAGAACCACTGTCCTAGAGGAAGACACAAATCTTGGTACAGTAGAGGGGAAACAAAAGAGAGGCAGCCCCCCGAAAGTGGGATTAGCACATTGGCTGTAACACTGAGCACAAGCAAAATAACCACTGTGAGGATGGCACAAGATGGATCCTCGTTTCATTATATCTTGCATAGAGTTGCTATGAGCCAGCACACACTCAAAGGCACCAAACAATAAAAAAACAGGACTTGTGCTTCTAAGAATATTCTGAAGTAGACCTTAAGAGAAACTCCTGTTAGTTTAGACCAGTGATGCTCAAACTGTGGAGACTAACGAACCTTTCACATGGGTGGCCTGATTCATAACAGAGACAAAATTATAGTTGTGATGTAGCAATGACAATATTTTATGCTTGGTAGTATGTCACCACTACATAGGAATGGCATGAAATGGTTGTGGCATTAGGACATTTGACAACCACTGCCCTAGAGGAAGACACAAATCTTGGTACAGTAGAAGGGCCACAAAAAAGAGGCAGCTACCCACAGTTGGATTCGCACAGTGGCTGCCACAATGAGCACAAGCAAAGAACCCCTGTGAGGAGGGCACAGGACAAGGCGGTGTTTCATTATATTGTGCACAGAGTTGCTATGAGAAGTACCTACTCGACGGCACCACCACCAACAACAACAAATGGACTTGAGCTTCTAACAGTGTGGTGACATAGATCTTAAGAGAAACTCCTCTAAATTTAGAGCAGCGGTTCTCAACATGTGGGTTTTGACCCCCTCGGGGGTGAGCTGACCCATATACAGGGGTGGCATGATTCATAACAGTAGCAAAACTAGAGTTATGAAGTAGTAACGAATATAATTTTATGGTTAGGTAGTCACAACTACATGAGGAAGTGTATGAAAGGGTCGTGGCATTAAGTAGGTTGAAAACCACTGTCCTAGAGGAAGACACAAATGTTGGTACAGTAAAAGGGCAGCAAAAAAGAGATAATCCGCAACAGGACAGAATAGTACAGTGGCTGGAGCAATCAGAGCAAGCAAAGGAACCACTGTGAGGATGGCACAGGATGGGGCAACATTGCATTGTATTCTGTATAGAGTTGTTAAGAGTTGTTAAGAGTTGAAACCCACTCAATGGCAACTAACAACAACCAAAACAAGAATTGAGCATCTAACAATATACTGAAATATATCTTAAAAGAAACACCTCTTAGTTTAGAGCAGCAGTTCTCAACCTGTGGATCAGGACCGCTTTTGGGGGTCGAACTACCCATTCACAGGGGTCGCCTTATTCTTAATAGTTGCAAAATTACAGCTATGAAGTAGTAATGAAAATAATTTTATGGATGGATGTTCACCACAACATCAGGAACTTCATTAGTGTGCCAAGGTATTAGCAAGGTTGAGAACCACTGGTTTAGAGCATAGTACATTCTGATGAAATACTACATATTTTTAACACATATGGAGAAGGTGAAAAATAAAGGAAATTGGGAGAGGACAGTAGTAGAAAATTCCTACGAGTCAGAATTGCTCTACATCATAGAGTAGCTAAGATAATTAGAAGAAATGATGAAGTCAAAAAGCTGAAGAGAAAATTCCATAGGACACGTGGCAACAGCTTTATGCTATTGTTAGCCCCTTGGGGCCTCCCTATCTTTTGTTGGTTTCCTTAACCCCATCCCCACCACCGTGAATAGACTTCATTAAACTCTCTTTAATTAAACCTCTGCATGGTTTGTTGTCTGCGGGACCCCTAAGATATATCATTTAATTTTCTTGATTGCAATTCATCTCTCTAGCATACAGAAATCATTCAAGAGTTTGTCTTTTGTTTGGTTTTCATCCACAATTGCATTTCCTTTCAGATTTGTTTTCCCTTGAAACATGATCAATAGTTCTTTCCTCTCCAATGAAACCCAAGCCCTACACTGCCTGTCTATGAAGTTCATGTGTGTCCTACATGGGGATCCCAACCATTCCCTAGACCAGTGGTTCTCAACCTTCCCAATGCCGTGACTTTTTCATATAGTTCCTCAGTTTGTGGTCACCCTTGATCATAAAATTATTTCATTGCTAATTCATCACTGTAATTTTGCTACTGTGATGAATCAGGCAACCCCTGTGAAAGTGTCATTCGACCCCCAAAGAAGTCACAACCCACCGGTTGAGATCCATTACCCTAGACCAATGTATGGCCCAAGGGTTGTATATGACCCCACAAATCATCAATACCTGCCAGCATCACATATATCACCAAAGAAAAGCATTTGTAGCCATCACATTAGGGGTGAGTTCGATAAATATTTTACCTGTATGCCCCCCATGAATGATGTTATAAATCACCACATGCTCCTTGGCAGAAAAACAGGTTTCTAGCTCCCGCTCTAGACCCAACTTATTCTTCCTACTGCCCTCTTTTCAGAAAAAAAAATATTACTCAGGGCCCCCGGCAATGAAAGAATTTTGTACTATAGCCCACCATCCAGGATAAAATGTAGTTATCTGCTTTGTAGATCCCTGGATTTGTCAGTGCCCAGCAGGTGGGTGGTGTGGCCCGCTTTGGGAAACGAGACTCTAGGTAAATCAGGTGTGCTTTCACTCTCTCTGCAAGAATTTCAGTTGAGGATCAAGATCTGTCTTGAATGAAGTGCATCCAGAATGCTCCTTAGAGGCAACACTGACTAGACTTTGCCTCACATACTTAGACATCAGGAGTTATTAGAAGCAACATCATGGAGAAGGCCATCATGCTTGGTAAAGGGGCACCAAAAAGAGGAAGGTCCTCACCAAGATGGATGGATACAGTTTCTGCAACAATAGGCAAGACATAATGTGATAGTTTATTCTACCAGCCTGGCCGATAAACACAAGTAGGTTTAATTGAAGGGCGGAGAAATAAATGGCTCCGTGAGCCTCACCTTGCTAGCTCTGTGCCTCAAGTTAAAGGGTACACTACCTGTGGGACACCTAGTCTCTGGACTGTGTCACTGTAAGGTAAGGTCCCTTTAAGAACGCTCGATTGGAATGCTCATCTCTGGAGCTGGGTACTGACAGTTGGTGACAGTTGGTGACCTGCCTTGCTGTTTGCTGCCTGGGTATAAATAGCCCAACTCTCGTTACAGAAAAGAAACTGGCAGCTCTCAAGACTTAAAGGACTGCTAGTGTCTCACTGCTTTATAATTTAGAATTTAACTGTTAATTTCTTGTATTATCTATCTATCTATCTACAATATAATGGTTCATTTTCTTGTTATATATCCATCTTTATAAATATATATATAATTTATAAATATATAA
Source organism: Tenrec ecaudatus (assembly GCF_050624435.1). Lineage (NCBI taxonomy): Eukaryota > Metazoa > Chordata > Mammalia > Afrosoricida > Tenrecidae > Tenrec > Tenrec ecaudatus. Next base: position 81,941,776 of record NC_134544.1, on the reverse strand, counting down.
TATATATATAATTACTAGCAGTCTGGTTTTGTCTCTCTAGAGAACCCTGTCTAACACACACAACAATTGTGAGGATGGCACAGGAGCAGGCAGTGTTTCTTTCAGTTGTACATAGAGTCGCTATGAGTTGAAACCAACTTGACAGCATCCAACAAAACTAGATTTGGAGAAAGCATGGCCTGGTCTGTTTACAGTGACCCCACAGAAGTTCCTCATCAGTCTTTGTGCTTTAATGGGCCAGGTGCTCTCACAAACCACCTCTTCAATGGAAAACTTAGATTTTTTTCTTTCTTCCCAGGAACCATCCTGAAATTTAAAATGACTATTTGTCACAGAGTTGATTGTGATTCATGGTGATTCATAGGATTTTCAATGGACATAACTTTTCAGAAACAGATGGCTAGGTTTTTCTTCCAAGGTATTTCTGGGTGCCCTTGAACCTCCTAAGTTTCTGTTAATGGACAAGGGATTTAACCATTTGTGCTATCCAGGGATGACTTACATCTCTATATCCTTAAAATTGGCATCTCTCCTCTCATGACAATTGTTCTGTTTCAGTAGATTTACCTTCTTTAAATATAAGAATGGCATATAATTCGACCACCTCACAGAAAAAGCCAGAAACTTGTTGCTCTCATTTAATAGTGGTGTGGGCGATTACATATTGGGCTGCTAATCCCAAAGTCAACAATTCAAAACCACCAGCTACTCTTAGGGAAAAAAGTGAGGTTTTCCAATCCTATAAAGTTACAGTCTCAAATACCCACAGTAGCAGTTGGACCCTGTCCTATAGGGTAGAACTCAGGTCATGTTGAGTCAGAGTGGATATGATCGCAGTGAGTTTGGTTTGGTTTTTGGACTCCCCTCCTACCACAATATCTCACAATTACTAAGTGCATGTTATGTACTAGTGTTCTAAGAATTGCATGTATATTCACTCATTCCATCCCAATAGTGGTGGTGTGGGTGAAGCATTAGAACTGCTAACCAGAATGTTGGTAGTTCAAACCTACCAGCTGTTCTTCGGGATCAAGATGGGGCTGTCTGCTCTCATAAAGATTTTCAGGGTTGGACATCTGCAGGGACAGTTATTCGTTTATCCTGCTGAGCTGCTATGCATCTGGGTAAACTCAAGACCAGTGGAGTTTTGGTGGCTTTTGTGGGGCAATAGAGAAGCCCTTGACTATTTACCACAAGCTCAGAGAAAGCCTCAGCAGCTTCCCATGAGAATGATGCATCAATTTGCTCCAGTACCAGGCACAGCCTATGGGAACGCCTATAGAATGGATCCACTCTGTTCTACAGGCTCACTATGATTTGGAATTGACTGACCCATTGGTAGTGCATCAGCTCCCGTCTATAGGTGAGAACATGAATGCACAGAGAAGTGAGGCCGTCCGGCCCAGGAGTGACAAGGTTATCAAAGGGGGAGCTGGAATTCAAATCCCAGCAGACCAGTCTCAGAGACTACGGGCTTAGTTCCCCCCTCTGCTGATGTCTTGATTACGAGTGGTTGAATTTTGCCTCCTTTCCCCTACACATAATCTCCACCATCCCCTATCAAGCAAAATTAGCTTAAGCATTGAACAGGCACAATCCAGCCCTGCCTGATTCCACACGCACAGGTGAGAAAAGGATGGCGAGACCATTGGGTTGCTTTAGCTGCCACCTCTACTCCCACTGCCCCAACACAACCACAACGAAGTCAGAGAAAGCATTCTTGGCCTTGCCACTGCTCCTCAGCCCTGACATGGTGGAGCCTGCCAAAGCCACTCTCTTGGAAACCCACTCGACTGCTCCCTGGGAACTTTCCCTGGAACACTTTGGGACAAAGGAGAGGGAACACACCTGCAATGTAATTAACACTGTAACAAACTTGTTTCCCCCTTGGATAATGACACCATTAGCTGCTTCAATTGTGTATGAAATATAAATTACACGACTCAGAGGTATCATGCCTGAGCAGCCATGATGCTAGGTGAAGAGGCTCTCTATAAATGGCCCCTCCACAACCAGCAGGTCCAAGAAACCCAAGCCCCAATGCTGACAGCTAAGACCAAGGCCCTGTGGTCTTTGAGTGTGCCTGCTTCACAGATCCCACAAGGGAGAATATTTCCGGTGGCCCAGGATGCCAGGCTGGAATGTTCCAGCTATCTGCTTTCATCACCCTGGATCTCCCATTTTCTTTCAATGGAGCCGAATGCTGGACAGCACTCTTTCCTCCCTATCTCTCAGAAAAGTAGAAAAAAGGGGTGGTGGCTGTGGTCGTGGTAATATCCTTCTTGCTAAGGAGCTTAGGTGATGCTGTGGGTTAAGCATCCCACTACTAATCACAAGGCAAGCAGTTCAAACCTACTAGCTGCTCTGAGAGGGAGAAAGATGAGGCCGTCTGACAATGGACAAATTTATAGTGTCAGAAACCCACAGGGTCAGTTCTACTCTTTCATCTAGGGTTGCTATGCATCTGAATTGGCTGGATTCACCAGAAGTAGGTTTTGCTTCTTGAGAGTGTATTTGTACATGTGTGTGTGCACTCCTGTGTGTGCGTGTGTCTGTATTGACGCTTGCGTGGTTTGGAAGCTCAGAGCAGGCAGCTTGAGGCTGCATTGGAAGCAGGTGGACAAGTCCAGTTGAAAAGAGAGAATGGTGAGATCCATCAAGAGGCAGATCCAAACTCGTTCCCCAGATTCCTTCCATATCCATCCTGCCTCCCATTCATTACTCTGTCTGGCTCAAATTACTCCGTATTCTCTCCCTGGCCAGCCCCCCACAGCTTCCTACCCCCTTTCACCACTAGATCTCTGGACACTACTCTAAATCTGCTTGAGATACTCACTGATTGATGAGCTACTGAAGGGTTGGATCACCCACCCTTCTTTTTGGCCCATGAAAGAACTTTCTAAAACCTCATGTCACAAGCAAGTACACTTGCTTTTAGAGAAGAGGCATAGGTGAATGTGTATGTTTCCACCTTGAGAGGGGCAAGCACCACCATGTACAATTAGTAGGTGACCACAAGTATGTCACTTTTGTGATCACTACTCATCTCCCTTGGGGGACCCATTTGCCCCTCTTCTAGCACCCCGAGCCCCAGTGCCATGGCTACACTGGAATGGGACATCCATGTGCTCAACCAGAAACTTCCAGGTGGAATCAGAGTCATTTCCCCCTCTGCAGAGTCTCTGTGAGGACAGAGAGTTTGGAAACATAGCCTAAAGCTGCAGGAGGAGAAATTTAGGAAATTATCATGCATTTACCCTAATGACAACTGTACAAATCCCACAACCACCCTTCAAATGCCCTGCCACTGAGCAGAGCCAAAATGAGGAAGAGCCAAAACCCACATATGGGTACAGGAAGAACTCTGGAAGGTGTCCCTGTGGAGGCCGGGGAAGGGGGAACGTGGAGTTGAGGAGGCTCAGGGGCTCAGGCTCAGGCTGGGAAAGAGCCAGAGTTCCTGTCTACAAAACCCTTTAGACCAGACACAACCCTAGGAAGTTCGACTCTCTGTCTCTCTGCCTAACCACCCACCTCTTACCCAGTCCAGGGTAAGATTCTTTGAACAGAGTTCACAGGGTCAGAGGTGAGAGCTGTCAGCTCCTGTTACTACCCTGGCTTGGGAAACCTCCCCCACTCTGGAAATCCAAATATTTTCTTGGACATTGATCAAGACCCAGGTCAAGCCTAACCCCGCCCCGCCCTTTTCTCACAGAGGCACTTGGTCAGAATAGCAAATAGCCCTCAATTGTGCCATGCACTCCGCTTCTTCATTCCCTGTTCCCTTCGAACCATATGCTGCAAGAAATTACAAAACAACCAGATGGAGGGCAGGGCGGTGCTTCTTTTTCAGACTTCCCTCTCATTCTTTCTCTGGTTGCAGCAAACCCATTGCTGTCCAGTCAATTCCAACTCGTGGAGACCGTATGTAAATGTGTTGGACAGGGTTCTCTAGAGAGACAAACCAGATTGCTAATAATTATATATAAATATATTTATAAAGATAGATATATAATACAAGAAATGAACCGTTAAATTATATACAGATAGATAATACAAGAAATTAACAGTTAAATTACAAAAGCAGTGAGACACTAGCAGTCCCTTAAGGCTTGAGAGCCGCCAGTTGCCAGTCCCTTCCTGTAGAGAAAGCTGGGCTATATATACCAAGGCAGCAAACAGCAAGGCAGGTCACAAACTGTCGGTCCCCAGCTCCAGAGACGAACATTCCAATTGTGTGGGATTAAAGGGACCTCAACTTACAGTGACACAGTCCACAGGCTAGGCATCCCACAGGTAGTGTGCCCCTTTAAATTGAGGCACGGAGCAAGCAAGGCAAGGCTCACCGAGCCATTTATCCCTCCGCCCTTCAATTAATCCTACTTGTGTTTATCGGCCAGGCTGGCACAATAAACTATCACAGTAAGTTTTCCAAGGTTGTACAACATTATTGGAACATACAGCCTCATCATTTTCCCTTGAAACAGCTGGTGGGTTTGAACTGTCAACCTTTTAGCTAGCAGTTCAACATTTACATGACAGTGCCTTCAGAGTGGTGTGTCATAGTCTGCAGACACCGTGGGAAGGAATCATTGTTCTGGCTTATTTTCATAATGGGGGGTTCTAGGTAGGCAGGTATGAGGCAGGTGTAAGTGGAAATCGACTTGATGGCAACAAACAACAACACTGATGTTTTAGGGCTGGGGGACTGAGGCCTATGAGGCATGGAGCTAAGTAACAGCTACTTCAGGTTTGTTAGGTACTTCGTTGCTGAGCTCTGTTCTAGATACTGGGAATACAGCTAGAAAGAAGGTGGCATCTCTGTTCCTGGGATTGAGAGATGAGAGGGGTTGGAAAACTTCCAGTCCTGTTAGTACTGGGTGGAAACATTGTTTCTGCTGTTAGATGCCATTGAGTCAGTTCCAACTCCTAGCTACCCTATGGACAATAGAACGAAACAACACCCAGTCCTGCACCATCCTCTCAATTGTTGTTATGTTTGAGCCCCTTGTTGCAGCCACTGTGTCGATCCATTTACTGAAGGTCTACCTCATTTTCACTGCCTCTCTCTTCACCAAGCAGGATGTCCTTCCTCCTCCAGGGACTGGTCTCTCGTTAACAGTCTGTCCAAGGTAAATGAGGGGAAGTCTCACCATCCTTGCTTCTAAGGAATATTCTGGCTGTACTTCTAACCCAAATTTGTTTGTTCTTTTGGCAGTTCATAGTAATTTCAATATTCTTCACCAGCATTGCAATATAAATGCATTGGTTCTTCTTTGATCTTCCTTTTCAATGTCTAACTTTCACGTACATAGAAGGCCATTGAAAATATGACCAAGATGGCTTTAGTCAGGTGCACCTTAATCTTCAATATAACATCCTTGCTCTGAAATACTTTGAAGAACACTTTTTAAAGAGGTCTCTGGTGCCAGCGCGTGGCCCCATTAAGGGTGAGGAGGCGGGCCGCACAGGTGGAAGTCCATGGCCCCTTTAAGGCTTGGCCTACTTGGTAGCAGCTGGAGCCACTATTAAGGACAAGGCAGGAGGCCAGCCAGCATTTCCTATGGAGGCCAAGGCCTCAGAAGCTGAGCAGTCTAAGCGCTGAGTGAGCCAGCCTCTGAGCCGCACCATCTCCGTGGGCCAGAATGACCTGATGGGCAAGGGTTAGGACTTCACAGACCAGGTGTGACCTGTGTGGCCTCCCTGACCCCTCCCAGACTCCTGCCCACCCGGGCCTTGCCACCATGATCCATGATGTGAGTCTGCATCCAACCTGGCACCTGCCCAGCCACCAGTACTACCGCCCTGCCCGGCCCACCCACCTGGGAGCACACTCTAGGCCCTCTGCCCCCACCCTCCCAACACAGGGTCCAGTCCAGGCCAGGCACACGCCTAGGATCCCTGTTCCAGTCCCCTGCCCACCTGTGCCTGGGCCTGCCACAAAGACTTTGCCCCAGACCCTCTGCCTACCCAGGAAACACCCCCTGCCCAGCTTGCCCCTGGCTCATGTGGGCCCTGCCCCTGGCCCCCTGCCTGCCCAAGACCTTGTGTTAGCCTGGCTGGCTATGGGGGATGGAGAGGAGGATGGACCCTGCCCAGGCCCCTGTACCCCATCCCACTTGGGATACCCTAGGTTGGTCCAGCTCCCAAGGCGGCTCCCCTCCCCCAAGCCAATATACCCAGAACCCTATTAGGCCCACTGGGTACCTGAGGCCTCCCCATCAAGTGCTTGCGATATGTACCCCCAGCCTGGAATGGGCTCCTAGATTGCTAGAGCCCTATTCCCCTCTTCTTAAGCCCCAACTACGTAAGATCCCTAGAAAGTGTCTGTTTGTGGGGGCCCTTGTGCGGTCACACTCTGGCTGTAAGGGGTTAGGCTGTGGCTCTTGGAACTTGTCTTCTCATTCTGAACCTTTAGGCCATTGTTCCTTCCACAGGGCAGTTCTACAGGAGTGGCAGGGAACTCTATTCTGGAGTGGAGTTCGCCAGAATTGAGTGGGGGGTGCCCTGGCAGGGATGCCAACTTGGGAGAAGAACCCGTCTCCCCTTTCTCTTTCCCAGCTACAAAAAAATTTTAAAAGGAAGAGGTCTCATAGAGCAGATTTACCCAATGCAATACGTCCCTTGAGTTCTTGACTGGGGCTCACATGATCATTTATTGTGGATCGGAGCAAGAAGATAGCCCGGAGCACTTCAGTCTTTTCTCCATTTATCATGATCATGTTGTAGATGACAGGGTCATAATTATGTACAATATGTCCCTGGGACCCAGCTCCTGGGGAGACCCAAACAACTTGATGAAAAGAAGACAGAGAGAAGACAAGCACTCTGAGCCCTTGTTTGGAAGGAAGTCCTTTGTGAATAGAGAGCTACAAGGATATTGGAGTTCCTGAAGGGGGGCAAACAGTTCCACATTCGACTATTTAACAAATCATTGGCAGTTGGAACCCACCCAGGGACACCCTGGAGGAAAGGCCTGGCAAACTGCTTAAAGCCTATAGTCTTGAAAGTCCTATGGAATGCACACATGGCGTCACCATGAGTCAGAATCTACTCTCTCGTGCCTGTTTTGGTATGGGGAGAGGAGCGATGGGGTATAATGTTGAATCCAAGAAGAGGAAGGATTTGGTAACCATTAATGTGACTTCTGACCGAATTAATAACAATAGTATGCACTTTTGTGGGAGAAAGATGAGGATTTCTACTGCTCTAAATATTTAGTGTCAGAAACCCACAGACAGTTCTACCCTGTCCTATACTGTCGCTGATTTGGTGTCAACTGGATGGCACTAAGATAGCACCTATCTGCTGAAAGGTTGCCATGTGGCAGGGCTTGTGCCAAGTCCGTTATGGTTATGCCTATGATCTTTGCGGAAGACAAAGACCCTGCTTATGATTACTGTCTCTGTTGTCAGATCACTTCATTGTCCAGTCTTGGCTCTATATCCATGTAGCTCCATGACTTTTGACAAATCATTGAAACCCTTTTGTGCTGCTGTGTGTAGAAGGGAAGTGAAAAATAGTTCTTAGCTTGAGTGTTCGAGGTTGAGATTGAATGCTAGAAATACCTTCTTGTTAGTCGCTAGCAAATCAAATTTGACTCCTTGTGACCTTACGTCTGATAGGACATATTACTGCCAGATCCTATGCAATCTTCCTGCCCATTGGCAGGTTTGAGGTCATTGTTGCGGTTATTGTGCCAGTCCGTGTCATGAAGAATTTCCACAGATCCACTACTTTACCAAACATGATGTCCTCTTCTCGCAATTGGTCTTTCCTAATGACATGTCCAAAATCAGCATGACAAAATGTTGCCATCCTCTCTTCTAGGAACATTCTTTGAAGAATGTCCTGGCTCGATTTCCTCCAAGACTGATTCCCATTCTTTTGGCCACCCACAGTATGCTCAATACACAGTCTTTGCCATCACGGTCATTCAAATGCCTCAATCCTTCTTAGAATCCTGGTCCTCACTGTTGTCCTGGTTAGAAATTCCATTTCAGATCTGCTGAAGTGGAATCTGAGTTTCTGTTAAGCCCCAAGGGCATTGCATTTGTGTGCCTGCTAGAAGCACAGATGGGGAACAACATCTGGCCAATAGTAAGTGCTATATAATTATTGCTTGTGATCAGTGTTATTATTTATCATCCCATCTAATCTTTCCAGCACACTCACATGTCAGGAAACCAAGATTCTGAGCCTGACAGTGCCTTCGCTGAGGCTACCCCTCAGGAGAGGGCAGGGGCTTTATGCAAATCGAATATAAGATCAGAACAGTTGGCCTGAGTGGAGGGACTTTCAATGCTAAAATAGAGGAACAAGTTGTTGGGTATGTGGGAGGAAAGGCATCTAAAGAAAATCAGCAGAGTGCTCTGAGGCTCTGGAGTTCTGACTACAAAGACACATAACCTTGCTCCCAAACCTCCTCTTTTCTGGCAGTGACATAAACCAAGCATTTGCTCTTTTGCCCTGTACAATCCAGTGGCCTGAAGAACATTCTAAATGATGTACAACCATCACCCCCATCTTGTTTCAGAACATTTGGATCACTCTGAATGGAGACACAGCCAGTGCTCCTTAACCAGTCACTCCCCATTGCCTTCGTCACCCAGTCCTTTTCAACCGTGACTCTGCTTGCTGTCTCAATGAATTTGCCTATGGATTCTGCATATTTCATATCAAGCTCTCATTTTGGGCTGACTTGTTTCACTCAGGTTTTCAAGGGTCCTCCATGGTGTAGCATGTTCCAAAACATCATTCCTTTTTAGAGGATGAATAATATTCCATTGTATGACTTAGATATTGTTTGGTTTATCCATTCTTCGGGCCCCAGGCATTTTTGTAACCACCACCTTTCAGCTATTGTGTGTAGTGCTGCAGTGAACTTGTATACTGCTATCTCTTTGAGTCTCTGTTTGTTATTCTTTGAGGTATATACTTAGATGTAGAATTGTGAGGTGGTCAAGGATTTCCTCTTCCTTGGATCCCTGATCAACGCTCATGCAAGCAGCAATCGAGAGTTTAAAAATGCATTGCATTGTGTTCGGTATATATTCACAAGACCTCTTTAGGGTATTGAAAAGCAGGGATGTTATTTTGAGAACAAAGGTTCAGACACAAGCCATAGTATGTTCAAACACTTCCTATGCATGTAAAATTTGGATATTGAATAAGGAAGGCCAAAGAAGAATCGATGCATTTGAATTTGGTGCTAGGGGAAAAAAAGTACCATGGACTACCAGAAGTACCAAGAAACTTGTCTTGGATGAAGCACAGGCCAAATTCTCCTTAGAAGTAAGGATGGCCCGATTTTGTCACCCTTTGGCCATGTACTTTCAACATGTTGTCAGAAGAGACCAGGCCCAGAAAAAGGACATCATGCTTGGTAAAGTGGAGGGGCAATGGAAAAGAGGAAGGCTCTCATGAGATGGAAGGACATGGGGGCTGCAGTAATGGCCTCAAACATAAGAATAATTGTGATGATGGTACCGGGGGCATTTTGTTCTGTTTTACATAGGGTTGTTATGAGTGGGAACCAACTGGACCGAACCTAAGAATAATAGTAAATCTCTGGCTGGTTAAGAAGGAACAAGCATTTTTCATTTTCTCTATGAGCCAGGCACTGAGAAGACCCTGAAGGTCCAGACAGAAACAGCGCTTGGCCCCTACCCATGATGGGTTCCCTGTCTAGGGGTGAGGCAGCAGACTCCCACTTTTGGTTGAGACCTATTGCAGCCTCCTTGGGGTGTCAGTGCATGCTGGAGAGACTCCAGTTAGAGACTTTTCATTTCTCTATACCCTCCTTTAAGGAACTGGAAGAACATTAGAAAAAAAAACAATCCCCAGAGATTTCTGTTGCACAATTAGACAAAAGGAAAACAGTGGGGCCTAAAGAGAATGAATGGAGAATACAGAGCTGTGTCTGTGTCCTTGGCCATGCAGCTATCAATCAGCACAGTTGAGTTCCGGAATCAGGAAGGGAAGATCCTCAATATCTGGATCTACCAGGTGTAGAAGGAGTAGCTTCAAAGCTAAAGAAGGATAAGCCCTCTTTCACTTCTAGGAGGAACTCACCTGGGGAGAACTCACTCAGGTGGGACTGCACTGAAGCCTTAGAACTGGGAGGGTCCATAGGAGCATGTTCAATGCCAGAATGGTGGCTTCCCATTCAAGAGCTTCTAGCATATTCCAGCTCATGAATGGTCTTTGCGGAGTCGCTTGGTTATTTTTCTGTGACTTCTGTGACATCACTCGAGCACATCATCCCCTCTAGCCAGGAGCAGTGGCAGGAAAAACCTGTTAGGGAGAATTGGGAGAGTGAACTAGGAGATATTCCCTACCCAGATTGCAGCACAGATCTGGGCTGTCTCCTTCAGCAAAGGCCCCGTGGGGTGGGGGCTTGACTTTTCTGATTCTCTCCAGTTAGAAGTCAGCAAGGAGCTAAAGAAGTGTGAATGGAAGAAAGCAGGATGATGAGCTGACAGCTTTGTCATGAGGAAATAATAGCCAGAACAGCTCCAAGTGGGGATGAGCAGATGGCGGGTAAGGGGACACACATTCTGCTACCAAGGGGAGAGTGAGGAGCAAGAGACCAGCAAAGACTAGTCTCAAAGCCATCTCCAATAATATTTCCCCAACAGACTGTTTTCCTCTCTCCATTCTAAACACGTCAGCCTTCACCTGCACCAAGCACCGAACCCCTCAATGCGGCCTTTATCTGCCCATTCCTCCCACCAATTGGTCCCGGCTGCTATGGAAACTATGGGGGTGAGTAACATGATCCCGCTATTAATATAAACCTCCCTGATTTCAGCACAGATCAATCAACCCCTCTCCCAACCCCATATCTAAGGGGAAGTTCCTAGGGGAAAGTAAGGAAAAAATAAATTCAACACAGGACAAGAACAACAGTGAAAAATGAACAAAGAGAGGGAGTGATGTAATTCCAGAGTGTTAATCAATTCCTTTTGTCCGTTCAGCAACCATCCTCTCCCCCAGCTTAACTCCCTGAAGGAGGAAGGAACTCTCAGTAGGTGTCTGCCAAGGTGAGGTTTCAGGCCACTTGGGGGCTTCTGAGGGATCCCTTCCAAATTTGCCTTCCCTCCCTTCAAAAGAAAGTCACTGCAACTCACCAGCCAGAGTGGGCAAGGCTATCACTGAGTTGCACGTTTAAGGTTTATGTCTTGGGGCAGATTGTAGCTCACAAAATGCCTTCAAGGGATTGTTTCTTCCCTACAAGCTCTTCCAGAATCTTGTCATTCTGCATCCAAAGTTGGAGTCTATGTTTCCTCCCTTGAACCCATGCAGGCCTTATGGCTCTCTAGGAATAAAGTATGGCAGGTGAGGTGCGATGCGACTTCTGAGGTAATATAGCTCCCACCTGGCTCTTTCTCTGCACAAGACCCTCAGAGTCCAAACCCCTTGCTGTGAGGAAGTGTGGTGAAGAGGCCACATGCAGATGCTGGCAATAGTCCCTCTTAAAGTCCCAGCGAACACTAGTGGCCATTGTCAGGTACACCAGTCGGGAAGCTGTGTGAGGTGGCTTCATCATCAGCCATTGCCGGATGGAAACTCCATAGAAGAGTCTGCTAGCTTCGTACTGCCAATCCCCAGAACCATAGGAAATAATGACTGATAAGGAAGATAATAATTGACTGCAATTTTGTTTCACACCAGAAGAAATGCACTGGGGTTATAGCTCTGGAGCCACAGTCCTGACGCAGATGTATTAAATAATTTATTGATTATCTAGTGATTCTTCCTGGTCCTCACCCTTCCCAGCTTCCCTGTGCCCACCCAGTCCAAGCAGCTGCTTCATGACTTATTCTGTAAAACTATGTGCGGGTAAGTCAGAAAGCATTGCTCTAAAACCACAGACACTTTATTAAACAAAAACATCCAAATGTGAAGCGACTGTTTCTAGACATAGCCTCCTTCTTGGTCTACATCCTGGGAGGCAAACTTTTGAGACAGAAGAGCCAACTTTGTCCCTCACAACAATTGAAAGATTCTTTGAGAGAGATAAAAATATATTTTTTTTACAAATTCAATCACCATTATCTGAATAATAACTGTCCTTGGAAAGGTTTCCATTTTACTTCAGAGCCACATGCGTGGACCGAGAGCCCCGCAGTGTATCCCTGATCCCTGCTCTATAGACTTATGTAATTATTCTCTGAGGTCTTCTCTGCTTATATACACTTCCAGTCACACGACATACCATGACCAACAGGGTCGTTTTGGCATCATTGAAGGACATGGATCACTTGCTTTGGCATGTTCTTTGATCGTACTGTGTCCCTTGAGAAATCTATCCAGATGATCCCTTTCAGATCCCCAAACCAAAACAGTCACCATCACCTTCTGAGCTGCTGTCTCTGTTTTGAATTTCACTGGCAGAGCAGATCCCTTCAGAAGCCACAGTTTTGATTAGAAGCTTTTTTTGGGGGGGGGGGAGGGGTCACACACCTAACAAGATTAAAACAAAACAAAGAAACAACAACAAAAACCCTCACTGCCATTGATGCCAATTCATAGCAAACCGATAGGACAGGGTTAGAACTGCCTGTCCTTTGAGATTCTGAGACTAACTTTACAGCAATAGACAGCCCTGTCTTTCTCCTGCGGATTGGTTGGTGGTTTTGAACGGTTGACCTTGCAGATCAAAACTGAATACGTAGCCACTACTCCACTGGGGATCCCTCTAAGACAAGTGTACTAGGGAGCGAACTTACCCGTAGCCATCACCTGATGGCAGAGACATGTTTCCATGTGTGTTATTGGAATAAACCTGTGCATGAACAGGATCCCAGGGAGCAATATTCCCTTATTCTTGCACATACACAGCCCTGGTTGCCCTCCATAACTCCCTATCCTCATTGTTCTGGGCTCCCTGTGTCTTCCCAAGATGCCCTCCACAGTGCTGCCATGTGGGCTAACCAGAGAAACCTTTGCACTTCCGCACCCACAGAATCTTTCCATTGCTCAAGTTGGGGGTCTCACAAGCGGATTTACTCTTCACCACCCTCTGTGGCTGAGCTACCCACCTCAACTTCTTCGTGTCCAAGGGCCGTCTTCTCTTCACCAACCACATATCCACGATGTGCCACTTGCAGCACCTGGTCTAGTGGTTCTGGAACCAGACCTTGACTTGACTCTTGGTCCTGCTCAGGAAGCAGGCAAGCCAGGCACTCCTGGCTCACCAGGTGCTTGAGCTGCTCACAGGTCCCCTCCAGCCCAATTAGTTACTACTTGCCATCCGTCTCCAGGATCACCTCCCACCCCCACCCTTATATTTTATGCGCTAGGTTGGGGTGGATGGTTTTACAACAAACATAATAATAACAAACTAGAGTGATGTTGGACATTAGGAATGAGAATTTGGGCTGTAATGCACCATTTGTGGCAACAAACTCATTTTAGCTTTTCTGCCTGTGAAAACACAGAGATTCAATTGGTTTTTTTGTGTGACCTAGTTGATGGTTTATTTCATGCTGGGTACACACAGCAATCATCGGTCACCAATTTATTATAACATACTGTGATGGAGAGAGACAGTTGACAATTTTAGCCCATGTGTTGAGGCTGTGCACCCAAAAAAAATGGATGTCACATATCCAGTGGGCACTCATCTCAGCCATTTGTGGGTGGATGTCAGTCTTATCTATGTCATCTGATAAATTTTGGTTGTCTGTTCTTTGCTGTTCATAACGTTTTCAGTGGATAAGTCCTCAAAAGTGGACAGCCTATTTCTTCTATGTAGCCTGCTCTTAGTCTGGATGTTCTGTTGAAAATGTTCACCTTGGGTGACCCTGCTGCTATTTGAAATACCAATAATACAGCTTCCAGCATCCCACCAATACACAAGCCACTTCAGTATGACAAACTGACAGGTTATGAGTACCGGCTTCTGTCATATTGCTTTGTGCTCACAAACTTCTTGAAGGTTTTAGACATCAGTGGGCCTCAAACTTGAGCAGGCATCAGAATCACCTAGAGGATTTCTTAAGACAGATTTCTAGACTTTACCTTCAGACTTCTAAATTCAGTCGTTCTGGAGTGAGGCCCTAAAATGCTCTGTTTGTGCTTAACAACTTCCCAGATGATGCTGCAGGTCCACAGATAACACTTTCACTTGCCACCTCTATTCTTCTTCCCCTTCCTTTTCAACCTCTTACAATATGGTTTCCACCTTCATAATTGTTTCTATGGGGGGGGCAATGCTTTGGGAATATAGTCTAGCCTAATGACACCTGCTCATCCTTTGGCCTCCATTGACCTCTGTGTATCATTAAATGCCAAGGGACCATGCTTTCCTGTTTGCTGCTCCTTTTGCCTTGCTGCATGTCTTTTCTAGTGCTGTATGCTCCTTAGTACTCACTCACCTTGTTCCTGGCACCACGAGTGTCCAGAGGCTTTGGTAACAAATTGCCACCAGTTCACAAGAGACACTTAGTTCTCTCATAGTTCTGGAAGCTAGAAGTCTGAAGTAAAGGTGTTGGCAGGGCCATGCTTACTACCAAGGCTCTAGGGAATTTTTGGTTTCTTTTTGTAGCCTCAGGGAAATCTTAGCTGATGACAGCACAACTCCAATCTTTGCCTCTCTCTTCACTTGACAGTTTTCCATTTGAATCGATCTGTGGATCTTCTCTTCCCATGAGGGCATCAGTCATACAGGATTTGGGTTCAGTCTAATGACCTCCTTGTATAACTAATTACACATGCAAAAATCCCACTTCCATTTGAGGTCATGTTCACAATGCTTAGCTGAGCTGCAATCCTCGAGGTCATTAGTTTGACACCACCAGATGCACTTTGGGAGAAAAACGGGGCTTTTTTAATCTCGCAAAGAATTACAATCTTGGAAACCCACCGGGGCAGTTCTACCCTATCTTATAGGGTCTTTATGAGGTGTCATCAACTTGATGACAATGAGTTTTAAGTGGACTGGTTCTTCAACATATTTTTTATGAGGGGAAGAATACAGTTCAATCCATAACATTTCCTCATCTCAAGAGCTGACACTCTTTGGTGTTCTCTTTTTTCTGGTTCCTACTGATGAAGAAGCTCTGCATGAGGTCAAGATAAAAAATTCAAGTCTCAAGTTGCAATCTTGAAAGATTCTATAAACAAAATAATGAATGATAAAAGAAACATCAAGAGAAGATGGAAAGACTACACAGAGTCACTGTACAAAAAAAGCACTAGTCAACATTTCACCATTTTAGGAAGTAGCATATGAACAAGAACCAATGGTGCTGACACAAGAATTTCAGACTTCACTGAAAGCATTAGCCAAGCACAAGGCTCCAGGAATTGATGGAATACCATAGAAATGTTTCAGCAAGCTGAAAAAGCACTGGAAGCACTCACTCATCAATCCTAGGGAATTTGGAAGAGAGTTACTCAGCCAACTGGCTGGAAGAGATCAATATTTGTCCCCATTCCAAAGCAAGGTGATCCAACAAAATGCTCCAACTATAGAACAATATCTTTGATATTGCACACAAGGAAAATTTTGCTAAAAATCATCCAACAATGGTTGCAGCAGTATATTGACAGGGAACTGCCAGGAGTTCAGGCTGGATTCACAAGAGGATGTGGAACAAGGGATATTATTGGTGATGTCAGATGGATCTTGGCTCAAAGCAGAGAATACCAGGAAGATGTTTACTTGTGATTCATTTACTATGCAAAGGCATTCAATTGTGTGACCCATAATAAACTTTGGATAACTTTAAGGAGAATGGACTTCCAGAACACAATAAAATGTTACAAATTTGTACATGGATCAAGAGGTAGATCTGTTAACAGAGTAAGGACACATTGAATGACTTAGAGTCAGGAAAGGTGCTAGGGTTGAATCCTCTCACCATACTTTTTCAATCTGTATGCTGAGCAAATCATCAGAGAAGCTAGATTACATGAAGAAGAATGTGGTATCAGGATTCAAGGGAAGGCTTATTAACAACCTGAGATATACAGATATTCAAAAACTTTGCTTGGTGAAAGGGAGGACTTGAAGCACTTGCTGATGAAGAGCGAGGATTACAGCCTTCAGTATCGGCTACAAATCAATGTAAAGAAGACCCAAATCCTCACCACTGGACCGATAGGTAACACCATGATACATGGAGAAAATATTTTAGTCATCAAGGTCTGTGTCTTACTTGGATGCACAATCAATGTTCACGGAAGCAGCAGTTGAGAGACCAAAAGAAGTATTGCTTTAGGTAAAGCTGCTGCTCAAGACTGCTTTAGATTGAAGAGCAGACCGTGACTTGGGTCAGGCACACCTTAGTCCTCAAAGTCCCAGTCTTCTCCATTGCATCCTATACATGGGAACGTTGGACATGGAATAAGAAAGACCTTAGAAGAATAGAAGCATTTGAGTGTGGTGCTGGGGAGGAATATAGAACGTTAAATGGACTGCTAAAAAGACAAAACGATCTATCTTGGAAGAAGTAAGGTCAAGGTGCCTTACTTTGAGGCACTTACTTAGAGGGAAAGGATGGCAAGACTTCACTTTGGACATATAGTCAGGAGAGGCCAGTCCCTGGAAGAGGACATGTTTGGTAAAGTGGAAGGGCAGTGAAAAAGAGGAAGGCTCCCCTGAGATGGATTGACACTGTAGCTACAACCATGAACTCAGGCATAGGAACAATTGTGAAGGCAGCACAGGACAGTGCAGTGTTTTGTTCTGTTGTGCATTGGGTCGCTTTGGGTCAGAGCTGACATGACCTCAAAATAACAACTGATGAAGATCAAGGATGGCAACCTTCAGTGTGGATTGTAACTCAATATAATGCAAACCAAAATACTCACAACGGGACCAATAGGTAACATCATGATAAATGGGGAAAATATTTAATTTTTCAAGGTTTTCATTTTTCTTGGCTCCACAAATAGTACTCATGGAAGCTGCAATCAAGATATGAAATGAAGCATTAGGTTGGATATATTTGCTGCACAAAGTCTCTTTAAGGTTTTGAAAATAAAGATGTTACATTGAGAGCAAAGGTTCTCCTGGCCCAAGTCATGGCATTTTCAATCATCTCATATGCATGTGAAAGTTGGACATTAGATAAGGAAGATGGAAGAATAAGTGATATATTTGAATTATGGAAAAAATTTTGAAAGTACCATAGGCTGCCAGAAGAACAAACAGATCTATCTTGGGTAAAGTATACTCAGAATGCTCTTTAGAGGCAAGCATGGCAAGAGTTCGCTCATGAACTTTGGACATATTGTCAGGAGAGGCAAGTCCCTGGAGGACATCACGTTTGGTAAAATAGAGGGGCAGTGAAAAAGAGGAAGGCTCTCAACATGGATTGAGACAGCGGCTGCAATAATGGGCTTAGACATAAGAACAATTGTGAGCATTGTGCAGGACTGGGTTGGGTTTTGTTCTGTTGTACATAGGGTCACAATGTGTCAGAAGTGACTCAACTGCACCTAACAAGAACAACAACTGGCATCTGTCAATGCCTTCCAAATGTATGGCTCTAGCCATAGCCTCTCTCCTGATGTCCAGGCCCACATTTCCCCCAGTCTATTGGGTGTTTCTAGCTGAGTGTCCTCCAGGTATCCATCATGGTCAGCATCATTCTCCCATCTTTCTTGGCTAATGTACTTTGTGTCCCTTAGTCCTTTATGGCTACACAAGTTAGCTACCTCGTCCTCAAATTCAAATGATTATCAGATCCTAACCATAAATGCTTCTCCAATTCCCTTCCTCCTTTCTAGTTCATCCTCACCTGGAACCTTTTGTTTGGACCCGCAGTAGCTCTTGCCTGGACCATGACCATGGCTGTCTGAGTGATTTTCTCATCCTTAGATGCATCTCCACTTTTGTGTGCCATTACCAGTAAGATTTCTGACATGGAGATAAGGCTGTATCATTCTTTGGTTTTAAAATGTCAATGACTCTTCATAACTCTGCAGATGCTCTTCTCAGACCCTCTGATGACAACAGGCTGCTTGAACAACTCCTGTGCCATAGAGTACCCAGGGGGGCCCAGAAACAGTGACTGAGGGGTGAGTAGCTACAAGTCTCTAATTCTCTTACTTCCATGGAGACCATGCTTTTATCCTGTCTCCAGAGTGACCCTGAAGGATTGAGCTAAATTGTCTCTCATAGAACTTGGTAGCACACTTTGACATATTTTGTTTGCCTTATACCTTTTTCGCTCTCCCATTCTAGCTTTTCCTGGTAACACCTAATAAATCATTTCCATAAGAATCATGCTCATAGTTGGCTTCCAGGGACCTTGGTCTAAGGCAAGATTTTATAGGGTAAAATTAAAACTTATTAACTTGGAATTCAAAGCCTTTCAAAATCGGTTCTGAGCAATGTTTTTGGATCTATTATTCCTGTGTCCCATCTGACATGACAGTCACATGTAGAACCTGAATCCCCACATTTCGTGTGCTTCCACATTCCCATGGCTCTGATGAGGCATTGTGCCTGTGGGGAGTGCCAATCCAGTCCCTGCTTGGAGAACCAGCACAAATGCCACGTCTTCTGTGAAGCCTTCGGAAGTCTGTCTTCTGGCTCCACTGTCCATGTTCCCTTTGCCTTCATGTTTTATGCATTTCCGTGATTCAATATTTATTTGGATGAATGGCTCCTTAGCCTGCTTCCCACATTCCATTGTGAACTCCCTAAAGGGTGACCACGTTTCCATAATTATTGTATTCTCACTGCCTGGGCGAGTATTTGATCCATAATAAGCACTCAATAAATGTTGAGTAAATGAATTTTATGTAAGGAAGTAGAATTTAACACTTACCATTTGTCGGGCTTTGTTTTAAGTCCTACACATTAAAAAAAAATTTTAGGGAGGAGAGCAACAGAGGATCATCAGGGGATAGGCCTTCTGCAGGTACCATGTAGGCTCTGCCCCAGGATCCCCTTACTCTGGGATCTCACCCCTTCCCACCTGAACACGGAGACCTCTTAGTGCTGCACTCTGGCCTCTGAACGTGGCCCTAGGAAGTGAGAGAGGTATCCCTGGGAGCAGTGGGGTGAAGGCTCTGGGCCTGGAAGAATGAAAGCTGCCTGGGTGTGGGAGTGGAGGTGGTCCTAGGGAGGGGTGCAATAACTGTGGTCACCCAACAAGAGGAGCATGACTCATCGGCTTTCCAGATAGCAGACAGGCTTGGAAATAGAATAATGAGGCTGAGTGGGGGAGGGGGGCGTATGTACCACTAGAATCCTAGGCTTGGGTTGGGAGGCTAGATGCTTGGACCGGTCCTGGCAGGAGCACAGCAGCACCAGTGGGCCCACCTTGAGCCACTCC
The DNA here is from genome assembly GCF_050624435.1 of Tenrec ecaudatus. Classification (NCBI taxonomy): domain Eukaryota; kingdom Metazoa; phylum Chordata; class Mammalia; order Afrosoricida; family Tenrecidae; genus Tenrec; species Tenrec ecaudatus. Next base: position 81,922,478 of record NC_134544.1, on the reverse strand, counting down.
CTCTATTTCCCAGGACTGCGCAGGCCCAGAGCGAGGCTGCCCCAAAGTGTGGGGCCTGCGGAGCTGCGTGGTGGCGCACTTCGGTCCCAGGGACCACAAACCACCAGCCACTGCCTCTTGTGAGGGCTTAATGTTCACGCAGCAGGGCTCCGACTGCTGCATCTGGGTCTGGCAGCCCATGTGCCTCTGCCTCAAGCGATGCAGAAAGGAGTCCAGCTTCACCTGCCTCTCAGAAGGCCTCACTTAGTGAAACCTCTGCCACCTAGAAGCAGAGGCGTGTTTGTGCGGCCTGTGCATCGTGCCCTTCAAGGTAGTTCTGGGCTGGCCCCCCAGCAGCCCCAGGCCTCCAGATCCTACAGTGCACCCGACCCAGGGACCACGCAGGAGCCGCCTGAGACCACAGCATGCACCACACAAGGGAAGTCACCTGATGTGCCAGAGCCAAGCTGCAGTGCTTTTCAGCAACCCATCACAGCAGGCTGTGGCTGTTCTTGGCATGGCCAGCCTGCACTTTGAAGTCAGCGGGCGCCCCCTGCCCCCCATCACCTGGGAGAAGCAGAGTGAGCAGCCTGAGAACCTGATCCTGCGCCCGGACCAGATGTAAGGCAACATGGTGGTCACCAGCATCCGGCAGCTTGTACTGTACAATGCGCGGCCCTTGGACTCTGGGCTCTACACTTGCACTGCCCACAATGCAGCGGGCCTGCTGTGCGCAGACTTCCTGCGCTCAATGGTGCAGCAGGGCTTGCCAGACCAGGGCTCCCTGTGCAAGCTCTGGATCCCTTGCCTGCCCCATGCGCTCCGCGCCTGCTACACAGCCCTGCATGGGTCCTGCCACCCTGCGCCTGCTGTGGCATTTTGACCTGCAGCACAGCAACAGTGTCACTTTTGGGCCCGGTGGCTGCGATGAGGGTAAGTCCTGCACAATTATTAACTCCTCCAATTTACCAAATGCTAGTATGAAGCAAGTACTATTGTTATTTGACAGAAGAGGAGGTCAGGGCATGGAGAGATCAAATGACTAGCCCAAGGTTACAGAGTGAGTCAATAGAAGAGTTAGATTTAGAAGAGTAATCTGATGTCTGAGATCTTCACTCACCACTCTGCTATTCTGGACAAAGACGGTTCTAATAGCAACTGTTGCAAAGGAGGTTCACAGCCTCTTAGGTACTTCTAGGTAGGGGATAAAACTGAGACAAAGAGGGGAAATGGCCGAGTTTCACATTGGGTTATAAACAGCCAAGGTGGCAATCGAAACTTTTTTTTCTGACTCCTAATCTAATACCCTCCTACAAAACAGCAGAGATGGGCCTTGAGAGCATCTCATGATAAATCCTCTTGTTTGAGACTCAATGCCACTAGTTTGGGTACCAGCCTGTAAAAACAGGGCAGATAGTTGTTGTCAGGGAAACCTGGTTCCTTGGTAGAAGATGCTCCGTGGCTGGTTATGGGTTAATAGTGGTCATGTACATTTTCATGCTCTGTGAGTGTAACTTCCATGACTGATGGTCATAGGTAGAATTGCTTGGACTTTAGATTTGTGAACCTGATGCCCATAAACTACATTTTCATATAGAATACATGTCTGAGAAGCAGGCCTGTTTTAATCTCATGAGTTATCACCCTTCCTTTCTCTAAAACTTGAGCCAGCCTCCGATGAGTGAAGAGGTTGCTGTGGCAAGGGAAAAACCCACCCATTGCTTGGCAGCCTCCAGTTTTGGCTCCCTCGTCAGAGACCTGAATTTATTTATTCTGAAGGGGGAGGATGTTCTAAAGGGTATTTAAGGGTCCTTGCTGCCTCAGAGTGGCAAGAAGAGACGTGATGTTCACATGCAGTTTGGGTCTCTCAGTCATGATTCTCAATAACTGCTGACAGCTGAGTAGTTCAGTATTGGCTCTAGGTACAAAGGATGGTGGTGGTGGTGGCTGTGTGTGTGTATATTCCATTAAATTCATGTCAGTTTTGCAGATCAAGTCTTTGTAATACTGGATTACTTTGGGGTTGGCCAAGTGGGAGGAAAGAATGTATGCTCCCTGGAATGTTCCAGAAGACTTGAACTAGCCTGTTGGCTAACCCAGTACATAAATAACAAGCAAGCCGGTTGCCAGGAAGTGGTGCTATTTTATAATGGGTGGTAACAGAACATTAGAGGTTGGCCCAGGTATATTTGAGATATTGAATTTACAGTGGACTATCAAAAATATGAACAATCCATCTTCAAAGAAATACAACCAGAACCCTATTAGGAAACGAAGATGACAAGACTGTGGCTTGCATACTGTGGACACGTCATCACTAAGGGCCAATGGTAGAAAAAGACATCATGCTTTGCACATTGGGTAAACAAACCAGGGGAGCTCATCCATGAAACCAATGGACACAGTAGATCTCGCAAAGGACTCAAGCACACCAGTGCTCTGAAGATGGTACAGGCATGGTCAATGTTTTGTTCTTTTGTACATAAGGTCACCATGAGATGGAGCCTACTTCAGGACCATTAACAACAACCACCTAAGTCCAAAACCAACATCACTGCCAGGGAGTCCATTCTGACTCATAGCCACACTTTAGGGCAGAGCATAACTACTCCCTGGGATTGCTGCGACTGTGAATTTTTTCAGGAGTAGCCAGGCACATTGTTCTCCAGTGGATGAACTGATGAGTGTAAACCGCTGACCTTACAGTTGTAAGCCCAATGCTTTCCCCACTGTCTCACCAGGACTCTGTGTAATAGCAGCAGCAGCCACAGGCACAAACCCTGGCCACTGCTGATTTGAAGGGGACAGATAATGGGTCTGGAACTAGGTGTGATCTAAATAGAGCTAGGACAGACACATGTAGTCTGGGGCTCACAGTGCTTCGTGGATTTGGTTAGACGCTATGGGATGCGATACCACAAGGCAGAGGAGGCTCAGGCCAGGGTAGAAAGAAGTTGCTTCATCCTACTAAGATTGAGAGGTTGATTTTGGGCAAATCAAGCTGAGGCTCTAGACATCCGCCTTAATCTCTGTTCAGATGTAGCATTGTAACTCATCAGCTGTGGGAGAGAGTTTCCAGTACACTGACAGCTTTCCACCTCCATTGCCTGAGGCTCTCTGCTTCTCTGCCATGGGCAGGCTCAGTCAAGCACAGGGGCAACCTAGTGCAACCCAGAAATGCAGAGGCGTGAATGCCCCAAGGGCAATGCTCAGCCCCAGTTCCTCTCTCCTCCTGTGGCCTGATGCTAAGAAAAGTTCCTTGGTTGCTGGGAAGCCCCCTAGGGGATTGAGTCCTAGTGACTCCCTCTTATTGGTTTCTCTCCCTTCCCGGTCTCACCGTGCTGCTCTTGCACTGTGTTTTCCAGGCCCACTTCTCAATCAAACCACCTGTGCCCAAGTGCTTCCTCATTTTGGCATCAGGAGATGCCTATACTGCTAGAGAATGAGGACTGTTTTTTTTCAATGATACTAAAAGAGCCCTCTGTGGTCCTGCCTGCCAGGTTCTTTACATGAAAATATAGAATTCCCAGTTAAATTAGAATTTCAGGTAAACAATAGAAAGACTTTTATTATATGTCATATTTGGTATAACTATGTGTGAATGTGTGTACTAAGAAAATTTCATTATTTATTTTGGATTCAGTTTTAACTGGGCAGCCTGAGTTTTACCTGACAGCCTTACACATGAACCATGGTTGCAAATAAGTCTGAATTAATTGGGAAACTGAGAATAGTGACAGAAGCAAAACCACACTTACTGCCTTAGAGTCAACTCTGATTCATAGTGACCCTGCAGGACAGAGAAGGAAACCCCAATGGGGTTTCCAAGTCTGTGGATCTTTATGGGAGCAGACAGCTTCAACTTTGTCCTAGGGAGTGGGCTGGTGGGTTTCTAGCACCAAACTTGCAGTTAGCATCCAGATGCTTAAAATTCTGCACCACTATGGTTTCTGCTTGAGTTTTAAAGCCATTCACTGCTATTAAATCTGTTCTGATATATAGTGATCAAGTGGACAGAGTAGAACTGATCCCTGGAGTTCCTGAGGCTGTAAATCTTTACAGGAGTGGAAAGCCTCATCTTGGTCCTGGTGGTTTCAAACTGCTGACCATGCAGTTAGCAGGCACAAAACACTACGCCCCCAGCGCTCCTCAGTGTGAGGGCTAAACTAAAAAATTACTGCTATCAATTCAGTTCTGATGTTAGTGTCCCTATGGGACAAAGTAGAGCTGCCCCTATGGGTTTCTGAGATTTCAGATCTTTATGGAAATAGGAAGCCTCCTCTTTCTCCCAAGAAGCAGCTGGTGGTTTCAAACTGTTCACCTTACAGTTAGCAGCCCAACGTGTTATCCACTTACACATGGCTGCCGTGTGAGGACTCAAAACCAAAGTCACTGTCATCGTGTCCATGTCGACTCCTAGTTACCTCTAGGATAGAGGAGAACTGCTCCTGTGGGGTGCTGAGACTAACTCCATGGGAGTAGACAGCCACAACCTTCTCCCAGGTGAGGACTGTTGGAGGAGAAATATTCCCTAAGGAGGTTAACGGAAGGGTGACTAGAATCTGTCTCCTGAGGAACAAGCCCTACTGGCCACATAGGCAATGCTCATAAAATTCTTTCCTAGGTGATAGCAACAGCAGGAACATAGTTGGTGGGACCATCTATGTAGACTAGAGCCTGCATAGGGTCACAGAACTAACAGCTGAAAAGAGAAAGCTTGAGTCACATTCCTTTCCATTGGCTTCCATCCACATGGGAACAGTGAATCATGCTGCAGGAGTGAGCAAAGACCTATGGGTGAGGTGAGGGTTAGCTACCTGGCACCTGGTCACATCTCCAGGCAGACAACAGCGGCCCTGTTGGTTCAAGCCTAGCAGTTGCCTCAATGTTGACCGAGACATCTGAGAAGGGTGAATCAAGGCTGCATGTAGACTTGCTGCCTAACCCAGCTGGAAGTGCATCTCCAAAACACTCACAGCCATCGAGTTGGGGTGACTCATAGTGACACCATGGGACAGGGAAGAACTGCCACTGTGCATGTTTTGGGGGCTAGAACTCTTTTCTGGGCATAGCAGACCTCTTCTTTCTCCCAAGAGGGGCTAATGGTTATGAATTTTTGACCATTTGGTTAGCAGCCCCATGTGAAACCCATTCCACCTCCAGGCTCCTGAAGAGTGTTACAAGTAGGGAAAAACAAAGTGGCAATCTAGCTGACACCCACTCATGGCGACTCTATGTCTGTCATAGAATTATGCTCCATAGGTTTCCCAGGGCTGAGAGTTTGGAAGTAGAACACCAGGCCTTTCTTCTAAGGCACCTCTGGGTGCATTCAAATAACCAGCCTTTGGTTAGCAGCCAAGCCCCATAACCTTTAATAATCTATAAGCGTGATTAGTTTATTGAATAACTAACCACAAAGTGGATGAGGTGAGAGAACTATCAACCCCATTTTACAGACAAGGAAACAGAGGTACACTAAGACACCGCTTGAGGTGGAAGAGCCATCATGCAGACCCAGGAAGTGTGATATCTAGGCAGTGAGCCCTCCTACTCAGGCATAATCAATGACTCCTCAGAACTGTTTCTGAAATCAGGATACAGTGTATGTAAAGACCCCACACAGGATCAATGTCTAGACCAGAGTCTGAAGGGATCTATATATTAAAGATATTTGCTTGTGTTTTCATCACTTTTATCCCTATCTTTCTTCTCCTACACCCAGAATTCTGTCCCAGGAGTGATGGCAACTACAGTGACCAGACTGTTCTATCTGACTTCTCCAGTAGGATACATGTACCATCTGAATAGACCCTTCAATCCGGATGTCCCTCTCACTCCCATAGACACAACTGCAGCCAGCCCGACTCCAAACCTGCAGACTAAGAGTTTTTCACAAGTCTAGAAGGAGCTGTCAATCCCTGTCCTGTCCCGTGGGAACTTCAACGTGGATCCTGGAGGAGAGAGTGGGAATTGGGGGGTGAGGGGGTATAAGAGGCATGGAGAATGAAGACAAGACAGTATCCTGATCAAGTCTTGTTTTAATGAACAAAGAGTTACAGCTTATATCAGCCAGCAAGAAGGGAAGCATCCGCTGCACATGCAAATTAGGCTACTTTGGCAACAGGCCAATCAGGGAGTTTAGGGGAGCGCACCCTGCCCGTGAGTCATTAAGGGCTTACAGTCTTCAATTAGGTATGCCACGGAGTGGCATGTTTATGCAAATCAGGCGTGGGCGAGGACAATCTTTTACCCAATCAAGGGGAGGCTGGGGTAGAAGAATACCCGGAGCTCAGGCTAATGAATTCCAAGTAATGGCCGGGCCTCATGGCTCCGGACAAATCCCCTGAAAAACTAGCCTTTAGAAGAGGAGACATAGAATCAAAAGCTCCAGGTGAGAGTAAATCAGACAACGGAGACAAAGAGAAAACACTAGAGCTTCTCAAAGTGGTTCACCCTGGTTTCCTCGTGGCCAGCATTAAGTCACATTGGCCCAAATCAGTGTCTCCACCCAAATCTGAAGTTCCCAGTACCCTGTGTCCTGCAGTCCCTGTCTTTTACCCAGCAACCCTGCTGATTCTACTTTATAGCCACCTTTTCCTTTGTTCAGTTTTTAAAATTTTCTTTCTTATTAAATGATGTGGTCTATGGAAATTTAAAAAAATTTAGGCCATTATAAACTTATTTCCCTTAAAAAAAAAAGTAAGGCCAGCATTCAAGTAAATGTCTGGATAGTCTGAGTAGAAAATTATAGTGCCCAGCTCAAAGATGGCAGCCAAGCACTTGCTGCATTGAATGTGTGTCGCTCTCCACAGTGTTTGAAGTAAATTGGTGTCATGAAACAGGTTCCTGAAAGGTTCCCAAATCTCTAATTCCAGGATTTAAACCATATCTGCCCCCATTCCATTTAGTCTTCCAGATCATCAAAGCTTTAAAAGAAAAAGTCTATTTCACATTCTTTTCATCAACCCACAACTGAACTGGCTCATATCAGTTCAAAGACCCAGAAAACACAATCCCTGATTTGTGCTGTATTCAAGTTATGATGAGCTGCTTTATGACCATCTGCTTTTCTTTCTTTTTTTTTTAATAAATCATTTTATTGGGGCTCGTACAACTCTTATCACAGTCAATACATACATCAATTGAGTAAAGCATCCCTATACATTCGCTGCCCTCATCATTCTCAAAATTCGCCTTCCACCTGGGTTCCTGAAATCAGCGCATCTTCCTTTTTTCCCTCCCCCTTGAACCCTTAATAGTTTATAAATTATTATTTTACACTGCCCAGCATCTCCCCTCACCCACCTTCTCATTGCCCATCCCCTGTAAGGAGGTTACACGCAGATCCCTGAGATCGGTTCTCCTCTTCTACACCCCCTTCCCTCCCGGTGTTGCCACTCTTACCACTGGTCCTAAGGGGATCAATCGTCCTAGATTCCCTGTGTTTCCAGATCCCTACTGCACTGCTGTACATCCTCTGGTCTAACCACGTCCGCAAGGCAGAATTGGGATTCTATAGCACATATCCCTGATGTTCTAGCTGTAAGTTTATATGCAATTTTTTCAACCCCCACAGGCTAATAAAGGTCAGATGTGTAAATAGGATAATAAAAAGCAAGAATAGTGAGGTATTTCACTTCTGTCAGGACTGGTTCATGACAGAATCATCAGAATGGGACCGGTCATAACTCAGGAACTGAGTACCTGTCATCCAAACTGGTTGCTGTGGGGTTGATTCCAAGTCACGGATCTACCCTGTGTGCAGAGACAAACTGAACCATGTTAGGTAGGGGCTTCAAGGCTGTGTGAGCGTTCAGAAGCAGGCCACCAGGTCTGTTTTCTGAGGCACCACCATATGGGTTCAGAAGTACATTTTATTTAGGAATTGAGCTCTTAACTGTTTGTGCCACCCAGGGATGCCATGGGAGGAAATTGCTTTTGTGTATTTAGTATCCTTCCCAAACTGACAAGGGTGCTAACTTGTGTCCTGGCTTTTCTTATAGTAGTTGTGCATTCTAGGTACAATAGAGAAATAAATCCACAGAAACTCATATGTATAAAAGAGAGTTATAGATAGAGGGTAAGTGCACATCAAGAAAACATCCCAACCCAGTGCTGCCCAAGCCCACAAGTCCAACATTAGCCCGTATGTTCCACACCAATATACAAAGTCCTCCTCCATCTTACCAAACACACGCAGTGATGCTGGCTGCAGAAGAAAAGCTGAATCAGTGAGCACGTAAGCATATCAGCGCTGGGAGGGGTCTCCAGGAGGATTCTCCAGCACCCAGGGCTGCATCAGGTAGGCCCATGTGGCTTCTCTTCAGGAATGTCTCGCAGTAAGTGAGCCTTGCCAGTTGAGGTAAAGAACTGCTAAGGCACACTGGTCTGACTATCAGAGAACAAGAGACCAGAGAACAAGAAAGGCGAGACTTACTGAGGCATTTATCTCCCTGCCCTTCAATTAACCCCACATGTGTTTTTTGGCCAGAATAGTTAATAAATCTTAACTATCACAGCAGGTAAAGTAGGGCCCACCTCACATTGCCTCTGTATTTAAAACTAGTCAGAGTGAAGCCTTGACACTGGAACATTTTTCCGTACACGTCGTCTAGTCTTTGCATTTGCCTTAACTGCCCAGAATGTCACTAACTGGGAAGGGATGGGCAAAGACTAGGGTGGGCCTCTCAGGAGCATATGCTTGGACACCCTACCCTTGGTCTCACAGTGGTTTCAGGTTGACTATCAACTGGAACTAACTGCAGTCCTTTTTCAATTACATTCTAAAAATAGGAAGTGGCCACTCTTCTAGTGTAATGTACACAAAGGAATTTAACCCTCCCCACTTGTGCCGCAGCCAAACCAAGAACCCTGGCCACCAATCTTCCACCACCGGATAACATGACAGCCAAAATCTCAGACTCCTGCCATTGAGTTGATTCCAGCTCATAATGACTCTATAGGACAAAGTAGAACTGCCCATGTGGGTTTCTGGGGTTGCTCTTTACTGGAATAGAAAGGCACCTTTTCTCCCCTGGAGCAGCTGGTGGCTTACAACCAGTGTGTAACCACTCAGCCACGAGGGCTCCATCTCCTTGTGCAGGAGAACTCAGGGATGTATGGTCTACACCAGTGCTGCTCTAAGGGTGGTACATGGACTGGTGAATAACTGTGAAATGTTTATTATCTGTCCATTTTCAGCTAGGTACACAAAGGAAGGCCAGAGGCCATGTCACTGGTATTTCCAATGTGTGAGTGTGTGAGATGGGTGTGTGCCCGCACAATTGCGTGCCCGAAAAGGATAGTTGCATTATGCACCTGCATAGCCTAACACAGGGACACACTGGCTGTGGTGGTTTACCAAAACACAGCCAAAACCTATGTCCAGATAGACGTGCTGATACTAGAAAATGAGAAGCAACAGTGGGATGAAACAACAAGTCAAGCTACTCAGCAGGACACCCACGCTGACAAAAGTTCCTATGGACCCTCCCCAAGTGAGAAATGATTGGAGTTGCTCACCAGATATCGGTTGCCCACCGGCCCTGCCCTTGCTTGCAAGATAACCTGATCTTCATTGCAAGGCGCTGAAGCCCCCATGGTGGTTGGAGTCCACTAAAGTAAAGCTACCTATTTTGAGGCAACTCATGCCTTGGTACAGAAAGACCACTAGGAGTTTGATTTATGGGAACTTAGTGGAAAACAGAACAATAAATGAAAGCCCTAGAGGAACACCTTAAGAAGGAACAGAAAGAAGAGCCAAAATCTGTCAAGTAATTTTGGTGTTTGATAATGAAATGAATTAATGCTTTATTGATTTCATAGTTCGAACAATATGCCCTAGTGTGATAAAGTGTGTTCAGTTATTGTTAGAATGTTTATGTTTATGAAACTTGTGTTTGAGACAGTTTTCCTTTCAAGATGTGCTAATTTTTAACCAGGAATCCTGATGTGCATCTGATGGAGAGTAAAGAAATGTGATTATGTAACTTGTCATGGTCTTGAGAATTTCCTGATGTATGACCTCAAGCCGTAAGATTTAAGCAAAGGAAAAGCATCTATAATTTGAAGCTTTGCATGAATAAAATTGGAAGTGTCACCCGCAACCTTTGAGTCGTGTGGTTTCTGTCTCTCACTCGCCGACGCCGTGACCCACCTTGAGGCATCCGTGGACATTGCTGCAGCTGGACTGCGGCATCAGTCCCATTCTGAGTGCCCTCCAACCCGAGGGGTCCATCTTCCCTCACTGTTTCCCACAATGTTTGCTCCAATGCACGAGGCTCTCAGTATTACACCATAATTTGGTCTAAGCTGAAGCAGATCAGGGCCCTGCACGTGCTTCCCTGAACGTTTCAAGTCAGCAGCAGAAGGTGACATACCTTAACCACAAAATCTAAAAAACGTTTTTCTAATCTTTAGTAGATTACTTTTGCTCCTCTCGCTCTTAACATATTTTGAAGCATATTTACATACGTACATTTACCAGAAGTCTATCCCATTATTTGTTACTCCCAACGTTTCACCACTTGCCCTTAATTTTCACTGTAAACTTTCACGGCCTGTCTGTCATCGGACCTCAGTTTTCAAAGCCGCTTGTTGGGCGCCAAATATGGGGGTGATTAGACCAGCTATCCCCCATCAAGCAGCGTTTGAAATTAGGCGTGCGGATGACAGAAAACAAGAAATAGCAATATACAAAGCATGGGATTGGGAGGACAACAGTCTGATGGACGGAAGTACGTTCTAAGCTTGGTTTTTACACTCTTCTTACAAGGGAATGGTTACAAAACAAACATCAGAGAACTTGCTTTAAAAAACATGCCTAACCTCTAATCTATGCAAATGTTACTTAGCGAGTCACACTTTCTAAACATTTGTATAATAAGAGCACTATATTCAAGGATAAGCGCAAGGACATGCAAGGTTCAAAAGGATCTTAAGAGGTCGTAAATAACTGAGTTATCTCACACTGCTTTTAGCTGCCAGGTCAGAAAGGAATTAGGTATCTCACAATGCTTTTAGTTACAAGGTAAACAGAGGCACAGGGGACTAGTCGCACACCAAGAAACACCTGGGCCAGCTTATGGCCTACTACAACCACATCCCCTCCATGCCCTCACTCTCACAAACACGTTGACCAATTATGAACTAAACAGTAGCTAGGAACACCTCAGCCTGAGGACTGCAAACATTGGGAATTCCCCCAAAACATTCTCACTTGGAGGTACTGGGTGTGTTAAGGATTGATCCTCCTTCCCTGCTGGTGGTTTGATGCCCAATAAGCTGAGTGTATTCTGCTGTGCTCTCGCGACCCACTGACTCCTCTGTGTTGCCCATTCACCCGCTGGCTTTCACTAAAAGCTCATTGGATTTATTGTGTTGTGGCTCATTGGACTGTCTTTGAAATCAACTGGGTAAACTCTTCCCAAGGATCTGTCCATCTGCCTCTCTGCCTGTGTTTTGGCCTGTCTGTTGAAGATTCTCAGTCAGTAGCTAGGCCACTCAAATGGGAATCAATTAATTGGTGGAGTTGAGAACAAAGGGACAGAATTTCCAGGAACCTGATCATGATTGGCTGTGATGGTTTCCCCTCCAACAATCACAGTTTTCAGTGGGACCAGAGTAGCAGGCAGGGGTCAGATCACCGTGATTGGAACACATAGAGAGTTGGGGCACATATGCCAAAGAGCTTACAATGTGGCACCAAAAATCTGACTGACCCAAACAGTCAGCAGATAACCCAGGCACACCGTCTTTGTGTGTGCGCGCGTGTGTGTGTGTGTGTGAGTGATAGCTCTTGCTTGAGGAGTGATATCAATTTCCATTGAGGACAGGCACACCACCCAGCCATGCCACTGTGGATTATACCACATGAGTTCTCCGTGTCCTGCCTAACACCGACCCCCCACAAGCCATCTCTTGCGTCCCGCACAAACACTCAAATTCTTACACACATTTTTGGGTTTGTTTGTTTGTTGGGGATGGGGAAAAAGATCAGGTGTTTTGCTTGTTTGTACTTTTTAAAAACCGTTTAAATTCGCATTTTAGCCACATGTCATACCATCAATACCGCCATGCTATTGTCATCCTTAAATTGTAGAACATTTTTTCTTCCCTTTAACTGTGATTGATGATGAAGGTGATGGTGATTATGATGATTATTTTCCAATCGTGGCAATACTTGACTAGACACAGCAGAACATTCTGCAATCAAAACGTTCTCTTCTGTGTTTCTTTGACAAACTTTTGAGACGGAAGAGCCGATCTGCTAACTCCCTATTCCCTAAATACAGTTTTAAAAGAACTCAAGAGTCAGATGTGTGTCTATTTTTACAGACAGAAGAAATCACCATTCTCAGGGAATCTCCTTTCAGATGGATTTCCTGGAATCCAAGAGAGATAATTCCTTCAGGACCAGTGAGGATACCAGAAGGGTAGAGGAAGGGTGAGGTGGAAAACGGGAACCAATTTAAAAATATCTACATATAATCTCCTTTCTGGGGAGATAGAGAAGAAAAAGAGTGTGGAAGGAGACATTGGACAGTATAAGTTATAACAAAATACTAATAAGTTTTAAATATCAAGGGTTCATGAGGTAGGGGGAGATGGGAGGAAGGGGGAAAGTGAAGATCTGATTGATAGGGCTCAAGCAGAAAGCAAATGTTTTGAGAATGATAATGGCAACACATATACATATGTGCTTGATACAATGGATGGATGGATGAGTTGATGGATGGATGGATGGATGGATGGATGGAAGAATAGATGCGTGGATGGAATTTGATAAGAGTTGTGTGAGCCTCCAATAAAAGGATTTTAAAAAGAGATGGCTTTCCTTTGGACGTGTACATGCTCTTATCCGTAGGCATCTTCCAAGTCTCCTGTCATTTTTCTGTTCACTTCCCTGGGCTCAAGGGACTTTTGTGTGAGGCGTGACTTCCTGGGACCTTGCCTGCCCTGCCACCTTGCTGAAGTTTATCAGCATTTGTTTTTCATTCCCTTTTCTTTATTGAAACCCACATCCATTTTGTTTGTGATTGTGTTATGTTGTTAAGCTCCCTGGCGGTAACTCGAGGACGCATCAGGGTAAATGTTAACTGTCAGAAGAAGTAATCCGGATCCACACTCAGGATTACTTAACTGCTCCCTGGTCCAGCGGTTTTCTCTTCATGCACTGTTGCTGTACGGAAGCAGAATTGGGTGGGACATCCAAAACACACACACACACACACACACACACAAACACACACACACAGACATTGATGAGGGTAACATTTGAGGATTACATTATTTCAAATCAAATCACCACTGGCCTGAACTAGATCAGTCTCCAGGGCTCTTCCTTGCCTTTTACTGTCATTTGGCAAAGTTTCTGCTGGAAACTTTTGGCCCATGGCATCAAAAAAGCCTCACTTTAGCACAAATGATGTTTTAAACCAGATAAATGTGCACCACAACCCCTACTGCGTCCACAACCACCACCCCCTACACACACCCCAACCTGTTTTGAAATAAACATTGGCTTGAAACACTTCATTCTGAGGACTACACACAGTGGGAATTTCCCCAGTATGTTCCCACGTTGAGAAACTGCTTGTGTCAAGGATTTATGATCATTTCCTGCTAGCCGTTTGATGCCTAATAAGCTGAGCGTGTTCTGCTGTGCTCTTATGACCCACTGACTCTTCCAGTTCACCCATTCACCCAATGGCTTTCACTAAAATCTCACTTGATTGATTGCGGTGTGGGTCTTTGGACTGTCTGTGAAACCAACCACGTACAACTATTCCGAAGGAGGTGTCTGTCTGCCTGCATGTTGGAGAATTCTCACTCACTAGCTAGGCCAGTCAAATGGAAATCAATGGATCGGCAGAGAGACAGCAAAGTCAGAGAATTGCCACCAAACTGATCGTGACTGGCGGAGGCAGGTTTCCACTCAAGAGATGACAGTTGCGGATGAGATCAGAGAAGCGGGCACCGGTCTGACCAATGTGAGTGGAACACCAAGAGAGATGGGATCCATGCACAGAAGAGCTTCCAAGGTAGCTCCAGAAAACTCTGTCTGTCCCAAGCAGTCTAGAGATAATGCATGACCCCTCTGTGTGTGTGTATGTGTGTGTGTGTGTGTGTGTATGTGTGTGTGTGTGTGTGTGTGTGAGAGAGAGAGAGAGAGAGAGAGAGAGAGAGAGAGAGAGAGAGACAGAGAGAGACTGCCATCTATCTAGGCAAAGCATTAGACCTTTGCCAATCTACCCCCTTATCCAGTCGTCAGAGCCAAAGAGGCAAATCCACTGAAAACTGCATGTTGGTTTTCCACCGTCCACACATTGCTCAGAATGGAAGCTCAAATGGAATCCATTCATTCACACGGAGACTCAAGCATAGATCTGGGGTTTTCTAGTCACCAGAGTGTGTGAAGCACAACCTTCAAGACCGTGTGTGTGATCCAACTGTCAATGTTCATCCGTTAAGTAGTCTGGGTGGCTGGGGCTCACCTGGAGGGGACTTTCACTTTCCTGGTTTGGAGGTGTATCCCAGTCACAGTCTACGAAGTCAATGTCGCTACCCACCGTGTCCCAACAAACAACACCACACCACCACCACGCACCATAACAAAGCCAGGCTTAAGGCACTTCACAGCACAAGGTTGCTACGCTACTACATGAACTCCCAGGGCAACTGCTTGATGGCTACATGCCTGAGTGTGGTCAGCTATCAAAAGCATTCAGACCAATTTCCTGCCCCACCCTAAGTAGGCTCCACACCCTTTCAATCAGGCACATAGATTAAGCCCTGTACAAGAATTCAAAGACAACTAAGGTCAAGCCAGCTCAGAGACCAAGCTTAGGTTGTCATCTGGACTCTAGGGGTGGGCTTTCCTGTCACACGTGTGCAGCAAGAGATACATGATGTTCTCTGAACTTGAGGCTCTTGAGAGTGAAGGGATGGCCTTTAGCCTGTTAATCAGCTTGCAGCTCGATGACCTCAATTGGTGGGGCCGGGGACATGAAGAAGCTCAGTGGACACCTGACCAAGTCTATGTAAGGTTTTACTCTCTTGGGGGGAGGAAATTACAAATGATCTCCAAGGGGTCCTAAAGGGCTTCTTTGGTCCCTTTGGGTCTTTGCAAATGTATTCCACGGTTTATGAATGGTTTTGGGGGGGTTTCAGATTTTGTATGTACTCTATGTATAAATGATCTATGATGTATAAATTATAAACGTATTATACATTAATCGTTTACATAGAATCACTTATATAATATATAAATATACATAGATATCTACTCCTTCAGGTGCCTTTTTTAGGGTATCATTGTGTTGCTGTTGTTTCTTACTGATTTCAGTGTGTTTATTATTTTCCTGGTTGTGGGGCATTAAAGGTGGTTTTAAATACGTTTCGTGTTTTCTTTAATTTTTTTAAGCGTATAAGGTATGATTGGTGCTTTTCAGAGGGTTTTAGTGAGTCTTCCGGGCCTTCGGGGCGTTTTACAAGTCTCTTAGGTACTCCTGATAGAGCTCCTCGCTGATGGGGAATTGCAGTGGTGGCTCCCATTGCAGGCCTGCTTCCTGCTGATTCACCAATGGCTGGGCATTCTGCTGAATTTCCAGGTCGTCGAGGAGTTGGTCCAAGAAGCTGGTGCCTTGTGGAGAGGCTTGGGCAAGCAGTGGAGAGTTTTCCTGCAGCAGTGTGGCCTGCTGGTTGTGCAGGTGTGTCTCCCCAGTCAGCTGCCGCTGGGCACTCACGCTCAGGGCCAGGCCAGGCCCCCATCCCACTGGGGCTGGTGTGTGTGCAGGAGCCGGGCTCTGCCAGAACAGGTTTGGATGCTCCCACAACGAAGTGTCTTTCCACTGCGCGGCGTCCGAAAGAATGTCGTGTTGTTTGGGACCTTGGTTTCCGCAGCTGGAAAGGTCCAAGTAGTGTGTCCTTGTCTCCGCAGGCCTTGCCGCCTGGGTGAACTCCTGTGGCATTTGCCCCTGATGGGGCATCGGGCCCACAGAGGCTTGGCCTCCCATGACGCAAGCTAACGGATTGCTGTCTCCATCACCTCGGCCGCCGCCCCCGAAGCCCAGGGAGGGCGGTCTCTGGGCATCTAGGGGTGTGCTTTGCTCCAGTGGCTGCAGAAGCGGACATGGGAAGACCGGGCTGGAGCTGCGTCGCTGGAGCCCGCGGTGATCCAGCCGCACCCTGGTGTGCGGTGGGTGTCGGGCCCTTCTGTTCTGGAACCACGTGTCAATCCGCGCTTCCGGAAGGCCTGTGCGGCGTGCCAGCTCTTGCCTGTCTTTCACGCCAGGGAATGGCTGCTTCTGGAATGCTTGCACCAGGTGGGCTCTTTGATCTTTGCTGATGACAGTCCTCTTGCGTCTGTCTGCCTTCGGCGCTTTGGCTGCAGAAGTGGTGCGAGGCGGCACGGAGCTCAGTCGGCTCCTCCTGAGCTGTCGACTTCTGCGATTTTTGAACCACAGGAAGATTCTGTCCTCGGCCACGTCGAAGGCTCTGGCAAGTTCTTCTCTGGCCGTGAAGCCTGGATACAGGTCTCGAGCAAATGAGGCTTCTAAGATGTCAGATTGAGAAGCGGTCCAGACAGTCCTCTTTCTTCGGTCTTGGGTACGCTGAGAACGGGCAGGAGGGCCTTTTGACGCCATGCTGCGGATGGAGGAGCAGTTCTGGGGGAGAAGAGAGGGCTGTGGGCTCCGACAGGCCAGCGGAACTTGAGCTCTTCGAAGGAGAGTGCCAGCCGCCGCTCTTACATAGCTTTCCCTTCGAGCACCTGATTCGATATACAAGATGTGATTGGCGACGGGAATGAGCACAGCCAATAGGGATGAGGCACGTGTTTGCAACTGTCTGGCGAGCGCCATAGAGCATTCACCAACTGCTCCTTCTGCATAGTTCTGGTTTCTGGTTTCATTTCTCAAAGATATCCCTTTTATTTAAAAATGTATCCCTTTCATTTTTAAATTAAAACTGTTTATGTTTCGAAGTAATATTTAAAAACCCGGGGGACTGCGCCTTTCCGAAGCGCACAACGTGACCGTGTGAGTGTGCGTGCCTGTGTGTGGCGCTGGGTGTGTGCTTGCGCGCACATACGTGCCCGAAAAGGATAGTTGCATCATGCACCGGCAGGGCCTGACCCAGGGACACACTGGCTGAGGTGGTTTACCAAAACACAGCCAAAACCTATGTTCGGATGGACGTGCTGATACTACAAACTGAGAAGCAACAGCGGAATGAGACGACAAGTCCAGCTAGTCAGCAGGACACCCAGGCTGACGAAAGTTCCCAAGGACCCTCCCCAAGTGAGAAATGATTGGAATTGCTCACGAGATGTCAGTTGCCCACGGGCCCTACACTTGCTTGCAAGACGCCCTGATCTTCATTGCAAGGAGCTGAAGCCCCCGTGGTGGTTGGAGTCCACTGAAGGAATGCTACCTATTGTGAGGCAACTTGACGTCCACTGATGCAAAGCTACCTATTTTGAGGCAACTCGTGTCTTGGTTCAGAAAGACCATTGGGAGTTTGATTTATGGGAACTTAGTGGAAAAGAAAACAATAAATGAAAGCCCAGAGGAACAATTTAAGAAGGAACAGAAAGGACAGCCAAAGTCTGTCAAGTCATTTTGGTGTTTGATAATGAAATGCATGAATGCTTTATTGATTTCATAGTTCGAACAATATGCCCTAGTGTGATAAAGTGTGCTCACTTATGGTTAGAAGGTTTGTGTTTTTCACACTTGTGTTTGGGACAGTTTTCCTTTCAAGATGTGCTAATTTTTAACCAGGAATCCTGATGTGCATCTGATGGAGAGTAAAGAAATGTGATTATGTAACTTGTCATGGTCTTGAGAATTTCCTGATGTATGACCTCAAGCCGTAAGATTTAAGCAAAGGAAAAGCATCTATAATTTGAAGCTTTGCATGAATAAAATTGGAAGTGTCACCCGCAACCTTTGAGTCGTGTGGTTTCTGTCTCTCACTCGCCGACGCCGTGACCCACCTTGAGGCATCCGTGGACATTGCTGCAGCTGGACTGCGGCATCAGTCCCATTCTGAGTGCCCTCCAACCCGAGGGGTCCATCTTCCCTCACTGTTTCCCACAATGTTTGCTCCAATGCACGAGGCTCTCAGTATTACACCATAATTTGGTCTAAGCTGAAGCAGATCAGGGCCCTGCACGTGCTTCCCTGAACGTTTCAAGTCAGCAGCAGAAGGTGACATACATTAACCACAAAATCTAAAAACTCTTCTAATCTTTAGTAGGTTCCTTTTGCTCCTCTCGCTCTTAACATATTTTGAAGCACATTTACATACATACATTTACTAGAAGTGTGTCCCATTATTTGTTACTCCCAACGTTTCACCACTTGCCCTTAATTTTCACTGTAAACTTTCACGGCCTGTCTGTCACGGGGTCCTCAGTTTTCAAAGCTCCCATGTTGGGCGCCAAAAATGCGGGTGATTAGTCCAGCTTATCCCCCATCAAGCTGCATCTGAAATGAGGCGTGCGGGTGAAAGAAAAAAAGATAGAGCCATATACAAAGCATGGGATTGGGAGGACAACAGTCTGATGGACTAAAATATGTTCAGAGCTTGGTTTTTACACTCTTCTTACAAGGGAATGGTTACAAAACAAACATCAGAGAACTTGATTTAAAAAACATGCCTAACCTCTAATCTATGCAAATGTTACTTAGCGAGTCACACTTTCTAAACATTTGTATAATAAGAGCACTATATTCAAGGATAAGCGCAAGGACATGCAAGGTTCAAAAGGATCTTAAGAGGTCGTAAATAACTGAGTTATCTCACACTGCTTTTAGCTGCCAGGTCAGAAAGGAATTAGGTATCTCACAATGCTTTTAGTTACAAGGTAAACAGAGGCACAGGGGACTAGTCGCACACCAAGAAACACCTGGGCCAGCTTATGGCCTACTACAACCACATCCCCTCCATGCCCTCACTCTCACAAACACGTTGACCAATTATGAACTAAACAGTAGCTAGGAACACCTCAGCCTGAGGACTGCAAACATTGGGAATTCCCCCAAAACATTCTCACTTGGAGGTACTGGGTGTGTTAAGGATTGATCCTCCTTCCCTGCTGGTGGTTTGATGCCCAATAAGCTGAGTGTATTCTGCTGTGCTCTCGCGACCCACTGACTCCTCTGTGTTGCCCATTCACCCACTGGCTTTCACTAAAAGCTCATTGGATTTATTGTGTTGTGGCTCATTGGACTGTCTTTGAAATCAACTGGGTAAACTCTTCCCAATGATCTGTCCATCTGTCTATCTGCCTATCTGCTTGTCTGTCGGCCTGTCTGTTGAAGATTCTCAGTCAGTAGCTAGGCCACTCAAATGGGAATCAATTAGTCGGTGGAGTTCAGAACAAAGGGACAGAATTGCCACAAAACCAATTGTGAGTGACTGCGATGGGTTTCCCCTCCAGAAACCACAGTTATGAATGGGACCAGAACAAGAGGCAGGAACACAGAGAGATGTGGCACGTATGCCAAAGACCTTACAATGTGGCTCTAGGAATCTGACTGACCCATGCATACCGTGTGTGTGTGTGTGTGTGTGTGTGTGTGTGTGTGTATGTGTGATAGCCCTTGCTTACGGAGTGATATCGATTTCCATTGAGGACTGGCACACCACCCAGCCATGCCACTGTGGATAACACCACCTGAGTTCTCCCTGTCCTGCCTAACACCAACCCCCCACCCATCTCTTGCCTCCCCAACAAAAACTCATATTCTTACACACACTTTTGGGTTGGTTGGTTTGTTAGGGATGGGGAAAAAGATCAGGTGTTTTGCTTGTTTGTATATTTTTAAAACCGTTTAAAGTTGCACTTTAACCGCATGTTGTACCATCAATATCGCAATCCTATTAAATTGTAGAATTTTTTTTTCTTCCCTTTCACTGTGATCGAGGATGAAGGTGGTGGTGATGATGATGATGATTTCCCAATCGTGGTAATACTCGACTAGACACAACAGAACATTCTGCAATCAAAACGTTCTCTTCTGTGTCTCTTTCACAAACTTTTGAGATGGCAGAGCCGATCTTATAACTCCCTACTCCCTAAATACAGTTTCAAAAGTACTCGAGAGCCAGATGTGTGTCTATTTTTACACACAGAAGAAATCACCATTCTCAGGTGAATCTCCTTTCAGATGGATTTCCTGGAATGCAAGAGAGATAATTCCTTCAGGACCAGTGAGGATACCAGAAGGGTAGCCGAAGGGTGAGGTGGAAAACGGGTACCAATTTACAGGTATCTACATATGATCTCCTCTCTAGGGGGTTGGAGGAAAAAGAGAGCGTGAAAGCAGACATTGGACAGTGTAAGTTATCACAAAATACTAATAATTTTTAAATATTAAGGGTTCATGAGGTAGGGGGGAGCAGGGTGGGAGTGGGAAAATGAGAAGCTGATAGCAAGGGCTCAAGTAGAAAGCCAATATTTTGAGAATGATAATGGCAACACTGGTACAGATGTGCTTGACACATTTGATGGATGGAAGGATTTTGATAAGAGTTGTACGAGCTTCCAATAATATATATATATATATACATATATATATATATACATATATATATATATACATATATATATACATACATATATTTTAAAGATGGCTTTCCTTTAGACTTGGATGTTCTCTTATCTTCTGGAGGTCTTCCAAGTGTCCTGTCCTTTTCTGCTCACTTCCCAGGGCTGAAGGACCTTTTGTGTGAGGACTGACTTCCTTGGATTTTGCTTGCGCTGCCACCTTGCTGAATCTGATGAGAGTTTTTTTCCTTTTCCTTTCCTTTTGGAAACCCATTGCCATCATTTCCATGATTGAGTAATTTGGTTATTTTCCCTGGCGGTTATCCCGAAGCTCACTTGGGGTAAATGTTAACTGTTAGAAGCAATAATCCTGGGACACTTTTAGGGTTGCACTGCAGAGAAGTCTGTTCTTTGCTCCTAGGTCCAGCATAGTTCTCAGCCTGCAGTTTCACCAAATGGGGCCTGAACTGGGTTCGAAATTCAAAATTGCATGTCTAAAAGGGACATGCTCACACACAAAGAATGACCGAGTTTAACCTGTGAGGATTATATTGTATCAAAGCAAATTACCTCAGTTTTTTCCCTACATCAGTCTCCAGTGCCCTGCCTGCCCTTTTACTGTCATTTGGTAAAAAAAAAAAAAAAAATTTTTGCCTGGATATTTCTTGCCAATGGCTTCAAAAAAGTCTCTCTTTAGCACAGAGGGAGTTTTAGACCAGATAAATGCGCACCAATTCCCCCGCAGTGCTCAAACATTCACACATCCAAGGCCCAGTTTGGAAATAATCAGTGGCTAGGAACACCTCAGACTGAGGCCAGCAAACATTGGGAATTCCCCCCAAAAGATCCCACTTCGAGGAATTGCGTGGGTCCATGATTGGTCATCATTCCCTGCTGGTGGTTTGCAATCTAATAAGCTGAGTGTGTTCTGCTGTGCTCTCAGAGCCCATTGACTCTTACACTTCACCCATTCACCCACTGGATTTCACTAAAAGTTCTTTTGATTGATTGTGGTGTGGCTCTTTCGATGGATACAGCTCTTCCCAAGGTTCTGTTGTCCGTGTGTCAGTCTACCTTTGCCTTACTGTTTGTCTGCCTGTCTGTTGAAGAATTCTCAGTCAATAGGCCACTCACATGGGAATCAATCGATCAGTGGAGAGAGAGCAATGGGGCAGAATTGCCATCAACTGATAGCGACTGGCAGCAGCAGGTTTCCACTGGAGTGATCAGGTGCCGGTAGGAGCAGAGAAGCGTTAATGGGTGTGACCACTGTGATCAGAGCAAAAAGTGAGGCGGGGTGCATATGCAGAAGAGTTTACAAGGTGGCTACAGGAACCACTGACCCACCCAAGGAGTCATGAGTACACGCATGACCACCCTGTGTGTGTGTGTGTGTGTGTGATAGACTTTCCTTGAGGAGTAATGATTGATTTCCATTTAAGGCAGGCACACCAGCCAGGGAAGCCACTGAGGATTGTGTTACCTGGATTCTCCCTACCCTACCTAACACCCAGCCATCACCTATCCACCCCACAAAGCAATCCAATTCTTACACAAACTTTTTGGGTTTTTGTTTGTTGATGGTGGCAGAGAATCTCAGACCAGGGTTTGAGGGCCTTCTGCTTTTTTAAACGTTTAATGTAAAGCATCAGTTAAGCAGCTTAAAATTTGGCTGGATTTTCGTCAGGCTTTTCAGTGATTTTCAGATTATCAAAATTGACTCCTATATGGGAAATGGCCTGAAGCCAAGTCAGGGCACACTCAAGCATTTTATTTCAGCAGGCATGTCTGTCCCCACCTGCTTGATTGTTAATTTGATCATTTAAACCAGGTTTTTGTCTGGAAACAACCTAGATCAAGGTCGGTTAAGTGAACCTGATTTGGGTGCTGCTGATCAGCGAGAAAAATGCATTCCCTCTTATCTGCAGTTAGGGGGGAGGAAAGGATGACAAAAATATCATGCCACGACAAATCATAAGCTTGGGTTAAATACTGAAACTCCTTAATATAGGTGGTGGTATTATTATAGAGATAAAGGAGCCAGAACCCTTTTCAACCCAAGATAAATCAGTGAGAGAAAAGGGAACATGAACTGGACCACACTCTCAGTCCTGGCCACTTCCCAGAGTGGACAAATGACAAGGGGGTTCTTCGAGCGCATGTGCTTGCTAACCAGGCCAGGTGAGTGCAGACTCAGCTTCCTCCAGGAAGACAGATAGATCAGAAGAAGAAGACGTGGGGGGCTCTGGGTGGCCAGAATAGGGAGAAGGTACGTATGAGGGGAGACAAGGTGTTCAGGCAGGTCCGAAAAGGCAGACACCAGAGGTGGGTCCAGAAGCAGGAGAGGAGGAATTTTATTTAGTCAAGAGGACTTGGGAAGGTGATCAGGAAATACAGAGAAAAGATCAGGAGCTCAGGGGAAAGGCGGCCTGGACGTACTGAATCTCGACTATTTTTTTGCTGCTGATCTCCGCCCTAAATGCCTGGTCTTTTTCTGTAACCAAGTTTGGCCTCAATGCCAATTGAAGAATAAGTTATACTAGCCAGAAAAAATAGTACTTTCAATTTTAAGGTTCCCCTCAACGTCAACAATTTTTGTCAACAAACTCACAAATAATCAAAAGTTTCATATGCTCAGGTCTTTTTCTTTCTTCCCTCCTGCCCCTCTCTACTACCTGTTACCCTGCTCAAGATCTCTTAGCCAAACACTCTCTTAATCAGGCCCAGGCAGTACTCCCCTTTCCTCTTTCTCCAACCCCCCTGACTTCTTATCTGCGCCCCCAGTAAGGCTTCCTCCATATTCTGGGTACCCCTCCCCATCATTCCTCCATTACCCCCTCAACTCCAAAAGGCTGAGACACTGTGCCCCCGACACCCACCCCCACCACAAGCCAGAATCCTCAGACTGCCTAGAGTCTCTCTCTCTCTCTCTCTCTCTCTCTCTCTCCCTCTCTCTCTCTCTCTCTCTCTCTCTCTCTCTCTCTCTCTCTTCTCCCCTTCCTGGCTCCTTCCCTGCTCAGCCTCCACTTAGCCAACACTTCAAGCCACTGACAGACCTCCCAGATAGGGAAGCAGAACACAAATCAATGGTCTCCACCCTGAAACTGGCAGGAGGGTGGGGTCAGAAAGCTCCAGGAAGTAACAACTTTAATCGCTGCATTTTTGATGTCAATGTCCTCTGAAATCTTGACAATTTCTGCCAGTAAACTCACAAATAGTCTGAGAAGCTATTTCTGATTCTGCTCTCCCTTGTCCTGTCAGTTATGTCTGTCTTCCTCCCTGTCCTGCTCCTCAGTTCCACTTTACAGTCACTATGAGGCAGAATTGACTCAACAGCAGTGAGTTTGGGTTCTGTACATTAATATATTTTAGTGACACATGTCCTCAAGGTCATTACATTTTGTTGTTTTATTTTATTTTCACAGTGACATAGAAATTTAATCAGTCATTTATCAGTTATCCTAGTACAGCAGCTCTCAACCTGTGGATTATGACCCTTTCAGGGGTCAAATGACCCTTTCAGAAGGTCACCTGAGACAATGGGAAACACATATTTTCGGTGGTCTTAGGAACCGAGACACTGCTCGTCTGTCCCCAGGCAGGCCCACCCATATGCAGATGCATGCACATATGAGTACCCCAAGGTGAAGACTGTTACCATGATTCAAGACAAAATTTCATTTATTTGTAATCAGAAATAAATATTTCACAATATATAATTATATATTGCTTTGTGATTAATCACTATGCTTTAATTATGGTCAATTTGTAGCAAGGAAAATACATACTGCATATTAGATAATTACATTACAATTAACAGTATGATCATTATAATTATGACGTAGCAATGGAAATAATTTTATGGTTGGGGGTCACCACAACTTGAGGAAGTATATGAAAGTTCCTTTTATATATATATATATAGCTGCTTCTTTTTCAATTTGTTTGATTTTACTGTGCAGAACTATGTCTCAATGTTAGACCCTCATTTTAAAATATTGTGTTTTAATTGTTCCTAGTACAAGCAACATCCAGATGTATAGTTCTCAAACATAGTAAGATATCACTTATTTAAAAGAGGTGACCATTTTCTCTGCCCCACTGCATGGTAGTACTTACATTTTCTAACCTTTTATCGAGTGTTTTTGATAGAAGGCTTGTTTTCTTCGCCGTTTTATTATTCTTGGGTGCACTCCAGTGCATTCTGTTAGTGATGCCATGGGGCCTTAACCTTTTCCTTATGGTTTTTAGACTATAATCTATATGTGAACAGATTGTCATGTTATGGGACTCAACTGCTTTCATCTTACAGAGCTGCCAATCATTTAACCACCGGAGCAGTAGGGCTTCTTCACTAACTAATTGAGATTTGCCAAGCTGACATGTTTTGCATTATAGACATGCTGATTCTTTTTTAAAAATCATAATTATTATTATTTAAATCAGTTTATTGGGGGCCCATACAACTCTTATTGTAATCCATAGATACATCCATTGCGTCAAGCACATTTTGTATATTTGGTGCCCCATCATTCTGACATGGTGATTCTTAATGAGAATTATTTTTCTGTTTTTGTGCACAGAAATTTTTTGTTTTAGTTCATTCATTCATCAGTATATGAGGAGCTTCAATGCTATAGAAAACTATGGGACTCTAAATCCATGAATGTCCCCACAAAATGGGTGGAAACAAATTCCGTATTTTGGGGTCCTAATCTGAATAATTTTGCACTTTTGATCATGCAGTGTTTTCTTTAATCATGTTTAACAGACCTGTTTTATTCATCAAGACAACTCTGTTGCCATTGTGTGCCCATCTCTTCAGTTTGGCTTTAGTGTGTTTTGGATTATTACATGTTCATTGTCTTCCAGTCAGCACACACACATCTTCACTGTTTGAAAGGTGTTAACACCTGTTAAGGAACCTCCATAAAGCTGAAGATTATTTCTTGTGACATTGCTGTAGGACAGTAACATTTCCCCTATTACAAATGGTATATTCACAGCTAGGAGAGATAGGAACAGAATTATAAGACAAGTTCAGCACTTCTCTAAGGCAGCTACTTTTCTAGGGTCTGTTTACAACCTAAGTGAGGTCACTCCCTTCAGACTTGCAGTAAGCACCGTCTTTTCTGGTCATCGATTTCTATACTTTCTCTTAAATGAAAACTGATTCTGACCAAAGTGAACATTTTTGAAGGCAAATAGTTTACACATAAATTATTTTAACATCTAAGTAGGCCTGATACTTGAATTCTTAGATCTCAGGGCTTTGGAACATAATAATACAAATAGAGATGTTTTCTTGGGGCAAACTATGAAACTGAGAATTCTGAGACTACAACAGGAAAGCCACCCAGACAACACATCTCTACCTGCCTCAGAGCCTGGTTCTTTTGCTAACTTGATCATAAGCACCCCCTGTGCTTGAAGGCAAACAAGCAGCCATCTAGCTCAGAAGCAACAAAGCCCACAGAGAAGAAGCACACAGCCTAAACGAATACAAGGTGTTGAATGGACCAGGTAGCAGACACCAAGGAACAAAAACAATCATGGTATGATCACATTCCTCACATAAACGCTGAAGACTAATGTGTGCATAAGCAAGTGTGGTGAAGAAGGCTGATGGTGCCCGGCTACTGAGAGCTATAGCGTCTGGGGACTTAAAGGCTTGAAAGCAAACAAGCGGCCATCTAGCCCAGATGCAACAAAGCCCACACGGAAGCAGCACATCAACATGGGTGATCGTGAAGGGCAGAGGAGACCAGGTCTCAAACAACAAAGGCGGCGGTGGTGGGGAGAGGGAATTCACATCACCGTGAATGAGGCGGAGTGCGTGACAGGGACCCAATGCCCATCTGTAGACAGCTGGACATCCCTTGCAGAGGGGTAGTGGGGAGGAGATGAGTCACAGAGGGTTCAGTGTAGCAAAAATGAAACTCAAAACCTTCCTCTAGTTGTTGAATGCTTCCTCCCCTCCCAATTATCATGATCCCAATTCTACCTTGCGGACCTGGTTAGACCAGAATATGTACAGCGGTGCAGTAGGGATCTGGAAACACAGGGAATCTAGGATGGATGAACCCCTCAGGACCAGCGGTGGGAGTGGGGACACCGGGAAGGAAGGGGGTGTAGAAAGGGAGAACCGATTTTGGAGATCTATATGTAACCTCCTTTCTGGTAGATGGGCAATGGGAAGGTGGGTGAGGGGAGATGCCTGGCAGTGTAAGATAAGATAAAATAATCATTTATAACCTATTAAGAGTGCAGGGGGAAGGGGGAGTGGTGAGGGAGGGGGAAGAAAAAAAAGGAAACCAAGCTGATTCCAGGAACCCAACTGGAAGGCAAATTTTGAGAATGACGAGGGCAATGAATATATAAGGGTGCTTTGCTCAATTGATGTATATATGGATTGTGTTAAGAGTTGTATGAGCCCCAATAAAAAGATTTATTAATTAAAAAAAAGCACCCACTGTAGCCCATTCCTGAATGTGAGGTTTATTCACACTGACTTCCCTCACTGTGTCTCCCATAGTAATAGCTGGTCATGTCCCACATTCCAGCTATGGATTTACAGATATAGCTCATCCTTGTTACCTTCTCTGTAGATGACTAATCAGGTCTCCCATGAGGTCTGCATATTCTTAGCACAGCATCAGGTTATATTGGGCAATCCACTGCAAGCCCCAGGATGGCTGTACCAATAAGGATAAATTATATTGATGTATTGATCATGCTAAAGTACTTTTGGGTGATTACCACTTAATCTGTGTCTAGCCTCCCCTTTATTTCCCAGTTTGAGCTCAGACCAAGGATATCCTGGAGGCAGATTATTCAAGGTGGTGAAATTCGTTCAGATGTGGATCTCAGATTAGACTATGCTGTGGGGAACGATAGTGGATCATTCTTTGTTGGATGGTTCATGCTTCCTGGAAGGTAAGAGACCCTGGAACCTCACCCAGTAGGTATGTATGACAGGCTCAGGGAGGAACACTGCATTTTGCATCTGGAAGCCCCTGAGGTGGAGCCCAAAGGTATTCATCCCTGTGCTATCATCCTGATGATGAAGCATTCACTAATGACTTCTGTTAATTTGTCCACCCCAAGGCCTCACTTTGATTCCAGAGTTTATTGAGATGTCCATGTGCCACGGGTGTCCAGTCAGCATTTCACAGGTTAGGTCCGAGGAGTGTTGGCCCACAGTTGTTATCATGAGTGACTCTTTGAGGACTTTCTTCTTCATGAGTGGCGAACCCCAGTGTGCTCTGACATCGAGTTCCTGGCACTGGACACACAAGGTGTACATAGGATTGACATGTTTCCAGTTTTGAGGGAAGATACAGCCCTACCAAATATGTCTTGTGAGGTTAATTTGTTGGCTCACGCAGATCTAAAGGATGCCTGGAGCCAAATATTTTAGGGTTGTCAGCGCACACTTGTAGAGGGAGTATACAAAATCATTCTCTGAGCCCTTTCCCTAGGTCTGAGTAAAAGGCCAATGTTAGATTTGAAAAATGGATACAATGGTACAAAGATACAAAATGGTATGTACCTTTAATTTTCTGCCTCTTGCATCTTTTGTGATGTGTCTTCTGGGTTGAGGGTAGGGAAGGGGTTGTTGAAAGCCATTAAGATTCAGCCTTGAAATGGCTGAGAATCTCATGACCTATGTGTCAGTGTTTGCTGATTTCTTCTGCAGCTTTACGTTTTGAACAGACTATTAAGAACAAGAAAGTATGCAAGGTCGGGGAAAACAGGTTGTTTAATTTTCTCAAGGATATCTGGCTTGGAGGAAGACAGAGTTGCTATGTGTATCAAATGTGCTGGCTTGAATATGAGATAATTAACTCCTGGTTGTTTCTGCATGGATAAAAGGATTATGTAGAATAAACTTGGGGCTTCAGTATTGACTGTTGCCTTCCCACCTTCCCAATACTTTCTGTCTCTCTTTCTTCCCCCTTAATCCTAACTCCCTCTTTCAGGACTGTTCAACTCGTCGGCTGGCTCCGATGACAAAATAACCAGTAATTAATATGACTTATTTAACATGGGTTTCGCTACATCTTTGAGGAAGAAGCCAGATGAAATTGGGGTTTACAAATTAGTAAATCAGTACAATTGAGCCCTCAGGCACCTTGCTTATTGAATAACACATCACTGCATATGTCAAATAGCAGAAAAGATTCCTTGAGACCAGGACACAGGAGAGGGAGACCCACAAGAGACCTGTGATATGGACATGATGTTGTTTATCATATATAAACATTTATAAACCACTTTATTTTGCCACTGCCATGTATCAGATGCAAATGATTTAATAGTTTACTGGAAATGTGCCTGTGATTCCTGGTTTTGTCTGTCTACCTACCTTAGTTCCTTCATTTAGGTAAAGTCTGAGAGAAAAGACAGCACCACATACGTAATTAGCAATGGGAGTTTCTTGATGGGTTAGATTTGGGTTCACTTCAGGGTTGTAGGGTGTTAGAGTCAGAGTCTGTACCTTAGATTGGAATGTAGGTCTTGGGATTAATGTTCCCTGTTCAAGAAAAAGGGTAAATGAATAGAAACATAACCTAAGTGTCAGGACTTAAGAGTCAGATGTTAGTGGACAGATTAAAGGGCTTGATGTTTAGAATGTATCCTTCCTAACAGCTTATGTTTACAGTTGCTTAGGTCTTATGTATTATGGTATAAAGATGTACAGTTATGATTTAAACAGTACCATTTTGGAAGTTGGTTTCTGAATTTGAGACTTCTAAGTTGTGCTCATGATTTTAAAAATTGGGATAAATGAATTAGGCTAATTTTTAACAAATTGGTTATGGGTATCAGGCAATGCTCAGGGTGTTAATAGCCATTCTGGATGGTGAGGGGCTTTTCAGGTAGTTAGGGGTTCAGTGTTTGAGGAAATGATCAGTGTGTTGTAAGGATGCCCAGTATGTTAAGTTGTAAGGGTTAATAGTTTGGGAGATGTTGTTTAGCAATTAATGGTTTGTGAACTAAGTATCAAAAGTTATTTTTGCATGTTGAAATGTAGCCTACACCATTTTTATATTTGTTAGCTATTTATGTCATATCTTGAATCTAGTATAGATATGATTATTAATTTATGATTAGAAGAATTTTAATTTCTCTTTGGAAGCCTCTGTTCTTTCTTAACCAATCTTATTCTGATTGCTGCAGTTTTAATATACAGTCCGTTTTTAGTATCAGTTGTGAAAGTGGATATTCTCATACTTTTTCTGAGGTGGGGTGATGTTGTTTCTCATTCCTCTAATGACATTTCTCATTCCTCTAATGATATTTTGACTTTCACCCCCCCTTAGGAATGTTCATTAGCATACTAACATGTTGAACTATATCTGTTCTATTTTAGATTTTAGAGGGTTTTTTCCCTTAACATTAGAGACTTTGAATTTAGTATGTTTTCTGTGTCTATTTAGAGAATTATTTATTTTTTACATTAATTGCTATATTACAGTATTTCTTTTTCTTATATTAAAATTCAACTCGAGGACAGATTTCAATTAATCGTGGTATATAATTAATTTAATGTGTTGTCTGACTCAGTTCCCAATATTATAAACAACTTTTTCATGTAGATCCATTATCAATACTAGGGTACACTTTACTTGCAATATCATTATCTGACCTTGATATCAGGTTATTACTGGTCTCATAGAAAATGTTACTAAGTATACTCTCACAAACATTGTTATGTCTGCTCCCAATAACTTGAACTTGAAAACAAAACATAAGGTGTTTATTCAGACTGTGTGAATACACTGTTGTCATGCTGTCAGAATCTTCAACTTTAATCTGTCTTCCAGTTAGCCTTGAAGTTTTTCATGGAATGTAATTTTGATTCAGTTGATTATAGACCTTCTGAGCATCCTGAAATCCACTCAACTCTCACAGATCTAGCTGTGCCTAGATCCTCTGGTCTTGCAGCTGACCCCTCAGTGTAGAGGACTTTGTGATTTATGCTCCCCTTGACAGAAAAATGGTCACTCACACCTTAGTGCCTGTGTGCTCACCTCACACTAGAGCCCAAGTTTGGGAAGTAATCGGCCAGAAGACATGCTGGGTGGATCTTAGAGAATTTCCTTCAGCTCACCTCAAGGAGAATTGTCTAAATCAATGAGGGGCAGGAATTCCTGTTATGTTGTCATTGCTTTGTTACACACACACACACACACACACACACACACACACACACAGAGGAAACTCATTCCTTCTTTTAAGTAAGAGAACTTATGTTCCACTAAATGTCACATGAAAGGTCCGGCATCTGTTACCACGGAAATAACTTTTGTAAACATAACTAACACACTGGTATTTTGTGCATGTCTGGGGTACTGATTAGTGGTTTCTGAGGTTGTTGTTGTTGTTGTTTTTGTTAGATGTCATTGAGTTGATTCCACATCATGGGGATCCAGTACACAACAGAAGGTAACAATGCTTTCTCCTCTGCTAGACTCAAAATTTAGGATGAACCCATTGTTGCCATCATTGTGTCAGTCCATTTAGTTGGGGATTCCTATTTGTCCCTGCCCTTCTACTTTGCCACATACACTAGGAACTGCTCCCTTCTGACAACATTGTCCGAAGTACATAATATGAATCTCACTATCTTTACCTCTAACTAGCACTCTGAGCTTAATTCTTCAAAGCCAGATTGGTTTGTGCTTTTGGAGACCAATATTATTTCAGTATCCTTCACCGGAATTACAATTCAAACAAATTGATTCTTCTTCAGTCTTCCTTATTCAGTGTTCAACTTCCACATACATATGAGACAATTGAAATTGCCATAGTTTGGGTGAGGTAAACCTAGTCATCACAGTAAGATCCCTGATCTCCAACACTCTAAACAAGCCTAATAAGGCATATCTATCCAATACAATGTGTCTATTGATCTCTTGGCTGTTACTATCACCATTCTGGGGGTGTTTTTTTTTGCATATTTTTTCAAAAGCTAACAGTATTTCTGGAAGGAGTTAAAATTTAGTCAAGCTTGAATTAAGAATGTTGCTCTAGGCGGGGCCTGGAAACCAACTTTACTCCGGAACCAACCAATGTAAGAGCCCTGAGTTTAAGCCTGTTTTTAAGACAGTGAGCCTTATATTCAAGGTATGCTTGATGACTGGTATACACGAGAGAGTCTAAAACAAATTGTGCTTCTCTCTGTAGCCTGACTTTCTGATTAGTTTTAGAGGAGCACTAGTCTACACCCCTTATCCTATAACTGCAACCTCACACAGCCCTGCCTTCAGAGACACCATGGGGGTTGCAAAAGGGCAGTGACAATGATATCCAACTAGCCACTCAGGCTAATGCAGCCCTACTTTATCACAGCACAGCCTCTTCCCAGCACATGAATTTTGTTTTCCTGCCAAACTAGCTTCCTGGTGGAACATGTTTCACAAGCTCAAGCCTAGGCACTAGTTTTTGCCCTTTCCCTAGAAGACCAAGACTATGGATGGCACATCCCAAAACCCAAGCTAATAAGCCCTCTCCTATGGTGTGTGTTGTCTGACATCTGTCAGAATTACCTAGAGTTTGGAATCCAGAATCTAGGCCAAGATGACACAAGGCTTGATCAGTCGTCTCTTTCCTGGATCCATCTTGTATTTCTAAGCTTCTGCCCTCACTTTGGCTCTTGTCATGACCCATTTACCTACCCCTTGATATTCCTTGACTATACGCTGCAGTCTTTCACAAAGGCGTTAAAATTGGACGTCCATAAACATAAGAGCTTTAAAGAGTAGGAAATAAGTATTCCCCTGGCTTGTTTCCTTGTATAGAACATCTCTGTCTTGGCCAAGGTACCTCTAGGATGTCCTATTGGTGTCTCTCTGTCTCTTGTTGTCCACCTGCACAACTTTCTCTAGGTACCACACTGTTGTGAATACATGGACTACTCAACCATAGGCATTTCTTCATGCACAATACATATTGTAATGAATACCCAGGATGAAAAGGGATTGAGGCAGGTTAAATTTGATGAAAAGCTCAGCCTGTGTTGGAGTGGCATATTTGAGCATGATTCAGCTTGATCACTTTCCCCAGATATGTTAAGGATTATGGTCTGAGGTGCTTTAAGAGCTTGTAATGAACGTTCTTCATAAAATATTCATTTCTTCATTTAGATTGCTGGTGAAAAGATGATATTTACCTTCAGTGGAGCTTGAAAATTTTGAGGCATTAAATCTACTTTATTCTGAAATAAATATTATATAGATAGGATGTGGATCCAAAGTTGAAAATGATATGATAAATTAGTAAACTTGCTCTGTAAAGATAGAGTGGGTTCTTGTTTAATGCAAATACCCTCATATTGGAGCATGGTTTCGATCCCGGGGGGGGGGTTACTATTTAGCACAAGAAGTGCAGGCCAAGAACCTGACATGCCTTTCTCAACAATGACTCCTCTTCTGGTTCAGAACAAAGAAATATGGTCTAGTCTAGGGAGTTAGAAAACTCTTACTACTCTCTTGCACAGTGAGGCATCACAAGGAAGGATTTCATCTTCAGACTGGTATATGACCCAAATCCATTCACCTAACTCCAAACAGGGTGATCCCCTCTGGAGTTCCTGGGGACAGCCCCGGCTGAGGAGCTAGAGGGGAAACAGGAGGGATCTGTGTTTCCTGAAGTCTGACCCTAGGAGAGCTCCAGTGTACAAGGGCCCAGGCTGTCCTGATGGCCAGGTTCCGAGGTCTCTACTCATGTCCCTGAATGATAGAATTCACTGGGTAAGTAACTGATATAATTGTATTTGAAGTTAAGTTCTGAATACTCCAACTTACAAAAGGCTCATGGAGTAGTGGTTACACATTGGGCTGTTAACTGCAAGGTCAGCGGAGCAGAAGTATGTCACACCTGGGGTGAAAGACAGGGTGTCTACTCTTGTAAAGAGTTAGTCTTTGAAAACCACGAAGGGCAGTTCCATCCTCTCCTAAAGGATCACTATAATCGGAAGCCATTCGATGGCATTGAGTGGGGCTTTAGGTTTTGGTTGCTTATAACAGTGACAAACTCAGTGTCTATTTGCTGTGTCACAACTTTGATTAAGCCGCCATTAAATACTCTCTGATCATTAACCAAGCACGTAGATCATCTTCCCCCTGGAGGAGAATGCCTTTGAAGTAGATTGCCTGCACTCCTTTCCAGCCAGCCCCTTTCCACTTGACTGCCTAGGTGTTATCCTTGATGGAGGTCAACTTTCTGAGGACAGGACAGGGGCCATTGCCATGAGTCTTGCCTCAACTGGCTTTGTGTGAACGCTCTGAACCTATCTTGTAAGTGCCTCTATCTAATAATGTGCATGTCCTAATCATGGTCCAATTCCTGCTGCTGCAGTCCCATTTGTACCTGTCATGTATTAATCTGCCACCAATCCTGATCTGTGACATGCCTTTTGTTCTATGCCATTTACTCAGGGTCCCAACTGAATTCTCAGTTGTTCTTTTGACCTCGTGCTAATGGCCTCCCTAAAATATATGATGTGTATGTGTGTGTGCCTGTTTCTTTTGCTATCTCTTAAGTTTAATAGATGTTCCCCTTAAATAATAATGGCATAAGGGTCACTTTTCTACCTTAATACACAATTTAGGATCATAAATGAATCAAGCTACTGTTCTTTCAGACAGAATCTTGACAGACATAAATGCAGGTAAAGTCAAGCCCTGCAGCCTCCTGGTTTCTATCTTGAATGGGCAAATGTTACAAAGGTTTTTTACTCTGCAGATAAATGCTCATTCTACCCCCTAGCCTCAGACAAAATACACTCAACTCTGTATAGGTTGCCAAATCTAGTTCCCCAGATAAGTTCTCATATTTACACCACTTCTCCTACTAACCTTCTGCACAAAGGCACTGAGTTTTCTTGTTCTGTGGCCTGGCAATTCCACTGCTCTGTCTCAGTGTCGTGATACCACTGCCACCATGTCTGCTTCTGCTTCTTCCCAATGCTTTCTCTCTTGTGTCACAGTTCTCTGTCTTCTGAGTTGAAGAGTATCAATACAAGAATCTACTTTACAAAGGCCCCTATTTTTAGCTATTCTTTCTAGATGGTAGTGAGATCCTAATTTGTTTCTGAAATGGCTCAATTAAGCCTAACGTGATGTCCAATGTGACTAATTGCCAGGTTGGGTTTTTAGACATCGTATTTGCATAGCTACAAGGGTACCAATCTATTGTTGGGCAAGCTGCCCACTCCTCTTAAACCAGAAAATCCAACCTCAATACTATCAAGTTAACACTGACTTATAGAGAACTTATAGGACAGGGTAGAACTGCCTCTGTAGGTTTCAAAGACTGTATCTCTTTAGCAGGGTAGAGAGCCGTGTCACTCTAGGGAGGAGAAAGTGCCATCTTTCTTTTTAGGAGAAATATGTGGGTTCCAACTGTTGACCTTGGGGTTAGCAGCCCAACAGTAACCACTGTGCCACCAGAACTCATTTCTTTCATACACTTTGGTGGATGCCAAACCCACGTAAATATTTGGAAGGATTTAAGGGGCCATAGCTAGAAATACTGTATACTTGCATAGGCCAAATAACAAATTACATTAAGTACTACAAATAATGCTACATTAAAAACATTGTTTACCTTGGGATTGAAAAATGCACTCATTATGGGCGAATGTATACTTCATTTAAAAAACAAACATATATATATATATATACATATATATATATATATATATATATATATATATACACACACACACAACTCTTACTACATGTCAAAGCCAGGGCTCCAAAATAAGCACTTATGTATCATATTAGATTGAAGCCTATGTGTGTGTGTGTGTGTGTGTATATATATATATATATATGTATATATATATATATATGTTTGTGGCTCTGAAGGTGCAGAAACTCTGCACAGCAGTTTTATTGTGTCCTAAAGGGTGCTGACATGTCTAACGCTACTTGATGGTGTGTTTTAAAGGGTTTCTAAAGTGATGTTGTAATTTATAGTTCCCCTAGAAAATAATTTTAAATCTATAACAGCTTTTTATATAGCTCATTTGAAATGTTTCCAGATGCTTTAATTAACAATCATCTTTAAAGTTCATTGACTTGTCATTCTCCTTGTGTCACACAGTAAGGAATTGATAATTCTGTATTCTGTGAGGTAGGGATCAAGCTCTTTTGTTTCTTCCTTTTGACATGTGTATTTGATTGTCCAATCTCCATTTGTTATAAAGACATCCTATATTCACATGTCTGAAAATTGTGAATTTTAGATTTTATTGCTCAGGGTATAAGCATATTTTCTGTCACTCAGTAAAGAGACCATTACCAGTATTGGGGACTTTGTGTGTTAAGAAGTGCGAAGAATAGTAACAGCATCTGGACCTACGTGTTATGCATTACATTGTATTCTCCCATCAGTCTCCAGATTGTGCATCACCAGCATCTTAGAGGAAAGAGGAAGAAGTACTTTGTTTGACTATTATTATTTCTGGGGTGGCATCATGAGAGATTCAAATTTGTGAACATCAATAGAGCTGATCCAGATAAGACAAAAATAAGAGCATCTCATTTGCCGGCAGTTCTAAGGACCAAAGAAAATGACCAATGCTCAGGTGATTCTGACGTATTTTATCCTTTTCTGTATGTCCTACTGGAATTGTAGGAGCCTGTGTATTATTGATTCAGTTCATTGGAAAAGTGGAAATTTGAAATAGAAGTTAGAGATGAACTTTTATTCTGATTTCAACATTGGGCTGGAGAAGATTACGAATATATTGATCATAGGGATAACACTAAACTATTGACATTGAGCATAATATGTCGCTAAGGATTTTTGGATGATGGTATCTTTCAACTCATAATTCATTATTCTATGGCCAACCCATGAGAATCATTCAAATTAAATGCTATGCCTTGTTTTCAGTGAGAAATAAGATCATGTCTTTTGGAGAGTTCAGTATTCCATGGGATTTTTGTCTGGGTTTCTTTAATGTTTCTTTCTGAAGGTGATGTGTTATGTAATTTCCCAAATATCAACATTCTCTTTAATGCATCTAAAATGGGCCTTGTAGCAATAGTGGTTTAAAAATGGTTGACAGTTTCTAACATCCTCTAACTATAGATGTAGGAGAGGGAATCAACCATCAGCATCAGCTCTGATTCCTATATGAGAGAGCTTAAACATACCTGTCCCCTTCAATGGCTTTCCAGTTCTGACAGCAGTTATCTCTACCTTAGTTTTCTCCTTCTAAGTTTCAGAATTCTTTCCAGTGGCCATATACCAATTATAGTATGGAGTCATAGGTTCAAGTTTTTTAAACAACAGAATGTAACTTGGTATCAGAATCAATGTGATACACATTGGGGTTCCTACTAAGGAAACATGGAGGCAAAATTTGCTCTTGTTCAGGGCAGGCCTGTTTTCTCTTTCTGCTATCAGACATTTTCCCTTCTAAAGATAGGCTCATTTCTTACTTCCATCTGTATAGGCTCCTCTCAGCTCCTTGAGGATATCTTCCTCTTGATCTTGCCTTCTATCTTGGCTGAAATGCGCCTGCCCCACTATCTTGGCTGAAATGCCCTTTATGGACCTGTCACCATTGGCTCTGTTGCTGTGTCTTTTCTGCCATGGTCATTATCTCCATTGGTACAGCTCTTGACACATGAATAGTACAGTTCATTTTGCAGGAACATCAGACCAGTCCCTATGAGGTAGAGGTTTAAGCTGTTCTGTGATTTGCTATGCAGTATCTCACAAAAGTAAATAGCTATCAAGTAAATAACTCTTCAGGTTTTGGAAACTGGTGAGTGCCAAATCCATAGTTCATGTATCAGTCTGGAGGGTTCTCCTCATTAATGTGTTTGTAAATGGTGATGAACCAGATCCTCAGATAGACAATAGTTCACTGTCTCACAAGTTGAAGTTGTTGAATCTGGTCATATAAGTTAGGGGATGGCGAGGAACCCAAATGGGAAAGTCACACATTGTTGGCTTATAGTGGTGGAAACTCTCAAATCAGGTCACACATGTGGCCCCTCAATTGCAGGGATGTGAAGGAAATGGTTAATGTATTTCTGGAATTTGGCAAATCCCCAAACCATGGGTTCATTCTGAACTATGTGCATAAAATTGCAGATGGCTTTGACAGCACCAAACAAAGTGGCACATAAGAACATGGCAATGACAGTAACAACACCAACAAGCTAACAAACAAGCCACTGACATACAAAATTTAAAAGGAGAAAAAGACAATAAATTAATAGATAGATAGATAAATAAACAAATAAATAAATAAATAAAATCCAGGGGGGGAAAAAGCGTGGTAATAGTTTAAGATCTGTTTGTTGACCTCCAAGGGTGTTTTCCAGATGAGTCTGATGGGGTGCAATGTCCTGGCCCCAAAGTCCATCCTTTATACTCCCTCGGGACCTCCTTGCTCTGCTTCCCCCACTGCTACATTGCACGCCCCCAGTGTTATGCCTCAGTGTGGTGGGGTCAGCTCAGTCATATATCCCACACTATGTCTCCAGTGTTGTCCTGTGTAGGGCCATGTGTCAGTGCAGGATGTCGCATCTCACAATGGGGCCAGCTATATGATCCTCTCTGTACATTGGGCCCTCCGAGCCGGGCTATCTTCCTCTGAGCTTGGTGGGCCCAGGTCTGCTCCACTCCATTCTTCCTCCTTCCTTTGCTTCAGCTTCCTTATGGGTGTGGTCAGTTCCTTTCCCACACTAGATGATCTATTTTCATTTTCTGTGGCACTCCCTTCCATGATGGGGGTCAGGCTGATTCTGGTTAGGGCCGGCATAGGGGTGTTTTTGTGGATTCCTCTGTGCGTTACATTGCCCTCCTGGTTTGGCGTGTCATGGTGGGGTCTGTATGCATTTTCTAGTTCTGTGGGGACACAACCAATACTCTCCCCCTGGGTGAGTTAGTGCCCTGTTTCCCCTGTGCCATGAACTCAGTTTCTCCCCACTCCAATTCTCCCTTCCCTTATTTATGTTGGATTCTAATGTACCTCCCTAGGTGTGGCCTGCTCTCAATCCAACTATCAATGCTTCCACCTGTTTATTGCGAGATAAGCGTTTATTCTTCTATTCCTGGCATTCTAATTGTACTTACCTCAGGGAACTCATGTTATACCTGGCCTTTTGAATTTGGCTTAACTCGCTTAATATGATTCCTTGAAGCTCTTCCCATGAAACGACATGTTTCACGTGATCTTCCGTGCTTTTCAGTGCTGCACAGTACTCCATTGTGTGTATGTGCCAGAGTTTACTAATCCATTCATCTATCGATGGAAACTCAGGCTGTTTCCAAGAGTTTGAGATTGTGAATTGTGCCATAATAAACACGGAAGCACAGATGACTGGTCGTGTTTTATTTGTTGTTTCCACTGGGTATATGTCCAGTAGAGGGATGACTGGGTCATAAGGTAGATCAATTTCCATTTTCTTTAAGTATCTCCAGATCGCTTTCCACAGTGCCTGTACAAATCTACACAACCACCAGCAGTGGAGGAGGGTTCCTACTTCACCACAGCCCCTCCAACACTTGTTGCTCTCTGATTTGGGATAGCCTCAGGGGTGTTAGGGGGTATCTCATGGTTGTTTTGATATGCATTTCTCTTATGGCTAATGACCTGGAACAATTTCTCATATTCTTATTGGCCATATGGGTCTTCTCCATAGTGAAAGTTCATTTCAGTTCTTTGGCCCATTTCCTTAGGGGGTTAACTGTTTTCCTCTTTTTGCAGGTCATGATGGTGTTGTAGATTTTATAAATGAGCCCTTTGTCTGGTGTGTCATTACTAAAAATCCTCGCCTAGTCTGTGGGTTGTCTTGTCACCCTCTTGGTGAAGTCTTTCGAAGTGCACAGGTACTTTATTCTTATTAAATCCCATTTGTTGATTTCCAGTTCACCTGTGTGTGTACCCTTCTCTATTGCAGTGAGCCTATGAGTTCCCTGGGTCAGTGCTCTGAGTTTACTCCCAATTTCTTCCTTGATGGTCCTTATGGTTTGGAGTTTAACTTCTAGGTCTGTGATCCACCTTGAGTTTATTCTTGTGCATGAGGTGAGGTAAACGTCTTGCTTCATCTTTCTACATGTAGAAATCCATTGTTCCCAGCAACACTTGTTAAAAAGGGCATTGCTTCCCACTTGATGGTTTGGAGATCCTTATCGAAGGTCAGTTGTCTATATGCTGATGGTTTTAGTTTTGCGGTATCTATTCTTTTCCACTGGTCTGAGTGTCTCTCATTGTGCCATTACCATGCTATTTTACCACTGTAGCTGTGTAATATGCATTAAAATTGGGTAAGGCAAGTCCTCCAACTGTGTCCTTCTTGAGGAGTTCTCGGCTAATTCTGGGTTTCTTCCCTCTCCATATGAAAATGGTGGTCAATTTGTCCATTTCTTTGAAGAAGATTGATGATATTTGCAATTGTATAGCATTGAACTTGTAAAGTGATTTAGGTAGGACTGTCATCTTTATTATGTTATGCCTTCCAATCCAAGAGCAGGAGATGTTATTCCATTTGTGGAGGTCGATTTTGGTTTCCTGTAGTAGGGTCCTATAGTTTTCCTTAATTAGGTCTTTAGCATTTTTTGTTATATTGCTGCGTATTTCAGTTTGCTCTTAACTACTGTAAAGGGTACTCCGTTCTTAATCCCCTCTTCCAAGGTTCTGTCTGATGTGTATAGAAAACCTGCCGACTTCTGTTTATTGATCTTCCATATTCCTCTATCGCTGTAAGTACTCCAGCTGTCGAGCTTTTGGGGTTTTCAATGTACAGGATCATGTTGTCTGCAAATAGCAATAGTTTCACCTCCTCCTCCCACATTTGGATACCTTAAATGTCCTTCCGCTGTCTTATGGTTTTAGCCAGAACCTCCAGAACAATATTGAATAGAAGTGGGGACAGGAGGTATCCTTGTCTTGTGCCCTTTTTCAGTGGGATTGTTTTTGTCTTTTCTCCATTGACTATGATGTTGGCTGTTGGCCTTTCATAGATAGCTTGTAACAGCTAGAAGAATATACTTTCCAAACCTATCTCAATGAGTGTCTTAATTACGAATGGGTGTTTGATGTCAAATATTTGTCTATGTCTATGGCTATTACCATATGGTTTTTATCCTTGTTCTTCTCAATGTGGTGTATAATATTGATGGATGTTCAACCATCCCTGCATCCCTCGGATGAATCCTCCCTGGTCATAGTGGATGATATGTTTTATATACTTTTGTGTTCTATTGGCCAAAATTTTGTTAAGGATTTTTGCATCTATGTTCATTAGAGATAGATATTGGTCAGTAATTCTCTATACCTGTGGCATCTTTGGCCTGTTTGGGTATCAAAGTAATGCTTGCTTCGTAAAATGAGTTTGGGAGTTTGCCATCCTCTTCTATGATATGGAATACTTTGTGGAGGACCGGTGTCAACTCTTCCCTGAATGCTTGGTAGAATTCTGCGGTGAAGCCATCTGGCCCTGAAGCTTTTTTTGTTGGTAGGTTCTTGATGACCCTATTCCTTCCTTCACTATGGTTTGTTGAGATTCTTGATCTCGGAAATAATCTAGGGACAGACTGTTTTTCCAAATATTTATCCATGTCTTCCATGTTTCTGAATACATTAGAGTACAAACCTTCATAGTACTTTGTGATTATCCTTTTAATCTCATTGGGATCTGTTGTTATTGCCCTTTCATCCCTCATCCTGGCTATTGATGTTTCCTCCTTTCTATCCTTGGTAAGCTTTGCCAGAGGACTGTCAATTTTGTTAATTATTTCATAGAACCAGCTCTTAGCTGCATTTATCTTTTGCATTGTTCTCTTGTCTTCCCACTGGTTTAACTCCTCCCCGATTTTCATTATTTCTTTTCTCTTGCTATTGGAGGGGTTGTTCTGCTGACTCTGTTCTAGTTGTTGGAGGTTTTGTGTTACCGTATCTGTCATGTGCATATCCTTTTTTCATATATGCATTTCATGATATCAAGCTACCTCTGCTAACTGCCTTCGGAGTGTCCTATATGTTTTGATATGTTGTGTTCTTGTTCTCGTAGTTTCTAGAAACTTCCTAATATCCTCTCTAATCTGGACCTGTACCCATTCATGTCACAGGAGATCATTTTTCATTCTCCAATTGGTTGCCCTTGCTTTTCTGGACGTCCTCTTGTTAATCTCCAGTTTTATGGCAAGGTGATATGAGAAGGATGTCTGATAATATCTGTGTTTGAATTTACTCAGGCTGGACTTATGTCCCAGCATGTGGTCTATTCTTGTAAAAGATCCATGTGAACGCTTTTGCATTTGCATGAAAAGCTTTATAAATGTCTATCAGGCCCTGTTGCCTAATTACATTGTTTAGCTCTATCGCCTCTTTACTGAGCTTTTTCCCAGTGATCTGTGTTTATCTGATAGTGGAGTGTTATGGTCACCTACTTTGATTGTTGAGTATGTGATTTCTTTTTTCATCTTTTTAATAGTTTGACAAAATTTGCCACACCATTATTAGGAGCATAAATATTCAATATGCTAAGTGCTTCTTGGTTTACTTAACCTTTGAGCATTAGGTAATGCCCCTCTTTGTTTCTTTTTATGGTTTGGATCTTGAAGTCCATTTTGTCAGAGATTAAAATAGCCACCCCTGCCTTTTTTTGAGTTACCATTGGATTGGTAAACTCTCTGCAAGCCCTCTATTCTTAGCATATTCATGGCTGTGCCTTAAGATGTGTCTCTTGCAGGCAGCAGACTGATGGATTATGTTTTGTGAATGAGTCCTCAAGTCTTTTTCTTTTAATGGATCGGTGGAGTCCATTGGAATGCAGAGTTATTATCACTATCTGTGGATTCATAGTTGTCATATCCTGTTTTGTGTTTTGGATAACTTCATATCAGTGTACTGTGTTTGAGTGGAGAGTTTCTATCTTGTCTTCTTTTCCATCTGCGACCCTGTTGTCCAGGTAATTGTTGCTGGTATGTTGGCTTCTAGATGGAGATGGGCTATATGGTGGTCTCCTGTTAGTTCTTGGTGGAGATTGATCCTCTGGTCATTGTGAATCAGCCAGTATCTTCTGCAGGGTCGGGTGTCTTGAAGCATATCCTTTGAGTCTTTCCTCGTCCTCGAAGACCCTTATCTCAGCATCTACCTTAATGGATAACTTGGTAGCGTACAGGATTCTGGGAGAGGTTTTTTTTCTTTCAGCTTTTGGGAGATGTTGCTCTATTCTCTCCTCCTCTTCATGATATCTGCTGATAGGTCTAAGCATATTCTTATCTGCGCTCCTTTGTATGTGACTGTCTTCCTTTCTCTTGCTACTCTTAAAATTTTCTTTTCCCTCTAAATTGGATACTTTTACTATTCTATGTCTTGGTGTGTTCTTCTT
Organism: Tenrec ecaudatus; assembly: GCF_050624435.1. NCBI lineage: Eukaryota > Metazoa > Chordata > Mammalia > Afrosoricida > Tenrecidae > Tenrec > Tenrec ecaudatus. The sequence continues at coordinate 81,879,569 of NC_134544.1, read as the reverse complement.
GGGGTCTAATCTAGCTGGCGTCCTTTCTGCTTCTAAGGAGTGCCTGCTTTTCCTTGTTAGGGTGGGAAAGTTTTCTTCCAGAAATTCCTTTACTATCTTGGCTGTTGACTTGTGTGTTGTATTGTTCTCTAGTAGACCAATTATTTGAATATTATTCCTCTTCATCTGTAATTGATTTCAGGTTATCTTCTGCTTGTTTAATTTTCCTGTCTTTCTCACTTGCTTAGGTCTGTTTGGGTGTCCTCAAGATCACTGATATCGTTCTCTGCCTCCTCAAGCCCAATCTTAATTCAGTGACTTTGTGTGTGGCTTCTCCTACCTCCTTTGTTAGCTCCTGTAGTTCCCTTTGGTGGGTTGATTTCATCCCCTCTATTATGGACTTCAACTTCTCTATTATTGTATACTTATTCTGGGTTGCTTCCCTCAGTTCCTGTAGTATTGCCAGCAGACGGCTGAAGATTTCCTTCTGGGGAAGATCTGTATCTGTTTATTCTATGAGAGACGTTAGCTCTGCTACTATGTTTTCTCTTTTCTGTTGGGAGTGATGTAGTCTGTTGATTTTTCCTCGACCCTATCTTAGGCCCCCATATTTCTGGGAGGTCAGGGGGCCCTTATCTGTGTTATTGTTAAGAATTCTTTCAGGCGATGCCTATGACCTGTTCTAAAGATGGGTTAGACTGCTGTGTAGGCAGAATTCCCAGAAGGCTTAGTGACCAGCAATGGTGAGATGTTTCAGCGACTGGAGTGGAGGCTGAAGCCTCAGTGAGTGCCCCCGGGCTGCTTTGACCTTTTCTGTCAGGATACCCTTAATAACCCCCCCCCTTTTTAGTAATAAAAATGGAAAAGTTAAAATTAAAAAAATAATTTTTTTAAAAATTGGGAGAAAAAATAGAGAAAGACAGAAGGAGAAGCTATAAAAGAGGAGATAAGAAGTGATAAGTGAAAGTGGAAGGAGCAAAAAAAGATAGAAAACCTATAGAAAAGGGACAGAAGAGAAGTAATAGTAATAATGAAAAGGAGGAAGAAAAAGAGAGAAAACAAAGAAAGTGAAAGAAAAAAGAAGAAAACAAGCATGAGATAAAAGATGTATATATATATATATATATATATATATATATATATATATATATATATATATATATATATATATTTAAATTCCCCCATTCTTTTCCCTCTAAGTTAGAAATGCCTTATAGAAGGCGGAGGTGGGCCAGTCCTCACTACCACAGGACATGTTGCTGATCTGGGCTCTGGAGCAGGGCTATATGAGTGAAAAATGCTCCTCCGATCAACCAGCACTCCCAGGTCCCTGCAGTCCTGTAGAGTTAAGCCTGTGGGCAGAGGCTACCAAGGCGGGAGAAGCCCCAGAGGGGTAAGCTTCCTGCACTGGCAGGAAAAGACTGGGGCCACAAGGGGTGCTGAGGGAGGCAAAGGCCTCAGTGCTTGCCTCCTGTACCAGCTAGAAAGGGCTGGGGTAGGCTTAGAAGCTGGTACTGGGGTTCCCGCAGTGCACTGCACTGGTGAAAGCCAGCTGGAGCATACAAACAGTACCGGTGGGGACCGCAGAGCCACGACCTCGGCTCCTTGCAGGCAGGGAGCAGCGCAGGCTCCTTAGCGTCGTGTTCTGAGCTGGATCAGACCGAGGTGAGTCTGCCCTCCACCCTGGGAGGAACGCACCAGAACAGGCTCAGTACTCAGCCACAGGCTGCTGGAAACCGCGCAGCACACCGGGGAAGGCAAAGCTGCTCCAGCGGGGCCACAAAGCCCTTTTGCTCGCGTTCCTAACTGGCAGGAGTGCCCACTGTTACGCCCAGGGATGTCAATGCTGGAAGGAACGCCCCGAGGCAGGAGGCTTTAGCGCTCCCCGGGCTGCGGGCACTGGGCTCTGTGGTGGTGCAAGTCAGCCTGCAGTAGCTCCTGCGTAAATGCAGCATCAGGGACAGAAGCGGTTTGGGCTCCGGGTGAAGGCCCTTGCTGGTGGGAAGTGAAGCGGGAGCTAGGCTGACGGAAGGTGTGTGTGTGGGGGGGGGTGGGTTGGGGGTCAGGCATACGAGGTGGCAGTGGAGAGGTCCCATGCACCAATAGGGGTGGATGGTTCCCCGTGGGGGTTGCCCAGGCAGCCACTAGTAGCCTGTAGACCAATTACCCAGGCCTTGGTTGAATGGAGTGAGGGATGCGGCCCAAGTGCAGATCCGTGCCATCTGGGGAGAGGGGAACCACAGGAAAGGGAAGATTCTCTCCAAGTGGGGTCCCTCGAGTGGGCAGTTGCTGTAGGGGGTCCCACCACCACTGTGCCTGTTTCGGCAGAGCAGTCAAGCAACTCGGAGCACGGGGTCCCAGTCTGGGGATGGAGTGGGACTATAGCTAGACGGAGCTGCGGTGGTGGGAGCTTAATGACATATTTCCCACAAATCGGATCCTGGATTACCGAGGCCCTGGCTCAGGACTAATGTATGGGGTGGGGTGCTGTCCCGGGGGATATTTCACTCATCAGACTCCTTCCACTCGGCTACCTGGACAGCAAACCCGCCTTGTTTGAAAGTACTCTCAGAGTATGCTGGTCTCCTGATCCGCCATCTTCCCAGAAGTCCTTGGTTAAATTTTCAATACATATATAGTTTTAATTATTCTATTGTGAGTCTTACAGATATCATAACATTCCATAGTTCTATCACATGAAACACTATTAAACAATTGCTACCACAATGTTTCCAAACATTTTCTTTATTTTAGAACTCCTTGATATCAGCTCCCTTTTATTCCCTCTCTTCAATCTCTTTATTGTGGAAAACAGAACCTTCATAAAAGTGTAAGCAGCCTCTTCTCTATACTTCTGACCAGCAGGGCTTAGAAGACAAGGGCTAATGCTAGAGGAAATTGTCCAGAGTCCAGAGGATATAGATAAAGGTGATAACACACAATCCTCCAGGTACAAAGAGTTTTCTCTACACTGCTTTCCGTTAGATGAAAGTATAAAGCTGTCTCCTAAAGGCATCCAACTTTTGCTACTCATCTAAAAGATGCCTAGCTTTAAGAGCAATAAGGTTCTCTTTGTTGCTATCAAGGAGTCAACTATTCCTTTGTCTCTTACAAGCCTTCTGGATGGGTCCTAAGAGACAGTTGTGTAACTGAGGGGCAGAAATAAAAAGGGAGAGAAAAGTATTTCTGCGGTCACCTCATCCATGATGTCAGGTCTGAGCTGGATAGAGAGAATATATACACTCACCAATTTATATTAACTCCGGGCATGCAAACCCATCCCCACCCCACAACACACACACACACACACACACACACACACACACACACACACACACAGACACCTACCTACATAATGAGGTGGGAAGTTTCTTTACGCTGGAGGTCCCTTAGTTCATTGGTTGAGTAACTTAACACCAGTGCTGAGGGCAGTTAGAGGGGAGTAACTTGTCCCCTGACTGGGAATATAATATGAGTGTGTCTGCTTCTATACATAAAGCTGGTGGCTGTTAGAGATTAGCCATGTGCTCCTATGAGGTATCATTAAGGTATCACTACAATGGGAGGATATTGTGGGGATGATGGGGATGAATTTTCATTAGGACCATATGACTGGGACTCTTCTCTAACATACAAATATGAAGGCCTCCCTCCACCCAGAATACTGGCCTTGCAGGCTTCTTTAATGCAGACAATAGAGAATTCATCTACAAATGCTCTCTTCCTGGTACTCAATTTCACAGCTTGATACTTATCATGAAGTGTTTTAAAACGTTCAGGGTGTCCCAGATTCACACTTTGCCCATTCTGTTATGTATTTGGCTGCTAGAGACTTGCATGTCTCACTCCTATATAAACACTGCTAAATGACGTTGATCACTCATCAGCATTACAGATCAGACTGCTATACTCTATTTTTTGCTCTCTGCTTTATCTTCCTAAATGTCACATGCTACTTCTATGAACCCATTTAACTGTGAGGCTGGATCTGCTTTAAGAGTTGGTACAAAAATTTTAATAACACTTGTAGTCATTGTTCTTACTTGCAGGCATGTGAAAATTAACCCACCCATGGCAACATTGTAATTCAGGAAGGATCTTGCAATGTACTTGTTTTTGATGATGAGCATGACACCAATCTTAATGAATTTGTCAGTCTCAGTCTTATAAACCACTTAAATCTAAAAATAACTAGTGCTTAAAGTACAATAATACATACAATATCAGTTTTTAAACATATCATTTTGACAACTTGCCATTTTTCTTGATAGTGCTTCATATATTCTGTCTTCCAATTATTAGTACATGTTTGTAGGCAGCTATATTTTCTCCTGTCATGTCACACAGTGAAGGTCCCCAAAGGATTACTCCATCCACATCATTACTGTTGACTGTACTTTGAGAACTTAGTACTTATAAAGTGTTATTTAAGTGCCATTAAACCTGAGGGGCTCATGTTCTAGAAGTTAATCACCAGTTCTTCCTCCTAGTCTGTATTTCTGGAATTTCTACTTAGACCTGTGCACCATGTGTGATCCTGATGATATTTTAAATACTGGTGGCATTGTTTTCTATGTCACAGCAATCTGGACACCCCCACAGGGAAACACTGGAAGAGGAGTTTTGTAAGATAGACTGTAGGCTTTCCATAAGTCTCATATATACCTGTAAAATTGTGTTCTCCGAAGTTGAACATTCTGCATTTTTCACATTTCCAGTTTGTCTAGTACTTAGTTGTCTTTCAGTAAAGATTGATGGAATGAATACATCTGATCTCAAGCAACTGAAATTAGCAGGCCTTACCACCCTTGTGTGTCTGTGTTTTGCTTGTATTTATATTCTTTTTATATTTTCACGGTCCTATTAAGCAACTACCAAAGTTGTGTTCATTCATTATTTTCACACTCAAACTGATTTCTATAGTAACCGTGTTTACCATTTGGATTGTTTACACAATTCTAAAATAAAGAAGTCAGTTGTTTTCAATGGAGACGAGAAAACTTTTCTCGATATTCAACAGGAACCATTTTATACTGAAATGAAATTTCCTGATTGTGAAAAATCCAGTAGTATGAAGTCACAATGCATTCAGCATCAGGAATCTGACAAAACTGAGAAACCACGCATAGGTGATAAATGTGGGAGAACCTTCTTCAAGGAGTCTTTCCTCTGTGAGCACCACTTCAGTCATATTCTAGATAAGACTTATGAATGCATTCAGGGTGGGCAAGGGTTCGACAAAGCATTCAAACTCACTGTACATTATCAAATAGCACATAAAGGACAAAACCCATACACAGGGTTGGAATATGGCAAAGCTTACCACAGTAATACATATTGCGAGGAACATCAGAAAACTCATGTGGTAGGTACCCCCTGTGTATGCAGTGAATGTGGGGAAGGATTTAACAGGAACAGTGATCTCACTGCTCATCAGCAAACTCCTACTGGAGAGAAACCCTATGTATGTCATGATTGTGGCAAAGGTTTCATTCAGATAGCACATCTCAAAATTCATCTACGAAGTCATACTGGAGAAACTCCTTATGCATGCAGTGAGTGTGGTAAAGCTTTCAGTCAGAAGCAATGCCTAACATCACATCAGACATTTCACACAGGAAAGAAACCGCATATATGTGGTGAGTGTGGAAACACCTTTATCAGGAAGACCAACCTTACTGTTCATCAGCGAACTCATACGGGAGAGAAACCCTATGTATGTGGTGAATGTGGAAAAGCTTATACCTGGAAGAATGTTTTCACTGTTCATCAGTGAACTCATACTGGAAAGAAACCCCATGTGTGTGGTGAATGTGGAAAAACCTTTATCTGGAAGAAGAACCTCAGTGATCATCAATGAATGCCTACTGGAAAAAAACCTAATATATGCGATGAATATGGTAAAGCTTTCAGTCAGAAATAATATCTTACAACACATCAGACATTTCTTTTTTTTAAACAATTTATTAGGGGCTCATACAACTCTTATCACAGTCCATACATATACATACACCAATTGTATAAAGCACATCTGTACATTCTTTGCCCCAATCATTCTCAAAGCATTTGCTCTTCACTTAAGCCTTTTGGATAAGGTCCTCTTTTTTTCCCTCCCTCCCCGCTCCCTCCACCCTCATGTGCCCTTGGTAATTTATACATCGTTATTTTGTCATATCTTGCCCTATCCGGAATCTCCCTTCCCCCCCTTCTCTGCCGTCCCTCTCCCAGGGAGGAGGTCACATGTGGATCCTTGTAATCAGTTCCCCCTTTCCAACCCACTCACCCTCCACTCTCCCAGCTTCGCCCCTCACACCCTTGGTCCTGAAGGTATCATCCACCCTGGATTCCCTGTGCCTCCAGCCCTCATATGTACCAGTGTACAAAGTCTGCCCTATCCAGCCCTGCAAGGTAGAATTCGGATCATGGTAGTTGGGGGGAGGAAGCATCCAGGATCTGGGGGAAAGCTGTGTTTTTCATCGGTACTACCTCGCACCCTAATTAACCCATCTCCTCTCCTAAACCCTTCTGTGAGGGGATCTCCATTGGCCAACACTTGGGCCTTGGGTCTCCACTCTGCACTTCCCCCCTTCAGTCAATATGGTATACACACACACACACACACACATATACATACATACACACACATATATATACACACATATATTTTTTTTATTTTTTGCATGATGCCTTATACCTGGTCCCTTTGGCACCTCGTGATCGCACTGGCCAGTGTGCTTCTTCCATGTGGACTTTGTTGCTTCTGAGCTAGATGGCCGCTTGTTTATCTTCAAGCCTTTAAGAACCCAGTCACTATCTCTTTTGATAGCCGGGCACCATCAGCTTTCTTCACCACATTTACTTGTTCACCCACTTTGGCACCAGCCATTGTGTCGGGAGAGTGAGCATCATAGAGTTCTAATTTAATAAAAGAAAGTATTCATGCATTGAGGGAGTGTTTGAGTAGAAGCTCAAGATCCTTCCGCCACCTTAATACTTAACCTATAAATATAGACACGTAGATCTATTTCCCCATCCTCCTGTATATATTTGCAAGTACATGTCTTTGTCTAGACCTCCATGAATGCCCTTTGACTCCTAGCTCTTTCCTCCATCTCCCTTGACTTGCCTCCTGCCCTACTACCATGCTTCGTCGCCACCTGGGCGAGAGTATACCTCTTCTCTAAGCAACCTTACCCTTGATCATTTCCCACCATGCCTGCCATTCCCCCCTCTCTACCATTTTGGGTCCCATGTTGTTCCCTTGTCCCTGTGTTTGTTAACCCCACTTCCTTACCCCCCTACCCCGCCACCCCAAGTCCCCCCGGAACTGTCGGTCCCGTTTTTTTTCGTCCAGATAGTTCTTCAACCCTGTCCTATTCAGACAGACCTGTGGAGACACTAACATGCATGAAAACAAGACAGAGGAATACAAAGCAACAGTATACAACCAGACAACAAAACAACAAAAACAAACCACAGACAAAGAACAAAACAAAACACTTCACAAAAGAAAGGCTTGTAGTTAGTTCAGAGATCATTTGCTGGCCCTTAGGAGCGTTTTCCAGTCCAGTCTGTTGGGGCAGCACACCCTGGTCCCAAAGTCCACTTTCAGCATTCCCTGGGGACCTTGCCACTCCATTCCCTTGCTGTTCCGCTGCAGTCCCCCAGTGCTTTGCCTCGGTGTGGTGGGATCAGGTCTGGTGTAATTCTCACACGGTGTCTCCGGTGCTGTCCCCTGTATCGCCCTTAGTCACTGAGTGGCATCATTTCTCATAGTGGGGCCAGCCATGTTGTTCTCTCTGTGGACTGGCTGCTCTACTCAGGAACATCCTCCTCATGGCCTGGTGGGCCAGGCTGTGTTCCACTCTCTCCTCCTGCCCCTTCATCTGCTCCCATGTGCTCTGATCAGATATGTCCATCTCCCAGAGCTGCAGAGTCAATGTAGTCCTTTGGAACAAATTTTTTTTGGGGGAGGGCAGGAATCCACTTCATTTATGGTGCTGGGGCCAGCTTCCCAGATGTCTCCACTGGTTTCCTAATCCACGCCTGGATATTGCATTCACACCTTGCGGCACTTGGTTGAAGTCTGGTCCCACTTTTCCTGTGGAGATATAAACAATACCCTCCCCTTGGGTGGATTAGTGCCCCATGCCCCCACTACCTTTCTCTTCCTTATATTCATCCTTTTGTTTTCCTTTCCCCCCTCCTCCACCATGGTCTACCATGTGCATGCCTGGTTTTGGTCTGGTCTCTACCATACTACACAGTCTTTGCCTCAAAAATGTTTGTATACAGTAGCTTTTTCCCCTATGCCACTTTTGCTTTTTAAAAAAATTTTTTATTCTTACCTCAGCGGGCTTATGTTGTACTTAAAAAAAAAAAACTACAGGTATCAGCCTCCTACCACCTCCCCCTCCCTGATTGCTTAATCAAAAGAGTTAACAGAAAATTCACCTTTGAATATCCCCATATTTCTTATTCATAAAATCAAAACATGACTAAGTGATTATAAAAGGAGAAAAAGTAAAACTTAAGCACATATGGGTGTTTTTAGGTATGTATTATTTAGTTTGTTTCAAACTAGCAACCATCTTTAGGCACAAGGATTTATAATTCACCGTAGTCCAAGTTACATGGGACATAGAAAAAACATTCAGATGTATTGAAAATGACATGCTGTGTGGGTTTTTGGTTAAGACCAACAACAGCAAATTAGAATAATAAATTCTATCTTGACAAAGAGTTTAGATAATTTTCAGATACATGAATACTTACCTGGCAGGGGAGATACCATGATCACGAAGGTGGTTTTCCCAGGGCGAGGCTTATCCATTACACTCCGAATGTGCTGACCCTTGCGATTTCCCCAAATGTGGGAAACTCGACTGCATAATTTGTGGTAGTGGGGGACTGCGATCACGCTCTCCCCTGTTATTAAAAAAAAGAAAAGGAAAAAAAAGTTCAGATACATGATCTCTGTATTAGCATTATCTGCATGGACTGCGTTTAGAAGAAACACATCATTAGAAAGATCTAGTATCTTTATTTTTAAAGTTATATGTTTTATTCCTGAATTACGAAGTAACATTGGTCAAAGATACAAAATGTTCTTCGTTCTCAGAGTCCTACTGCTATTGTCATTGGAAACAGCTCTTTAAACGATTCTTACTAGATTTTAGATTGACCAATAAGCCCCAAAACTATTGTGCCCTCCACTTGCATTGCTGGTGGAACTTTCAGCAAACTATCCTCGTCAGGCTTCTTTCAAGGTGTTTGATGTGGTTTTCTGCCACTGTATGCCTGGGGAATAAATATCAGCCTATGAAATCAGTAAGGTTAATATAGAAAGGAAAGAAACACAGGATAAATAAAACACTATTTAAAAGTCAAACAAAACTTTAATAACGTGTTATATAGTCATGACACTTAAAGCAACCTGGTACAATGGTATATATGAATAGCAGTGGATTAGAATTGATAACCTAGATATACAACCAGGTACGTATAGACAACCTAATCTTTGATAAAGGACTAAAACACATTAAGTGGAGAGGAGATATCCTTTTCAACAAATGATGTTGGAAAAATTGGATTTCCACCTGCAAAAGAATGGAATAAAGTCCATACCTCATGCCACATACAAAAATGAACGCATGATAAATCCAATACCTACATATAAACCCTAGACCATACATCCAGACAATAAAAATTTAGGGACAAATTTGAGGGCAGTTATACAAGATATAAACACACTATGGCCATAATAAAAATATTCACATTATAGAAGACAAAATAAAGAACTGGGAGCTACTAAAAATACATTAATGCACATCAAAAGCCTTCTTCTATAAATCCCTGAGGACCAATAATGAGAGTAGCCATACCAGGAGGGGAAGGGGATGGTGGAGTAGAAAGGGGGAATCGAACACAATGATCTACATATAATCCTCTCCCTGGGGGTCGGACAACAGAAAAGTGGGTGAAGGGAGACATCTGGCAGTTTAAGATATGACAAAACAAGAATAACCTATAAATTATCAAGGGTTCGTGAGGGAGGGACAGTGAAATAGAGGAAAATGAGATGATAACAAGGGCTCAAGTAGAAAGAAATGTTTTGAGAATGATGATGGCAACAAATGTACAAATGTGCTTCACACAATGATGTATAGATTGGGATAAGAGTTGTACGAGCCCACAATAATATGACTAAAAAAACCAAAACAACTTCACAAAGAACACTAGGATACAGTTAATTCACACTTCCTAACTTGTGTATGTCTGCATGAATGCCTGATTGCAAGTCTCACTCTCTATTATTTCATTCTAGTCCATTAGGCTAAATAACCGCTTCTTGACTTTTTATAATAAAGCTTACATTTTAAATATATTTAAGAATGAAATATAAGAGAATCATAGAATAATTAATGCTTTTGGTATTGTTCTTTGACAGGTGTGGCTTTGACGGGTGACCAGCTATTCCTCACCTCTCTTGACTTTCATTATAACTAAGAATTTCCCCTGTGTGACTGATTTTTAGTGGAATTTTCTCAAAGAACAGGTCCAGTCAATCCCGAAGGATCTAGGTTGCTGACTCCTACCTTTGAGTGACTCATGGTCTCAAGTCTAACATTTCCACATAAAAGAGCTTGTTCCCCTTTAATACAGAAAAGAGTGACTTCTACTCACATTGGTAGAGTCATGGTGAACTACAACCCAGAAAAGCAGGGAATAGACTTCCAGCAAGATGGCGATGGTGTAACACATACCAGAGGGACTCCACAGGGAAATTCAACACTGTTGGAATGCAGAAGGAATATCATAAAGATAAGTAGGCACAGACCGATGGGGTTTTGAGGGGCTGGGGTCTTTTGGCTTACCTCAGTGGAGGTCGCTGGGGCTTCACCTTGGTCCCGCCACTGTCTCTGCTGGAGCCGGGACCATGTGGAGCCTGTAGGGGGGCTTGGTCTCAACACAGCCACAGTTTTTCACCACCAGCCTCAGGGCAGGGACTAAACCCATGGGGCTCCTCTCTGTCACCCCTAGATCTTGGAGGGCTGCACAGGGAGGGGGCCTCTTCTCAACACAGCCACAGCTTGCCGCATGCTGCCGCAGAGCAGGGACTAAACCCTGCAGCTCCACACTGGCAGGGATCTAACTCAGCTACATTGTTGCTTTGTTTCCATCTCTTCACTATATCCCCTCCCCCTGCTCCCATGCATCCAGAGCTTGCTTGTTAACTTTTTTCCTCCTCTTTGCCTCTTTCTTGGTCACTCACAAGCTATTGCTAACCTCCAGACCACTTCCCTTAGCCTAGGGCATTTACACCTGTGCCACACCCAGCTAGGTGAGCTCCACCCTGTGTAGCTAGGAAGGCTGGGAAAAGGCCTGCTGACCCCCACAAGGGGATACTCTGCTCAACTTATTTTTTTCTGCTCAACTTCTTCCTGGGGAATTCCTGCCTGTGTGCCTGGGGTCACAAATTAAAAGAGGGAGCAGATTTCAACCCGATGCTGCAAGATGTGAATCCAACATGCCCGCCTGGAGTGAGAAATCAGTGAAGAGGTCTGGGGGGCCGGCCCCAACCCCAACTACTAATGGGACATTTGCCCCTCCCCTCAGAAGAATTTATATCAAAGGATGACACTGAATCTACAGTTCTGGAAGAGGGACATATCTGATCGGAGCACATGGGAGCAGATGGAGGGGGAAGAGGAGAGAGTGGAGCACATCATGGCCCACCAGGCCAGGAGGTCGATGTTCCCAAATAGAACAGCCAGTCGACAGAGAGGACCACATGGCCAGCCCCACTATGAGGCATGACGTCCCTCACTGACCCATAGCCCTACAGGTGACAACACCAGAGATACAGCGAAGTAATTGCAACCAATTGGATCCCGCCACACCGAGGAAAAACATTAAGGGGTGTAACAGAACAGCAAGGGAATGGAGCAGCAAGGTCCCCAGGGAATGCTGAAGGTGGACTTTGGGCCCAGGGCATGGTGCCCCAAAAGACTGGACTGTAAAACACTCCTAAAGGCTAACAAACAATCCTGGAACTAACTACAAGCTTTTCTTTCTTGCATTTTGTTTTTGTCATTGGTTTGTTGTTTTGTTGTATACTGTTGCTTGGTTGTGCTCTGTCTTGTTTTTGTGAAAGTTACTATCTAAGCAGGTCTGTCTAAATAAGATAGGCTGGATGAACAATTGCAGGAGAAAACAAAGGGACCGATAGTTACGAGGGGACATGGAAGAAGGGGAGGTGGGGGGGGAAGGTAGTGGTATTAATAAACCCAGGTACAAGGGAACAACAAGCTATCCAAATCTGTGGTAAGGAGGGTGAAGGGGATCTGGTAGGCTGGGACCAAGGGTAATGTAACTAAGAGGAATGGCTGAAATTCTGGGTGGGACAGCATGATAGTGGGACAGGAGGGAAGTCAAAGGAAACAGAGGAAGTGCTGGGAGGCAGAGGGCATTTATAGAGGTCTAGGTAAAGGCATGTACATATGCGAAAATATTTATACATGAGGATGGGGAAATAGATCTATGTGCCATATTTATAGGTTTAGTATTAAGGTAGCAGAAGGACATTGGGCCTCCACTCAAGTACACCCTCAATGCAAGAATACTTTCTTCTATTAAATTGGCATTCTATGATGCTCACGTTCCTGGCACAACCACTGAAGACAAAGTGGATAAACAACTAAATATGGGGAAGAAAGCTGATGGTGCCCAGCTTTCAAAAGAGATAGTGTCTGGTGTCTTAAGGACTTGAAGGTAAACAAGCGACCTTCTGGGTCAGAAGCAATAAAGTGCACATTGTAGAAGCACACCAGCCTGTGTGATCAGGAGGTGCTTAAGGCATCAGTTATCAGGCTTCAAAGAAAAAAAATCATATTGTATTCTCACCTCCCTGACATAGTTGCTGAAGACAAATTGGTGCATAAGCAAATGTGGTAAAGAAAGATGATGGTGCCTGGCTATCAAAAGATATAGCATCTGGGGTCTTAAAGGCTTGGAGGTAAACAAGAGGCCACCTAGCTCAGAAGCAACAAAGCCGACATGAAGGAAGCACACCAGCCTGTGAGACCACAAGGTGTCAAGGGATCAGGTATCATCAGAACAAAAATATCTCACCATAGTGAATGAGCGGGGGAGTGTGGAATGGAGACCCAAAGCACATTTGTAGGCCACTGGACATTCCCTTACAGAAGGGTTTTGGGGAGGAGATGAACCAGTCAGGGTGTGATGTAGCAACGATGAAATATACAACTTTCCTCTAGTTCCTAAATGCTTCCTCCCCTCACCCCACGCCCACTGTCATGATCCGAATCCTACCTTGCAAGTCTGACTAGACCAGATGATGTACACTGGTACAGATGGGAACTGGAAACACAAGGAAGCCAGGTGGATGATGCTCTCAGGACCAGTGGCATGAGTGGAGATACTTGTAGGGCAAAAGGAGGGTGGATTGGAAAGGGGAAACCTATTTCAAGGATCTATATGTGACCTCCTCCCTGGGGGACAGACAACATAAAAGTGGGTGAAGGGAGACATCAAACAGGCCAAGATATGACAAAATAATTATTTATAAATTATCAAGGGCTCATGAGGGAGGGGGGACTGGAGAGGGAGGGGGAGAAAAAGAGGACCTGATGCAAACGGCTAAAGTGGAGAGCAAATGCTTTGAAAATGATGAGGGCAAAGAATGTACAAATATGCTTTACACAATTGATGTTATATATGGATTTTGATAGGAGTTGTATGAACCCCTAATAAAATGATTTTTAAAACAATGAGCTGAGACTAAGGGCTCAAGTAGAAAGCAAACGTTTTGAGAATGATGATGACAACGAGTGTACAAATGTGCTTGATACATGGATGTAGATAAAGAGTGTGATAAGAGTTGTATGAGCCCCCAATTAAATGATTGGGGGAGGAAGCAGGGAAGAGTTACATAAGGACAGACATTGACCTCTGGTACAGTGATCGTCCTGCACGGCGTTGACAGAATACCTGCTTTGATCTTCTTTGACAATATGTTGCTGACCTTGCTTGCTTGATTCTGTGAGAACACCTGTCTGATCTTCCTTGAAAGATGTCACTGATCAACCTTGCAAGCTCCTGAGAGAAGAGCTGCTCTGATCTGCCTTGCAAGATTTTGCTGATCTACCTTGTAAGATGCTGGGAGACCTGCCCAGATCTTCCTTGAAGGATGTCCTTGATGTGCCTGGCAAGATGGCGATAGACCTACTAGGGTCTTCCTTGTAAGATGTAGCTAATCTTCCTTGCAAGATGCTGGGAAAATCTGCACTGATCTATCTTGCAAGCTGTCACTGATATTCTTTAAAAAGTGTTGACAGAAGACCTACTCTGATCTTCTCTGATGTGCCTTGCAAGATGCTAACAGAAGCCCTGCCACGATCTTCAATGCAAGTTATGAGAGAAGACCTGCTCTGATCTGCCTTGCAAAATTTTGCTGATCTTCCTCTCAAGATGCTTCTGATGTGCCTTTCAAGATGGTGACAGAAGACCTGCCCAGATCTTTCTTGCAAGTTGTCACTGATCTGCCATGCAAGATGCTGACAGAAGACCTGCTCTGATCTTCCTTTAAAGGTATCCCTGGTCTTCCTTAAAAGATGCTTAGAGACCTTATCTGATCTTCCTTTCAACATGCTGCGAACTGCCTTGCAAGATGCTGATTGAAGACCTGCTCTGGCCTTCCTTGCAAGATGTCCCTGGACTTCCTTTAAAGGTGCTGAGAGAAGAGCTGCTCTAATCTTCTGGCGAGATGCTTCTGGTGACCCTTGAAATATGGTGATTGGCCCCTAATAAAATGTTTAAAAAAAATAAAAGAAAGATGGTGATTGAAGACCTGCTCTGGTCTTCCTTTGCCAAGATGTTGCTGATCTTCCTTGCAAGATGCTGTTAGAAGATCTGGTCTTATCTTCCTTCCAAGACGTCGCTGATATGCTTTGCAAGATAGAAAACCTGTTGTGATCTTCCTTGAAAGATGCTGATGATCTTCCTTGGAAGATGCTGATTAAAGAACTGCTCTGATGTTCCTTGCCAAAATACCGCTGTTTTTCCTTAGAAGATGCATACAGAAGACCTGCTCTGATCTGACTTGAAAGATACCGCTGATCTTCTTTAAAAGGAGCTGAGAGAAGACCTGCTCTGATTTTCTTGCAAGATGCTTCTGATGAAAGAAGACCTGCTCTCTGATCTGCCTTCCAGGTATCCTTGGTCTTGCTTAAAAGGTGCTAAGACCTGTTCTGGTCTTCTTGCAAGATACTTCTAATCTGCCTTGCAAGATGGTGATTAGAAAATCTGTTCTGGTCTGACTTGAAATACGTTGATCTGCTTTGCAATATAGAAGACCTGCTCTGATCGTCCTTGCAAGATGTTGCTGATATTCTTTGGAAGATGCTGATGGAAGACCTGCTGTGGTCTTCTTTGCTAAGATGTCTCTGATCTTCCTTGCAAGATGTTGTGAGAAGACCTGATCTAATCTTCCTTCCAAAATGTTGCTGATATTCCTTGCAAGATGTCGCTGATCTGCTTTGCAAGAGAGAACACCTGCTCTGATATCCCTTGTAAGTGAAATGCTGATCATCTTTGCAAGATGCTGAGGACAGTCTGTTAGAAATGTTCCGCTGTGCACATGCACATCTACTTACAAGGTGTTTGATCCCAGGTCTAGCCTCAGCAGGCCAATGAGTGGGTCAAATATTCTCCCTCTTCCTCTCTGGCAACTTTTGGGAAGATATGGGTTGGGTTCACTTCTCTTTTCTCCATTCTTATGTTTCGAAAGGTTTGTAGGAAAAATAGGACTTTTATCTGTATTTCATAATTGTTGGGAGCCATCCCAGCCATGCTGTCTAGCAAAGGTACAGCCTGGTGGAAGAAGCTTCTGCAGAGGAGAGGTTCTCAGAGAGGGTTTCCAACATCCCTCAAATATTTGCTGCTGTTAAATCCACTCTTGAGAATTTTGTGCATTGTCATGTTTACCGCACCTGGAACCAATGCGAGGGCAGTCTTGAGAAGTATGAATGAAATTAGATCTAAAACTTGCTTCAATATGATGGTGCTTTCCTCACCTGAGGCATTGAGAGGCTTACACAACAAGGCATCTTTGGGAATTCTGAGAAAGATATGTGGGAATTGAGTGAGGAAGAAACCCAAAAGTTGAGGTTAGAGGAGAAATAAAACCCATCCAAAAAACCCTGGATTCCATCCAGAATAGGTAGTGGGGGACTCTTTTGCCCTCCGTGATATAGAGGACCAACTGATGACCCTATATCTTGGACAGGGGCTTAGATAGAAGGAGAAAGAATGGTTAACATTAATAGGAAACACATAAAAGGGGAAATATTAAGTATTTGGCAAAGAATCAGATGGTTTGGCTCTTTGGTGCCTCAGGAGTATAAAAAACAAAAGAAACATAGGTAGACAATGAAACAGTTACCATGGGAAAGTTTATAAAGCAAAATATGTAACACTGAGAAGCATTTAACTATGTTTTTAGATATTAGGCTTTGAAGTAGTACATGAGGTAGATTCATTGTTAGCCAACCAGGAAAGGAATATTGTGCAAAAATGATAGGGCAGTGAGTAGGATATGAGTCTAACCAAATTTTCTGAACACCTCAATCAAAAATAGTATGTGACTTATAAGACAAGCAGTACAGAAAGAACCAGGAAGATGACAGAAAGTGATAGAAAAAAGTACAGACCTCATAATGGTCTTTTATCAGGTTTCAGTAGAAACAATAATGGTGATACTGGAATTAATCATAAAGCATTGCTTTTATGTAGTGTTCTGCAAAACTTTTTATGCTATAAGTACAGCTGTTTGGAAGAACACAGCAGAGAATACTTCCACCATAACATCTCTCATGTCTGTCTTGTCTGTGTTCGCCGACTCCACACCTCCTTGAAGTATCTAGTTTAATCCTCCCGGAGCTGGACTCCGTCACATAATTGTACATCAAGACTTTGGCATATGCAGCACGACTTGCCTGTAGAGTCATAGTCGTTGAGGGTCCTGAATTTGTGTGTATGTGTGTGTGTGTGTGTGTGTGTGTGTGTGTGTGTGTGTGTGTGTGTGTACATCATACACACCTGTTTGTGTAGGGTGGGTTTTACCAAACACCTCAGGGGTCAGTCGATCAGTAGTCTAGGTCAGGCAAACACTGGTATCTTCTCATGTGCCTA
Organism: Tenrec ecaudatus; assembly: GCF_050624435.1. Classification (NCBI taxonomy): domain Eukaryota; kingdom Metazoa; phylum Chordata; class Mammalia; order Afrosoricida; family Tenrecidae; genus Tenrec; species Tenrec ecaudatus. The sequence continues at coordinate 81,862,376 of NC_134544.1, read as the reverse complement.
TTTATGTATGTTTGTCAAACTCACCCTGCTTGTAGGAGCTCTGCATGCTGTTGAACAGCTCTGGCTCCTCGCTGGCTAAAAATTTCACCTCTTCCTACTGTGGAATAGAGTCATAGTCGTTGAGGGTCCTGAATTTGTGTGTATGTGTGTGTGTGTGTGTGTGTACATCATACACACCTGTTTGTGTAGGGTGGGTTTTACCAAACACCTCAGGGGTCAGTCGATCAGTAGTCTAGGTCAGGCAAACACTGGTATCTTCTCATGTGCCTATTTATGTATGTTTGTCAAACTCACCCTGCTTGTAGGAGCTCTGCATGCTGTTGAACAGCTCTGGCTCCTCGCTGGCTAACAATTTCACCTCTTCCTACTGTGGAATAGTTCTCGATACCAGTTTTCATTTCTCAAATGGATAATTGTATTATGAATTTTAAAATTGGATATTTATATTGAAGAATATAATTTAAAGATACTGGCAGATGATTTTGTCAGTCACACATAAATGGTGACATATGTGTGTCTATGTGTAAGTGTAAGTATGAAATTTAAAAAGACAGATGAGTCAGAACCAGGCAGGGCCTAACCCACAGGCAGACACACAAACTCAGGTGGTGCGACAAAACATAGTAAAACCTGAGGGTGGGCACAACATGCTGATAATACAGACTTAGAAGCTACAGCTGCATGTGATGACATGCCAAGCGACTTAACATGGTACTCTCTAAAAAATGTTCTCAGCACCACATCCTAACCCACAACTGATAGGATCTTCCTTGTGAGATGGGATCAATCAGATCTGCCTTTCCTTGAAAATGCCACTGATGTTCTCTGCAAGATGTTGATAGAAGACCTGCTCTGATATTCCTTGACAATATGTTGTTGACCTTGCTTGCAAGATTCTGTGAGACCATCTGCCCTGATCTTCCTCGAAAGATGTCGCTGATCATCTTTGCAAGCTGCTGAGAGAAGACCTGCTCTGATCTGCCTTGCAAGATTTTGCTGATCTATCTCGAAAGATGCTGAAAGAAGAACTGCCCTGAATTTTCTTGAAAGATGTCCTTGATCTGCCTGGCAAGCTTGTGATAGAAGACCTGCTAGGGTCTTCCTTGTAAGATATCGCTAATCTTCCTTGCAAGATGCTGGGAAAACCTGCTCTGATCTGTCTCGCAAGCTGTCGTTGATATTCTTTAAAAGGTGTTGACAAAAGATCTACTCTGATCTTCCCTGATGTGCCTTGCAAGATTCTCACAGAAGACCTGCCATGACCTTCCTTGCAAGATGTTGCAGATCTTCCTTGCAAGATATCCCTGGTTTCCTTTTAAAATGCTAAGAAAAGACTTGCTCTGATCTTCCTTTCAAGATCCTTCTGATTTGCCTTGCAAGATGCTGACAGAAGACAGGCTCTGATCTTCCTTGCAAGATGCTGCTGATCTTCCTTGGAAGATGCAGACTGGAGACCTGGTCTGGTCTTCCTTGCCAAGATGTCGCTGATCTTCCTTGAAAGATCCTGTGAGAAGACCTGGTCTTTTTTTACCTTCCAAGATGTTGCTGATCTTCCTTTGAAGATGCTGATAGAAGTCCTGCTCTAATCATCCTTGCAAGAATGTCGCTGACGTGACTGGCAAAATAGAACACCTGCTCTGATCTCCCTAGTAAGTGAACTGCTGATCATCCTTGCAAGATGCTGAGGGCAACCTGGTGGAGATGTTCCAATGTGCGCATGCACCTCCACTCACAGCAGGTATGAGCCCAGGTCTCGTGTCAGCAGGCCCACAGGTAGGTTGAATGTGTGTGTTTCTGTAGGGTGGGTTTTACCAAACACCTTAAGGTCAGTCGACCAGTGGTCTAGATCAGGCAAACACTGGTGTTTACTCATGTGACTATTTATGTATATTTGTCAAACTCACCCTGCTTGTAGCTCTGTATGCTGTCAATCAGCAGTGCCTCCTCTCTGGCTAACAACTTTACCTCCTCATACTGTGGAATAGTTCTGGGTGATGGTTTAATTTCTCAAATGTGTCACTTTTAAAAATATGAACTTTAAAATCAGATTTATATATTGAACAATGTAATTTTAAAATACTGGCAGATGATCTTGCTGGGCTTACATAAATGGTAACTGTGTGAGTGTGTGTGTTTGTGTGTGAGTATATGGTGTGAACAAGGAAAAGACAGATGAGTCACGACCAGGCAGTGCCTAACCCACAGGCAGACACACAAACTCAGGTAGTGCGACAAAACATAGTAAAATCTGATGGTAGGCAAAACATGCTGATAATACAGACCTAGAAACAGCGGCTGCATGAGATGACATGCAAAGCAACTTAACACAGTACTCTCTGAAAAATGTTGCCAGCACCACTCCCTAAGCCACGAGTGATAGGATCTTCCTTGTGAGATGGGATCAATCGGATCTGCCCTTCCTTGAAAATGCCACTGATCTTCCCTGCAAGATGCTGAGAGAAGACCTGCCCTGATCTTCCTTGCAAGATGCTTCCTTTTCTGCCTTGCAAGATGCTTATAGAAGACCTGCTCTGATTTTCCATGCAAGATTTTGTTGATCTTCCTTGCTAGATGCTAATACAAGACCTGTTTTGATCTTCGGTGCAAGAGATCCCTGGTCTTCCTTAAAAGGTGCTGAGAGAAAACCTTGTCTGATCTTCCTTGCAAGATGCTTCCTTTTCTGCCTTGCAAGATGCTTATAGAAGACCTGCTCTGATTTTCCATGCAAGATTTTGTTGATCTTCCTTGCTAGATGCTAATACAAGACCTGTTTTGATCTTCGGTGCAAGAGATCCCTGGTCTTCCTTAAAAGGTGCTGAGAGAAAACCTGGTCTGATCTTCTTTGCAAGATGCTTCTGATCTGTCTTGCAAGATGGTGACAGAAGACCTGCTCTGATCTTCCTTGCAAGATATCCCAGATCTTCCTTAAAGGGTGCTGGAAGAAGACCTGCTCTTATCTGCCTTGGAAAATGTCGGTGATATTCTTTGGAAGATGAAGGCAGAAGACCTGCTCTGATCTTCCTTGCAAGATATCCCTGGTTTCCTTAAAAGGGGCTGAGAGAAGATCTTCTTGCAAGATGTTTCCAATGTGCCTTGCAAGATGGTGATTGAAGACCTACTCTTCTCTAGCTTGCCAAGAAGTCGCTGAACTTCCTTGCAAGATGCTGTGAGAAGACCTGGTCTTCTCTTCCTTCCAAGATGTTGCTGATTTTCCTTGGAAGATGCTGATAGAAGACCTGCTCTGATTATCCTCGCAAGATGTTGCAGATCTGCTTGGCAAGATAGAACACGTGATCTGATCTACCTTTTAAGTGACTGCTGATCATCCTTGCCAGATGCTGAGGACAACCTGTTGGAGTTGTTCCGATATGCACATGCACCTCTGCTCCCAGTGGGTGTGAGCCCAGAACTGGCCTCAGCAGGCCCACAGGTAGGTCAAATAATTTTCCCTCCTCCTCTCTGGCAAAGTTTTGGATAGATATGGGTTGGGTTCACTTCTATTTTTTCTATTCTTATGACTGTTTCAAAAGATTTGCATGAAAAATAGGACTTTTATCTGTATTTCATAAATGTACATCAAGATCCTGGCATATGTAGCCCACCGCACCTGTACAGAGGCATAGTTATTGAGGGCCCCTGAGTGTGTGTGTGTGTGTGTGTATGTGTATGTGTGTTTGCACATCATACACGCCTGTTTGTGAAGGGTGGGATTTACTAAACACCTCGGGGGTCAGTCGAACCGTGGTCTAGATCAAGCAAACCCTGTGGTACCTTCTTATGTGCCTATTTATGTATGTTTGTTGAACTCTCCCTGCTCACAGGAGCTCTACATGGTGTCAACCAGCTCTGGCTCCTCTCTGGCTAACAACTTACCTCCTCCTACTGTGGTATAGTTCTGTGTGCTGATTTCATTTCTTAAATGTGTAGTTTTTTATTATGAATTTAAAAATCAGGAAATTATATTGAAGAATGTATTTTAACGATACTGGCAGATGATCTTTTTGGGCTTGCATAAATGATGATGTGTGTGTGTCTGTGAGTGTGAGTGTAAGGTATGAAATTGAAAAAGACAGATGAGTCACAACCAGGGAGTTCCTAATCCACAGGCAGACACACAAACTCAATTGGTGCGGCAAAACATAGCAAAATTTAATGGTAGGCACAACATGCTGATAATACAGACTTAGAAACAGCAGCTGCGTGTGATGTCGTGCAAAGCGAATTAACACGGTCTCTCTGAAAAACTTTCCCAGCACCACTCCCTCACCCACAAGTGATAGGATATTTCTTGTGAGATAGAATCAATCGGACCTGCCCTTCCTTCAAAACACCACTGATCTTCCCTGCAAGGTGCTGATAGAAGATCTGCTCTGATTGTCCATGCAAGATGTCGCTGATGTTCCTTGCAAGATTCTGTGAGAACACCTGCTCTGATCTTCCTCAAAAGATGTTGCTGATCATCCTTACAAGCTGCTTAGAGAAGACCTGCTGAGGGATGAAATAGGGGAAATCACAACAGACCCCAATGAGATTAAAAGAATAATCACAAAGTATTATGAAAGACTGTATCTTAATGAATTAAAAAATGTGAATGACATGGACAAATAGGTGGAAAAACGATCCTTCCCTAGATTATCCCAAATAGAGTTCAAGAACCTCAAGAAACTTTCCCATAACAAAAGAAATAGATATGGTTATCAAGAATCTACCAACAAAAGAGGCCCCCCGACCAGAGAGCTTCACAAGGGAATTCTATCAAGCATTTAGTGAAGGGCTCTCACCGATCATCAACAAATTATTCCAGAGAATAGAAAAGGATGGCAAACTTGAAAACTTCCAAACTCATTCTACGAAGGCAGTCTAACTTTGATACCCAAATAGGGTAATAATCCCACGGGACTAGGGAAACTAACACTGAGGGAAATATGACTAGGACTATAATCCCTAACTTATAACAGAGGGAATTTGGAAAGCTAGTATTCCACGATAGGAAAGATACCACTTTGGTACATTAGAGATAAAGTCCGAGTACATTTTCCTACTTTCAATATCATTCCCACAGATGCTCCCCTAACAGCTATGCTGCCTTAAAGTGAGCACATGGTTGATCCTATCTCCCTATACAAATGGACATTCTTTTGTTACTCCTCCCATCAAGTAACCCATAACCCTCATACCTTCCTCCAATGCAGGAATTGTTTCCTCACCTGTGAGCTCAGGTACCTTAATGTGGTTACCACCCACATTGTGAATTATGTAACTACTGAATGTGCATGTTTTAAGGATACCTATAAATATCCCAAAACTATAAAGACTCACTCTCTCTTCTCCTACCGCCACATAAACCACCAAGAGGGGATGAGGTGAGCATGCTACTATAAAATGTGTCTGACCCCTTTATTTTACTCTCTCTCTTATCGTCTATAACTTTACTATAACCTTTACATATTATCACTGTACAATTGTGCCAATGGACCCTTTGGTTGTTAGAGGCTGGTTTCTTCTGACCAATGATGCCTAACATGGAGATGTAGGAAAATAATTCTTTTGAGTTATACCCTGTGTAACAATTGTACAACCTCTTCAGACAGAGAGGTTAAATCCGAGAAATTTCAGTATTTTTAGAATGACTGAGATATGGGTCAGGTGACGAGCAAAGATACAGAGTGCCATATCACTCTTAGCCACCTCTTAAATAAACAAAATGTAGTGCCAACAAATTAAAAAATAAAGGCATTTCTTCAAGTGGTAAAGAAATTTAAATCTTGTTTTCCAGAGTCAGGAGCCTTTGATATGGAGAGCAGGGACATGGTAGCTATTAACCTAAGAAACGTTCACAGGGAAGTACAGAGCATACCCATGTATGGCTTTTCCTTTTCGCATCATTAACACACAGCCTGACTCACAACACCCACAGAGAGTTCAAGAACATCATCACAGTTCAAGAACAACATCATCAAGATTTCAAGAAAGTGGTTTCTAGTTGTGGCCCAGCTCCTCTTCTGTAGTTAGCATGATTAAAGTCTTTGTCAGTCTGAACACAGGATCCCTGTTGACTGGAGAGCTTTGACAAAAAGCATGCATCTCTACTGCATAATTCTTATGGTATCAGATATTGTGGAATGAAGCAGTGCATGCACAAGATCTCAAAAATACTGAGGATGGAATAGATATTGGAATTCATCAGTTGCTAGGGGATAAGAATTATATCACAGTTGAGTCACAACTAGTTTTCTGGACAGGCATTCTCACAGGTACACTAGGTTTGCCCAAGGGACAGGGAGAAAATAGCACTATTAGGAGGCAGATGGCCCAATTACACTGCAGTGAATCAAAAAAATGATGAGCCTTATCTAGACTTTATCTCCAGATTGCAGGATGCGGTTTGCAAAAATGTGGCTGACTCAGGGGCTGCTGATAATCTCATTCTTATATTAGAATTTTAAAATTTGAACCCATCATGTCAATCTGTGATCCATCCATTCAAGGAACAGAGCTCACTCTGATTATTTCAGAATATGCAGGAACGTAGGAACAGATGAATACAGAAGTGATCTTTGGCAGCTCCCTTGGGAAATTACAACAGGCATAAGGGGAAATGCTTTATAGGTGGGGAAGAGGTAAATTTTAAAAGATAATGCCTGCAATTTTCATGAAGAAACAGGGCAACTCACAGCAGACAGGTACCGGGGAAAGAGGTGGGTTACAGAGAACCTGGACTATGCCCCATTGCAAAAGGGGAGATCATTGAATAAATCAATGTCACTCAAGAGCCAACAGTGAAGGAATCCAGTTGGTAAGCACTTCCCAATCTGGAACCCTCTAAGGGGGCATGCTCCAAGTCCCACCCAAGAGCCTGAGGGAATCTGTTGCTAATAAGCCAAGCAAGAAATGCACCAGAGTCCAGCCAGCTTTATCAGACAATCACACTGCTGGGTGAAGATTTTCGATAGATTTAAACAGCCAAGAGGAATTCCAGCTTGTTCAAGACATCCCGCCAGAAATTATTAAAACCACAATGTTGGGACTGCTAACTAAAGAAACCATAGGACTTTTATTTGGAAATAAAATAAGTATAATATATTACTACTTAGTAATATCTCGAGACAGTAAACAATTGCTCTGTCTTCTCTCACCTCCACATGGGCAACCAAGAGAGGCTAAGGTGAGCATGTTATCAGGAAATGTATCTGACTTCTTTATTTTACTCACACTCCTATTTCTCCTATCTTCTACGACGTTACTATATGTTTATATATTATCACCGTGCAACTGCACCTATGGACCCTTCAGTTGTTAGAGAGAGGCTGGTGTCCTCTGACGTGATATCTGTAATGAACACAGATGCAAAAATCCTTAACAAGATATTTATAGGCCAAGAGCATACACAAGTATATAAAACATCATTCACCATTATCAGGTAGGAAACATCCCAGGGATGCAGGAATGATTTATCATTCAAAGATCCATCTATATTATACCCCATGTTGATAAGAAAAAGTATAAGAGCCACATAATAATATTGATAGATGCAGAAAAAGCATTTGACAACATTCAACACCCCTTCCTAATTAAGACACTCATGAAGATATAGGAACAGAAGGAAGATTCCTCAAGATAATGCAAACTACCTATGAAAATACAACAGCCACATTATAGCCTATGAAGGAGAGAGGAAAATGATCCCAATGAAAAAGGAGACCAGACAAGGATGCCCTTTCTCCCTAATTGTATTCAATATCGTACAGGAGGCTTTAGCAAACAACGTGAGACAGTGGAAGGACATTAAAGGTGTCCAAGTGAGACAGGAAGAGGTGAAACTATCTCTTTTTGCAGACAACCTGATTGTGTACATTTTAAATCCCAAAATAACTGACAGCAATAGCAGAATATGGAAGAGTGACAGGATATGAGGTCAACAAACAGAAGTCTATTGGTTTGCTATATACATTCAACAGGACCATGGAAGAGAAGATCAAGAAGGCAGTACCCTTCACAATAGTCAAGAGCACATTGAAATATCTAGGAATATGTTTAACCAAAAAAAATCTGAAGACATACAAGGAAAACTACACGACCCTACTACAAGAAACCAAGAATGACCTCCACAAATGGAAGAATATCCCATGTTTGTGGACTGGAAAATTCAACACACGGAAGATGTCAATCTTACCCAAAGCACTTTATAAGTTTAATGCTATCCTGATTAAAATACCAATAATCTTATTCAAAGAACTGGCCACAAATTTTATATGGAGAGGGCAGAAACCCAACATTAGCAGAGAAGTCCTCAAGAAGAAAGACAGAGGGTTTGGTGAGCAAACAATGCCACAGACAGGGGAACAACTATAGAATTAAAATCAACAACAACATAGAGATTCTATGGATGTTGGAGCAACAGCAATATGAGAGGAAGTACTAAGAGGTGGAAGAAGGGGGAATGTGATGGTGGGGCAGGAGGAAGACAAAAGGAAACAGAGGAAGGCTCTGGAAAGCAAAGCTATCGATAGAGGTATAGGCAGAAGTGTATACTTAAGTAAATACATTAATCCATAAAAATAGAGGGATTGGCCTATGCACACATTTATCAGGCAATACACTGTGGACAGACCTTGGGGCTCAGCTCACACACACCCTAACACAAAAATACTTTGTTTTAACAAACTGGCATTTGGTGATGGTCACCCCACAAACACACACACACACACACACGCAAAATTGTTGAAGGCTGAATGGCTGCACAAGCAAATGTGGTGTAGAAAGATGGCTCCCAGCTATTAAAAGATACAGCGTCTGGGGTCTCTTAAAAACTTGAAGTTAAGCAAGCAATCATGCAACAGTGAAGAAGCAAACCCACATGGGAGAAGTACACCAGCCAGGGTTATCATGAGGTGTCATCAGGACTGTAACAGGTATCAGAAGATTCATAACAAAGAAACAAAAACACATTGTTGAGAATGAAGGAGGTTGGAGCAGAGACCCTTAGGCTATCTGTAAACAATGGAACATCCCAGTCCCAGAGGGGTCACAGGGAAGGCATGAGTCAACCAGGGTGCAGTAGAGCATCAATGGATCACACAATATTGTTCTGGTTCCTTAAGGCTTTGTCAAGGCTTCCTCACTCCCCACTGTCATGACCCTACTGCTGTTTCTCACTCTGCACTGGACTGGGGCAGGTACACAGGTATTGATAAGAGATAAAGTTCATGACACATGGGATGAGAATAGCAATACCAAAAGGGTAGGGGGAAGGTGGGGAGAGGAGGGAAGGATGGAAGGACCAATCGTCATGACTGGCACATAAGCACACATACCCCTCCAGGAATAATAACAGCAGAAACCATTGGGGAAAGAAGACAACGATGGGTGTGAGATATGAAAATAATAACAATTTATAATCTATCAAGGGGCCACAAGGGTGGCGAGAGGGATGTAAAACAAGAGGAGCTGATACCAAGGGCTCAATAAGAAGTAAATGTTTAAAAAAGAATGAAGTCAACATATGTACAAATATGCCTAATCTAATTGATGTATGGATTGTAATAAAAGTTGTAAGAGCCCCCAATAGAATTCTTTCAATTAAAAAAAAAAAGTTAAGATGAAAGAGTTGTAGAGGATAGCGTGTCAGGGCTGATATAGCATGGTGGGAGAGCAGGTCACATAAATGATGAGAGGATTTAATATGCATGTTCTGGCCAAAAGTAATTTTTGAGCTTTCTTGGGCTAGGAGAGCAGCTTCTGCCATGCCCCATAAGCTTGGAGGCCACCCCTGTACTTCTGGATCTAACTGTATAGGTAAATAGGCTGCTAGAGCAAAAGTAGATCCTATTTCCTGGCATTGGACTCCCACAGCCACCAGTTTCATGAACATATAGAATGAAGGGGTTAAACCAGGAGGGAAAAGTGCAGGAGCTGATAGCTAGGCACATTTAAGTGCTTTGTATGGTTTATCAATGAATGTTGTTGGTTCTAAAGGTTCAGGGCTTGTCCCTTAGCTGCTTCATAGAGAGGTTTGGCTAACCCACTAAAACTGGGAATCCACAGCCTTAGCTGTGAATCAAGCCTAGAAAGGAGAGCATTTCAGTAGAGGGAGTTGGGAGATGAGGAAGAAGCTGTTTTCTATCAACTGTATTATCTATGGAATTCTTTCTGAGTCGGACTTCCAGATACATTGCAGAGGTGAGAGAAAGCTGTACCTTGGTGGGAGACACTCCGTACTCCTTATCTGCCAGGAAGTTTAAAAGACCATTGGTATGATTTGGGGAATCTGAAATGGAAGGATATCAACAACGTGTTGTTTGTTATGACTTTTTAAAATCATATTATTGGGGGCTCATACAACTCTTACCACAATCCATCCATCCAGCGTGTCAAGCTTATTTCTACATTTGTTGCCATCATTTTCAAAACATTTTTTCTACATGAGCCCTTGGTATCAGTTTCTCCCTTTTCCCCTCCCTCATGAACCTTTGATAATATATAAATTATTATTATTTCATAGCTTACACTAACTGATGTCTTCCTTCACCCACTTTTCTGTTGTCCATCACCTTGGGAGTAAATTATAGGTAGATCATTGTGATCAGTTCCCGTATCTCCCGTCACCTTCCCCTTCCCTTCCCCCTCCTGGTATGACTATTCTCAATAGTGTTTCCAGCTCTTATCTGTACCTGTATACAGATGCTCTGGCTAGATTTGTAAGGTAGAATTAGGGTCATTGATAGGGGGGTGCATTAAAGAATTAGAGGAAAGTTGTATGTTATGAATCTTCTGATGCCTGTCACCTACATAGTGGAGGATGAAGCTGAGGAAAAGGTCTAGGGACAGGAAGTCAATCGTCAGGGTTTGACTAAATAAGTGGCTCCTATTTAAATAACCCTGGAGCAAAACTCCCCAACAGATTTGTTGAGAATGTATGAATGAACTGCTCAGGTAAAGGTGAAGAGGTCTTTGGACCATTCATCAGAGGGATAGTAATGGAGGCAACCGTGTATGTTTAGTATTATGCGGAATGGTAGAGAACAGAGTGTTAAGGGTTGGGCACCAGGGAATGAATAAGCAGGGCAGCAGCATTAATGGCCCTAAGGTCTTGGATAAATCTGTAACTTCCATTGGGTTTAATAACTGGCAGGATAGGCATGTGGTAAAGAGAGTGGGTTGGCCTTAACAGGCCTGCTGTAAGTAGTTTTGAGATTATAGTTTTGAGGCCTTGTAAGTGTCGGAGGATACTAGATAATGGGGCACATTAGGAAATTTTGAAGGGTCTTTTAACTTGATGTAAACAGGCTGATGATGCCTAGCAACTGAAGGATGAGTGACATCCAATACTTGTGAGTAAACTAGATCAGGTGGTAAAGGGAAAGACCCGGCAGGGGGTGTGGTGACACTAGAGTCATTTAGGGAGGAAGTGAAGACAGGCAAGTGTCTGGCACTGCTTATAAGAGAAGCAATAGGTCTGGGACTGGTGGGGCCTCTGGTAAAAGCAAACTTACCACTGCTCTGAATTTTAGCAAGAATATCTTTTCCCAGTAAAGAAATAGGACAATTTTGGAGGACTAGAAATTGATGTGTAAATTGCACATTATACAGACTACATAAAAGTGGTTGTGTGATAAGTGGTTGTGGAGTTGTACCAAAGACTCCCACAATAGTGGTGCATGCTAATTATGTTTACCTGCCTGTTCGGGTAAGAGTAAGTGACCCCTACGTCTAAAAGGAAAGAAAGGCTCTCTTGAGTTGGGTGATCTTCAAAGGGGTCTTACACCCTGGGTATCGATTCTTCAAGGCCAAGCCAAGCAGCTCTAACACGGAGGCATCTTGAGCAAGTTGCTCTGGAGGGCTAATGGGATAAACTATCCCTCCCACTCTGAGAGTGGGGCAGTCATTTCCCCAGGGACCTTTCTGTTCATAGTATGGCTTTCTTGGAGGTCACAGATTAGGGCATACATTTATTTGCCCACTGCCCTGATTGGGAGCATTTGAAGCAGGGTCATCATGGCACACTCATGTGTGGCCCAATAACTAGTTTAGACACACCCACTCTGGCCGGGAGGGCACTGGCTAACATTTGACATTTAACCTTAACTCTTTCTAACTTATATAACTTTTCCTGATCCTCCCTCTTGTTGAAAACTTTGAAGGCTGCACTGAGATCTTGCTGTGAAGTCTGGGGTCCATAGTCTAAACTTTTAAATGGCCTTTTAATATCTGGAGCTGATAGTGAGATGAAATTTGAGTGAAATACAATCATCCCTTCCAGTGTAGTAGGGTCTACTTTGGTACATTTAAACCTCCTGAAAGATGTGAGAGAAATGTGGCAGAATTTTCTTTTGGTTCCTGAAAGATTTCCTTAACTTTGTCATAACTGACTGCCTTAGTTGAGGTTTTTGGCAAGCCCTCAATGAGATACAAATAAAATAATCTTGAAGAATACAGTCCTCATGATCGTCTGATAATTCCAATTAGGGTTCTTCTGGGGACTGCCTTGAAGTCCACGGGCTTATCCCAGTTCTGGGCATTCCCTTCATCACTTCTCTTTATGCAGCTGTCCAGACTATCTCCCTTTCTTCAGAAGTCAAGGTAGTTGTTAACATCATATGGACGACATGACAGGTAACATATGTCTGAGTGAGTTATTTAAATTTTTTAATATAAGTGTCTGGCTCTGATGTATAACATCCAAGACATTTCCCTAAGACTGATATATAATTTAACAAGAAAGGGATATGAACTTTTACTAGCCTTTCTGCTCCTGCGACTTCAAAGAGGGGGATGAGGGTGGCAGGATTTAGGAATGGATCCTTTGGGTTTCATGGAGCTGTCTTTGTGGTGGAGAGAGCTGAACACAAAAGGCTGGGAGGAGAAGATGGTGCTGGCAGAAGGGGACAGGTATAAGATGTCTTAGAACATGGCAACCATGGGAGGAAACTGGTGACAGAGGAGAGGTGGGAGAAATAGACAATCATGGTATGGGCAAGGGAGAAGATTGGGTAGAAATTATATGATGTAATAGGGGAGAGGTAGGCTTGGAGTTGGTGGGACCAGGTTGAGACAAGGCAGGAGTGGGAGTGGTGGTGAAGAGCAAGGCTGAAGAAGAATGGGACACTCTAGCAGGAGATATAGGTTTACACTCTGGCAACTGGGAGAATGCAGCAGTATCCACGGGTGGTTGGAGGGACATGAAGGGGTTTGCAAGGGGTGGGGGAGAAAGAAGGCACAGAAGCAGTTTTCTCAGAGACAATAGGCACTGAAATTGGCGGCAAAGCGAGATCAGAAGGATCAATGACTGATTCTTAGTCTGAGAGAGGAACACTTTCCTGAACCAGTAGGATTTTCATAGTGGAACAATTCGGACATAAATGAGGTTGAGCATGGAGAGAGAAAACTTGGATATATGGAAAATGAGAATATATTTTGTAGATTAAAAAGAAATTATTGAGAACTTGAATAATTTTAAATCAAATATAATACCTGGTGGCCATCCTGAGTTATTGTCCAATTTGTGCTGCGGCCACACATTACTACATAGGAAAATATTATTTCCCCTTTGAATAACTGATTTAAGACCCAGATAATTGAGGCTTGCCAGTAAACAAACTAGAGGTGTGTTATGCCCATTGCTTACTGTGGTAGTTATATAATCAGTTGTCAATTTGTCAAGTAAAAGTGAAGAGGTGGAGTCCAGTTGGTCAACCATGATTCCTGAATTCCCTCTTTGGAGGCAGGAGACAGACTCTCTCTTTCTCTCTCTTTCAACTCACTCCCTTGGAGACACTCTACTGACCAGAAACATGGCACTACGCTGATAGACCCCATTCCCTGAGAACTGGAAAAGCCACATGTAAACCCCTGCCAATGCTGAGATGCTTACCCCACCACTGGATCCAATGACTCTCTATGCACTGGCCTGTGATCATCCTGCATTCAGCGTCACTGCATGTGTATTGGACATATGGGCTAATATCAGACTTAGGGGATTGGATTGGATTTGGTGGGATGCTTTCTTAATGTACAATTACCCTTTATATAAATCTCTCTCTTATACACATATGAATTTCTATGGATTTGTTTCTCGAGCCTACCTGGACTAACATACTTGGAATTCTTACAACCCATTTTAAAAGGCTGAGAGAAAATTTGAGCTCTCTTAAATGAGGTAGCAAAACAGGAGAGCATCCTTCCACTGAATAATTACCACCTAACCCCTGGGGTGAAAAGGCCATCTGACTTAGCAAGATTTCTTGTATGTGGACATTTTCAGAATGGCCATGGGAAAATGAACAGATGACCATGGAGTAGGGAGCTTTGGATTTAACATTCACCCTCACCGATGCATTGTCAGAGGGTCTTTAGCCAATGAAGTGGAGATCTCTTTGCTAGGCTCGCTCGAAGAGGTCCAGAAAGGCGCTGGGGACTTTAGTGGCTAGGGAAAGGAAAGTGCCACTCCAGTCTAACATAGACAGACTCTTTGTACCGGCCATCATGTATTAGGTCTTAGGGAGACAAGAGACAAAGACCTTTAATTTTAGATTTATTGAGGGAGTTTAGGTTTGTAGGGAACAGGATATCAAAGGAAAATAGGTGAAAGGGGTTAAGGATAGTAAGATTAAGAAAGGTTAGAGCTGGCCCTTCATCTAAAGCAGAGAATTAGCCACACGAGTATATACTAGTGTATAAGCCGAGTTTCTCAGCACATTTTTTATGCTGACAAAGCCCCGCCCCCCCCCCCCGGCTTATACTGAAGTGAGGGTCCCACTTATCTATTCTCTGGTGCAACCTGATTTCTCCTGCTCATCTGAGAGTGCCTACAGCCTCTGTGGGTGGTCCATGACTGCGAATATCACAGTTCTTTTCTCCTGCATGCCAGAAGCCTGTGTTTTCTGTGCCATACTGGGCATGAACCTGCCCACTTCTGTGTGCTGGTACCAGAGGCGCACTGCATCCTTGTCATATGAATGCTGGATACGGCCGCTCTTCTTCTCCCACTCTTCTCCAGGGCTTGACCAACGATGTAGCCTTTACAGTCTTACCCGTGCTTTGTCATGCCCCTTTGCTCCATTCAAGCATTGCTGACTACAAGTACTAGAAGCTCTCTGGTCTTGGATATACACTATGATTATTTACAGTACTTATTTTATTTTTCACTTTCTTATTAACCCCTATCTGGACCCAGTGTTGACTATGCTCGCATAGAGCAGCCTGTGTTAGGGCTCATAATATACACGCTGCATTGTGTACGCACTGTGTTACTGCATGTGGTGCATTAGCACTTCCCATGCCTAGGGGGCGACGCTGTGTATGCAGTAGCACAGCACATGCAGTAACACAGGGCATACGCAGTGTGTGTTTATTATGAGCCCTAACACAGGCTGCTGTATGAAAACAGTCATGTCATCTTATTCTGGAAGATCATCCGTCTGCCTTAGGCCTCAAGCTTTACAAGCTGTCTTATGTACATGCAGTACTGTAGCGCATGCAGTAACTCAGCGTGTACAGTTATTACTCATAACATATGGTTTTTGTTCACCCTCTTTTCCACTTAGAGCTAGTTTACTATTTTTCTTTGAAATATTCATAAACATCTAACCTGCTGATGCCTCAACTGATTTCATTGGTATCTATTTTTATTTTTGAATTTATCATAACTGTTGCATTTCCTAGCCTAGGGTTATACTGGAGTCAAGAAGTTTGCCCAGTTTTTGTGGAAAAATTAGGTGCCTAAGTTTATTTTCAGGTCGGCTGTTACTCAAGTATATAGGGTAAATTTAAAAGTGTAAAGTCCATTAGACCTGCTATTTCATAAAGGAAGAGAACATCAGGTTTAATAAAGACCCACGAACTAAAGCAGAATTTTTTCGAGGAAGGGGTTACACAGCTCTAATGTCTGCTGCAGAACCAGCAGAAAGAGTGTAAGTGGGAGGGAGAGCCAGACTTAGGGGTAGAGAGGGGTGGGGGTGGTGAGAGGCAAGATAAGTCAGAGCAGCAGGAGGGTAGAAGGTGCCCAGTCCAAGTGAGCAAAGTATCAATTCAGGTATTTAACTCTGTGGGATGTCTCTAATGCTTAGACAGGAGGGTTCCCCCACATCTTTCTGGTTGATGTGGATAACTCCAATGGGCTGGGTGCTGGCTTCTGTGGGCTGACATCTCTTTATTGGGCAGGAAGATGGGCAGAGTTAGCTTTGTAAAGAAGAAACATCTATGATATCCTTAGTAAATGCTTCCAACAGACCCTAGAAGGGGGTCTCGCCCTTCCACAGAGACCTGTAAGCTTTCCCAAAGAAAGACTGGACATCCCTTTGGCTGAGTTCAAGGTTGAACCTCACTTTTTAAAGCTGGGCCTGTCTCTTCTTTGACTTTCCAGCTGTCAGGCCACACACCAGATGACGCAAAGAGCCAGGGAGGTTCTAGACCTGGACCTGGGGTTCTCACCCTGTCTGGCTCCCGGCACACAGCTGACAAGACTTAGCAAATCTCCGGAGGAAGCCCTAACATTTGTGCACCAGCTGCAGCCACTCGCTTCCTGAGAAGCGTTCTCTTCTTCGTAGTGAGAGAAACAACAGACTCGGGGGCTCACCTTTGAGCTGACGAGGTACAAGGAGTCTCCGGGAGAAGGCACCGCTGTGCGGAAAGGAAACAATGGAGGGGGCTTAGCAGAAACCCACAAAAAAACTATCCTGGAAACCCCGAAGACAAGAACACCCAGCCTGGGTTTACCCCTTCTCCAACAGGGATTCCTACCATGAGCCCAAATCAATCCAAAGCTGGGGGATGGGATCAACCTCCTGGAGCACACACAAACCTTTCACCACGAGAAGGGCGACGCATGGGAGAAGAGGAGGAGGAGAGAAAGGGGGCTTGCACCCCAGCAGGGGTGCTGGGTGCTCCAAAGTGGCCGCTGGCCACAAACAAGTCCCTGGAGAAGAGCGTCCGGAGCACTGGCTACATGGTGCTCAGGTTGCGGGCGCTTCTCTGCACCCACTTACAATGCACAGTAAGTAGGACTCACTCAATGAGCCACAGTTCCGGCTAGGACACCACCACTTCCGCCCCCTCTCAGAGCGACCCGGGGTGGGAGGAGCCGGCGGGTTTAGGGTGTCTGTCTTCTTTTCATCTTTGAGGTGGCATCTTTGAGGTGGCATCTTTGAGGTGGCGGTGCTGTTTGGGCAGGGGGCGGAGCTTGGGGCGGGACCTGGGGCAGCGCGGGAAGGAGGAAGGGAGAGGGAGGTCAGGCAACAATGGGCCCTCAGCCCTGGCTAAGGCTGCAGCTGCAAAGGCTCAGGTAATGATGGCTGAGGCACCTGCGGGCAGAAGTGGTACTTTCCCCAGCACCGAGAGCGTTCGTGGGGGACATAAAATGACGTACAATGTACTTGTGTGGGTTTGTGATCAGACTCCCCGGATGGGGCATCCTCCTAACTACCGGGAACCATCCAGCCATCCAACCCTGCCACAGTGTTAATGCGGCTGAAGCAAGAACCGAAACTAATGACCTTTGAGGCGAAGGACCACTCTGCGGCTCAAAGTAGGGACACATATGACTGCCTTTAGGAAAAGAGAAGTATCTGGCATCATATGGTCTAGGTAAATTATGTCTGCGTAACAAAATTTAAAAATGAAACTTAAGCAGGATAGGAACCCTAAAAAGTGATGGGAGGGGGTGGGTGTTGGTTGTTAAGCTTGACTATTCTTAGAGTTGGAGTTTGTATTTTGATCTTGTTTTATTTTGCTTGAATGTTATTGAGGCAGTTAAACATGATAGTTCAGTTCAATGATGCTTATCATGATTTCTACACTCTGCTAATTTATCACTCACCAGAGGTTCTATCAATCTAATGGTTTCAAGTGCATGGGCACAATGTTCATAGAGACTCTTCCAAATTGAGAGGTGTGAAATTTAAATTTACTTCCTCCTAGTAACTCTTGGCGGGTGGGTCTCTCAGAACAAGTGCTGATGGGACAGCTCAAAGTGAAGTGTTTCCCTATGAATTTGCAATCATAAGGATTATGCTTCTTTTATGTCTGATACATTAGAAAATTCCTTTATGAAAGTTCTAGTCAGATTCCAAAGTTGCTTTTGAAAATGGAGATATGATAATTGCAACACTTTATTACATTTTCCAATATGGTCAGATAGTTCCACAGACGATACGGAAAACTCTGTGTCATTTATCAACAAATATTTACTGATTTATGTTCCCAGTTCTGGTGGAGCCACCTTATCCTTAGATCTTGGGAAGCAGAGGCTAGATTTTGCAACTAAAAGGGGACTTCTCTTAAAATACCTACCCTGTTACACTGGGTAGGCTAGAGAAACAAATGCAGGGACACTCAATGTGTAAGGAGGAGCTTTATATCAAAGAGTAATTGGATGTCAAGAAAACATACCAGCCCAGCCCAGATGAAGACCATAAGACTAAGATTTTTTCCCCCGATGGATAAATCATGAGTTGTATAAATAAATAAATAAATAGAGACAAGCAAACAAAAAACCAACCCACTACAGTCAAGTCAATGTGAACTCAGTGATGCTGTAGGACAGGGTACAGTCCCCCTGTGAGTTTCCAAGACTAAATCTTTGCTGAAGTAAAAAGCTCCATCTTTTCCCGTGGCGTGAATGGTGCTAGTCGTACAGTTAGCAGCCCAACTCGTAAGCACTACACAAACAGGGCCTCTTATCTATCAATGTAGCTCTACGCCTGATAGCATGCAAGTAGAGTCCAAAAGGTCCCCTCAGGTATGCAAGCTACTTTCCATTGAATTGTTAACCTAATGTTAGTGATTTATCAGAACCAGATGTGCCCAACTACCACTACCAAGGGCTCGAAAAGAAATCCCATTAGAAGATCATAGATAGAGTAGGAGGAAAATGTGGGCCAAAAGTCAAATCACCAAAGAGACCCTCAACACAAGGGTCTTTAGTCACCTTTCAAGTCCAATCTTTGTGTAAACAAGCCTGTGACAATCACTGGTTTTGTAGTTGAAATTGTATGGCTATGATATACAAAGAGCATAGTAAAGTCCTAGAAGATAGGAGAGAGAAAATAAAGGACTCAGACACATGTTATGGTAGCAAGCTTACCTCTGGGACAGCCATGTTCTCAGCAGCCAGGTCTACGCAGAGAAAGGGAGGAAGAGAGAGTCAATCTTTACTGTCTTGGGATATTTGTAGGTAGCCATAATACATGCATATTCAGTACTTACATACATCACAAGGTGGGTGGTAACCACAGTAAAGTCTCTGAGCTCACAGGTGAGGAAACCTAATACCTGCACTGGGGAAAGGCCTGAGGTGGGATGGGTTCTGCAGTGGGAGGAGACAACAAGAATGTTTACTTCTATATAGAGATAGAAGCTCACTTTAAGCCAGCATAGCTGTTAGGGGAGAATCTGTGAGAATGATATTTAAAGCAGGATAATGTACTTGGACTTTATCTCTAACATACCGAAGTGGTGACTTTCCTACTGTGGAATACTAGCTTCCAAATTCCCTCTGTGATGATATAGGGAATATAGTCCTGGTCATATTTCTGTAAGTCTTATTTTCCCACAGTCCGGAACTGAACTCACCCTGTTGATAGACTAACCATCCGTGTAATTAAGATCAAAAGGACAGTACACACCCAAGGAGAGATTTAGGAAATGTGGAGGAACAGAAACAGGAAAGCCTTGACGAGATAGGGATGAGTGATCATATGTTGTTGCTGTTGATAGATTCCCTCAATTAGGTTCCAGCTCCCAGAGAACCCATGTACAACAGAATGAAACACTGCCAAGTCCTGCTCCATCTCACAGTAGTTTTTCTGTTCATGCTCATTGTTGCAGTCAATGATTCAATCTCTCACAAGGGTCTTCCTCTTTTTCACTGCCCTTCTACTTTCCCAAGCATGATATGCTTTTCCAGGGACTGGTTTCTCCTGATAACCCATCCAAAGCACATGAGAAAACATCTCACCATGCTCACTTTTCAGGAGCATTCTCGATGTACTTCTTCTGAGACAGATTTGTTAATTCTTCTTGAAGTCCATAGTTCTTTCAATCTTCTTCACCAAACAATAATTCAAATGATGCAGGAGGTATCAAAAGAGGATGGAAGGAATACACAAAGCAAGAGGTAGTTTATTATCAAGAACCAGTGGTACTGAAGGAAGAAATCCAAAGGGTACTGAAGATATTAGCAAAAAATAAGGCCCCAGGAGTGTAGTATGAGGTAGGGGGGCAGCCCCCCACCACTAGTCGTGGGTTCAGTAAGCACAATTGTACGGTTGAGATAAATACATAAAGTCATCGAGAGCATGAGATAGAAGAGGCATAGGGGATATTGCAATAAAAGGGTCAGACACATTTCATGGTAACATTGCTCACCTCAGCCCCACTTGGTGGGCCACGTGGAAAGAGGGGGAAGGGAAAGAGGAAAGGGGGAAAGGGAAACAAGGGAGAAGAGGGAGCCAAGGAGAGAGGTGGGGAGAGACCAGAGAGCTAACCCAGGCCTATATAACTTTTGGAGGCATGCAAGCCCCTGATTACAGGTAAAGACATACGTCACAGGAAGGGGTTGCACTATAGGTTATACAGTAATGGGAGGGGGTGGTCTAGGGGCATACATGCAACAGGAAAAGGAGGGATAGGGACTATACATGTGATAAGATGGGCAGATCCTAGAGTCAGGATGGCAGCTTAACTTTGACCTGTTCTCTGGATCTCCATAGGAACCTTTATCCATAGGGTATAAACCCCACCTAGAGGAACCAAGCTAATGGTTGTAAGTTTCAGGGAGAAGTAACCCATTGTCTCCAACAGCAGGGAGCAGGCCCATCCTGTGGTGTGGGGAGACAGCAGTCTGCCTCCAGGGAGCATGTCTAAGAAGCTGACCTCCCTCCACAAGTCCCCCTTTGTTTTATATTAAAAATTCAAAAGCCACATGGGCTATATAGTTACTTTCTATACATTAAGTTGTCCAGACAAAACTTAATGGTCCAATTAATATAGCCAAAAATTCAGGCTTACAGCTAACATTTTGAATCCAGGCACTGGGGGTAATGCCCCCTAATGCCCTTCTGCTGTTGGAGGAAGGTATGATAGAGGCTGGATATCATGGCGGGAAGAAAACGAGCAAATAGGAATGTCTGCTTCCATAGGGAGAATGAATCAACCATGTGCTCACTTTAAGACAGCACAGCTTTAAGGGAGAAACTATGGAAATGATAGACAACCGCAGGAACATGTACCTGGACCATATCTCCAACTACCCGAGTGGCGGTCTTCCAGCCATGGAATACTAGTCTTCCAGATTCCCTCCACACCAGTCAGGGAGTAAGTCCTGTTAGGTAGCTTAGCCTAGGGAATTGGGAAGTCCATTTACACATGCCCAGGTGGGCCTGCAAAGGACAAAAGCTAGATTTTCCTGCCGGTGGGCCCTGATGGGCATTACACCTGGAGCAGCCCACCTGGGCCAGGTGACTGCAATTCTGCCAATGGGATCAACCTGGGGTCGTTCACCACACCTCCCCTGGGAGCCCTTGAAAAGGCAGGGACTGGAAGGGAGAGGGGCTTTTTGGTCTGGTCTTCCTGGGAGGAGAGAGATCCTTGCGTGACCTGGGGCAGTCTCTGCCAGGCCACATGGTCAAAGGAATCCTAATAGATGCCGCGTAAAACCTGATGCTTCTTTGAACTTTCATTAAATTCTCTTGGATCACGAGCCCGGCTTCAGCGTGAAATATTTCTCGCGTGGAGCCAAGGACTGAGGTTGGGATCTAGTCCTGGAGAGAGAAACCTAACAGTCCCAGTTTTATTTCCCTACAGTGCTAGTATCCCACATTTCCCCTGTCTGCATTATGTTTGAGATTTAATAGTGTCACGGAAGCAACATGGTCTCTCTTCATATCTCTTAGCTTCCTATAGAAGCAGCACGAAACTGCAAGCATAAAAAAATATGATGAGTAAATAATACAGTCAGACTGGAACTTAAGCTATGTGAGATACATTGAGCCCAAGATGGAGAATCCAACCCTCCCATGCCACTCACCAACTGCTTAGTCACATCAGAGTCAGGAGATGCCTTGAGTCTGTCTTTGAATGTATAGAAAATATCCTCTTTAAGCTGATCAACATCTAATGAAATGTTTCCCTTAAACCCTTGCTAATGTTTCTTAATCAAATCCTTGTCACGCAATGTTACATTATATAGGTAGGGAGTTACACAGAAATCAGTTACATTCCAATCACATTATAACATTAATTCACAAGTCCAAAATCTTGATCTTTCAGCAAAACAACAGTCTGGAGTAATAGTCCAGTCAATATTGTATATAATGTTCCTCTTTGATGAGAGTCTCAGAGTTTCTCTTAGACAGCATCAGCAATGGAAGAAATGTCTCAGCAGTCAGCAATCGCCATTCTCAGGAATCTGCCAAGTCTTCTTGACATTTTGGATAACTTCAGTAACAGGAGAGGGAGGTCAGGTCACCCACCAGCTTCACTGCTTTCTTCTGGGCCTTGCTGGTTGAAGAGAAATTCACCTATCCCCTTGGCCTGTGAAAATATAAACAAATAGCCCCTCTCTTCAGGGTGTCAGTGACCTGGAAAAAGAATTATGATTAAGCTTTGGGGTTCCTTCGTGTCCTTCATGTCCATCTTTCTCCCAACATGGTTGCGTCCTTCTGAGGGGAGCCCATCAGCTTTATTCTGCAGAAACATAAATGCACAGCCCTTTCTCTGGGTGAGAGATGAACCCGGATCCCAAACGCGGTTTCCATCATCTTGGGATTTCTTAGGATCAGTTTTCTCTGCAGAAGTGAAAATATGTTTCTCTGCCCTACCTTTGTTTCAAACTTTAAGTAAGGAGAACTTTTTTTGTTAAATTGACCAAATGAAATTTGTTGCACATAAGATTCCTCTTCTCCTCCTTCTGTTTTAACAATGCAGCCTTTAAAGTATTGCTGGCAATCTCAGTTACCTTGCTTGGTCTTGATCCAGTAAAACAACTAGTTAGATAGCCTTCATTGTTATGAAAATACTGGCTCCCAGCCCTCAGAGAATTAAGAGAACTGACTAATTACCATACTTTCAAAGACTGAAAAACTTCTCAATAAATTTATTCAGCTGTTCCTGAAGTAACTTACTAATCAGACATTTTTTCCTCCAAGTTCACCGGTAAGGTTACAGGCTCAATTAAGCCCTTTGCTCTTCAGGCTTCTCACACTGTATGATTTTACCATCTTGCTATCGTCTCTCTTACTTAACTTCACTCATTCCCTTCACGCTGACTTTAGTGGAAGTTAATGGGACAGTTTTAGGCCCTCCTGACTGCACTAAAGAAATGACCCCCCATCCTAAGTTTAAAAGCCTTTCGCTTCAATTTCTAATTCCATGTGGTGGCGCTATTGTTTCACCACAAGAGCATTCCAGAAGACACCTTGATTTAAACCATGGTCAGATTTCTCAAGCACTCTTTCCTGCCAACCATAACTTTTAACTCTAAAAATGCAAGGAAGCAAAAATTGGCTTAAGCGATCTTCCCTTTTTTTAAGTTTTTGGCTCTCCATTATATTTTGATCATAGATTTTTATAATTTATTATTTTAAAATATTTTTAAATTGTTTTATTAGGGGCTCATAGAACTCCTATCACAATTCATATATACATCAATTGTGTAAAGCACATCTTTGCATTCATTGCCTTCATCATTCTTAATACATTTGCTCTCCACTTAATCCCCTCCCTCATGAGCCCTTGATGACTTATAAATTATTATTTTGTCATATCTTGCACTGCCTGATGTCTCCCTTCACCCACTTTCCCATTGTCTGTCCCCCAGGGAGGAGGTCACATGTAGATCCTTGTAATCAGTTTCCTCTTTTCAAACCACTCTCCCTCTACCCTCCCAGTATCACCACTCACACCACTGGTCTTAACGATATCATCCACCCTGGATTCCCTGTGCTTCCAGTTCCTGTCTGTACCAGTGTACACCCTCTGAACTAGCCAAACTTGCAAGGTAGAATTCAGATCATGACAGTGTGGGGTGGGGAGAAAGCATTTAAGAACTAGAGGAACATTGTATTTTTCATCGATGCTACATTGCACCTTCATTGGCTCATATCCTCCCCTAGAGGGGATCTCCAGTGGCTGACATATGGGCTTTGGGTCTTCACTCTGCAAACCATGGTATATCAGAATAAATCACTGCCTTAATTTCTTCTTCATAATCTTGACCAATAACTCCAGCAACACCTTGAGAATTTAGGTTGGACTTTCCTAATAAACATCTTATTTTGTTGTACATGAGCCAGATAAGAATAACTGAGATGTGAGATTGAAAGAAATAAAAGTTTTGGGGAGAGGGGGAAGATGGCCCACAGGGACACCCGCATACTCTGAGAGCTCCTCCAAACAAAGCGGGATTGGTGACCAGATAGCTGAATAGTAAGAGTCTGGTGAGTGAAATATCCCCCTGGGTCAGCACCCCAGTCCTACCCCACGTATTTGTCCGGAGCAGGGGTCTAGGTGAAAGAGGACTGGACTAGTGGGACATCTCTGGCCACTAAGCTGCCGTGAGCTCACTGGCGACCGGCTTAGGCTCCATCCCCAAACCCGACGCCAGCCCAGAGCCGCTTGCCTGCCCTGCCTACTCCAGCGGCCCACTCCCCACTCCCTATCGCGGATCCCCACTGGGAGAGAAGCTTTCCTCTCCCGCAGTTCCCCTCTCCCCACAGCGCAGCGATCTGCCCTCGGGCCCACGTCCCTCCCTCCATTCATCCAAGCTCAGGGGAGCAGACCAGCGGGTTGTCTGGCGACCCCCACGGGGGACCATCCACCCGCACCGCTGCCGCGGACCTCTCCACCTGCCCTCCGTGCGCTGGCCTCCCACCCCCGCCCGCCCCCGCCAGCCCCTGGCAGCCTAGCGCCAGCTCCACTCCTGGCGGGGACCCTGCGCTGAGCACTTCCCGCCAACAGGAGCCATAGCCCAACCTGCGCCTGTCCCGGACCCTGAGCTTCCGCGGAGCGCCGCGCCCCGCGCTGCTGAGTCTGCCCACCAAGGGCCCCCCCCCCTGCGCAAGGCACAAGAGTAGGTGCCCTCCCCAGGGTGCTGCGGGGACCCCGGCGGCCGCGACTCTGAGCCTGAGCAGAGGAAGGGCGCCATTGCCCCCTGCGGTTTCGCGCCAAGCCTCCTTTGCCGGCGCCATTACCCCCTGCGGTTTCGCGCCAAAAGGGCGGAGAGCGAACACCATTGTTCCCTGCAGTGTCCCGCAGCTGCCTGCGCAGCTATCCAAGGGGCCTCCCCGCGCCCGCTCACAGCCCGGGCAGATCAAACACTCCACCTGCAGTGGAGCCTGGGTCTCGACTTTGCAGTCCCTGAGGAGCCGTCAGTGAGCTCCAGCCAGCTCTCACCACCTGGGGCCCTGTTGGGTCCCCAGTGCCAGCCCTAAGCCTGCCGCAGCCCGCCCCAGCCACCCCAGGAGACGGCACAGTGGCCTGAGCCTCCACACAATAAGGTTACTCCTGTCTCCCAGAAGCATGGGGCCTATTAAAGGATCAAGGAAAAATCAACAGACCACATCACTCCCAACAAAAAAATCAGAGAAACGAGGCACTTTAACAGACCTAACGTCACTCATAGAAGAAACAGATATAGATCAGCCACAAAAGGAAATCTTCAGAACTCTGCTTGCAGTAATACAGGAGCTAAGAGAAGCAAACCAAAATAAGGATGCAACGATAGAAGGGATGAAATGCACAATAGAGGGGATGAAGTCCACAATAGAGGGGATGAATACTATCCACCAAAAGGAACTGCAGAAACTAACAGAGGAGGTAGCAGAGGCCACACAAAAGGTCACAGAAGCTATATCTAGGCTTGAGGAGGCTGAGAACCGTATCAGTGAACTCGAGGACGCTCAAACCAAACGAAGCAAGCGAGAAAAACAATCAGATAGGAAAATTAAAGAAACAGAAGACAGCCTGAGATCAATGACAGATGCTATGAAGAGGAATAATATTCGAATAACCGGTCTACCGGAACACAACATAACACACAAATCGACCGCCAAGATAGCAAAGGAATTCCTGGAAGAAAATTTCCCCAACCTAACAAAGGAGAATCCGACTCTCATACAGGAAGCAGAGAGGACGCCGGCTAAGCTAAACACCAAGAAGAACACGCCAAGGCATATAATTCTAAAATTATCCAACTTACAGGAAAAAGAGAAAATTCTACGAGCATCAAGAGAAAGGAAGACAGTCACATACAAAGGAGCGCAGGTAAGGTTATGCTCAGACTTATCAGCAGAAACCATGAAGAGGAGGAGAGAATGAAGCAACATCTTCCAAAAACTGAAAGATGAAAATGCCTCCCCCAGAATCCTATACCCTGCCAAGTTATCCATTAAGATAGAGGGTAAGATAAGGGTCTTCCAGGACAAGGAAGAACTCAAAAAATATACTGCAAGTCACCCGACCCTGCAGAACATACTGGCTGACTCACTATGGCCAGAAGATCAAGCTCCAACTAGAACCACCAGGAGACCACCATATAGCCCATCTCCATCTAGAAGCCAACATGCCAGCAACACGTACCAGGACAACACGGTCTCAGATGGAAAAGAGGACAGGATAGAAACCCTCCACTCAAACGAAGTACACTGATATGAAGGAAGATAGGCAAAGACCCAAAACACAAAACAGAATATGGCAACCATGAAGCCAGAGATTGTAATAATCACTTTGAATACAAATGGGTTTAATTCATATGTTAAAAGAAAGAGGCTGGAGGATTGGATTAGAAAACATAACCCATCAATCTGCTGCCTGCAAGAGACACACCTTAAGCAAGCAGACAAGCATATGCTGAGAATAAAGGGCTGGCAGAAAGTTTACCAAGCAAATGGTAACTCCAAGAAAGCAGGAGTGGCTATCTTAATCTCCGACAAAATGGATCTCAAGATCCAAAACATAAAAAGAGACAAAGAGGGACATTACATAATGCTCAAAGGCTCAGTAAACCAGGAAGCAATAAGCATACTGAATATTTACGCACCTAATAATGGTGCGGCAAATTTCATCAAACAAACTATTAAAAAAATGACAGAAGAAATCACGGAAACAACAATAATAGTGGGGGACTTCAACACTCCACTATCAGAGAAAGACAGGTCACAGGGAAAGAAGCTCAGCAAAGAGGCCAGAGAGCTAAACAATGTAATTAGGCAACAGGGCCTGATAGACATCTATAGAGCCTTTCATCCAAAAGCAAAAGGTTTCACATTCTTCTCCAATCCACACGGATCTTTCTCAAGAATAGATCACATGCTGGGCACAAGGCCAGCCTGAGTAAATTCAAACACATAGATATTATCCAGACGTCTTTCTCAGACCACCATGCCTTAAAGCTGGAGATTAATAGAAGGGCACCCAGAAAAGCAAGGGCCACCAATTGGAGAATAAACAACGATCTCCTGCGACATGAATGGGTTAAGGTCCAGATCAGAGAGGATATCAGGAAATTTCTAGAAACTAATGAGAACGAGCATACAACATATCAAAACTTATGGGACACTGCAAAGGCAGTTATCAGAGGTAGCTTGATATCACTGAATGCATACATGAAAAAAGAAGAAAGGCGTATGACAGATATGTTAACACAAAACCTCCAACAACTAGAACAGAGTCAACAGAACTACCCCTCCAATAGCAAGAGAAAAGAAATAATAAAAATCAGGGCGGAGTTAAACCAGTGGGAAGACAAAAGAACAATGCAAAGGATTAACGCAACTAGAAGCTGGTTTTATGAACGAATTAATAAAATTGACACTCCCCTGGCAAAGCTTACCAAAGATAGAAAGGAACAATCATCAATAGCCAGGATGAGGGATGAATCGGGGGCAATAACAACAGACCCCAATGAGATAAAAAGGATAATCACAAAGTACTATGAAGGTTTGTATTCTAATGAATTCAGAAACCTGGAAGACATGGATAAATATTTAGAAAAACAATCTATCCCTAGATTATCTGAGACAGAGATCAAGAACCTCAACAAACCCATAGCGAAGGAAGAAATAGAGAGTGTCATCAAAAACCTACCAAGGAAAAAGGTCCCAGGGCCAGATGGCTACACAGCAGAATTTTACCAAACATTCAGGGAAGAGCTGAAACCGATCCTCCACAAAGTATTCCATAACATAGAAAAGAACGGCAAGCTCCCAAACTCATTTTACGAAGCCAGCATTACTTTGATACCCAAACAGGGAAAAGACCCCACAGGTGTAGAGAATTATAGACCAATATCTCTAATGAACATACATGCAAAAATCCTTAACAAAATATTGGCCAATAGAATACAAAGGAACATCAAACATATCATTCACCACGACCAAGTAGGATTCATCCCAGCGATGCAGGGATGGTTTAACATCCGAAAATCCATCAATATCATACACCACATTGAGAAGAAAAAGGATAAAAACCATATGATAATATCCATAGATGCAGAAAAAGCATTTGACAACATCCAGCATCCATTCCTAATCAAAACACTCATGAAGATAGGATTGGAAGGTAAGTTCCTCAAGCTCATACAAGCTATCTATGAAAGACCAACAGCCAACATCATAGTCAATGGAGAAAAGACAAGAACAATACCACTGAAAAAGGGTACAAGACAAGGATGCCCCCTGTCCCCTCTTCTATTCAATATCGTTTTGGAGGTTCTGGCTAACAACATAAGACAGCGGAAGGACATCAAAGGGATCCAGTTGGGAGAGGAGGAGGTGAAACTATCGTTATTTGCAGATGACATGATCCTATACATTGAAGACCCCCAAAACTCCACAGTTGGAATACTTACAGCAATAGAGGAATACGGAAGGGTAGCAGGATACAAGATCAATAAACAGAAGTCGGTAGGGTTTCTATACACATCAGACAGGGCCATGGAAGAGGCGATTAAGAGGGAAGTACCCTTCACAGTAGCCAAGAACAAACTGAAATACCTAGGAATATACTTAACAAAAAATACTAAAGACCTATATAAGCATAATTATAAAACCCTATTACAGGAAACCAAAAGTGACCTTCACAAATGGATGAAGCTCCCCTGCTCATGGTTAGGTAGGCTGAACATAGTAAAGATGACAGTTCTTCCTAAAGCACTCTACAAGTTCAATGCTATACCAATCCAATTACCATCAACCTTCTTCAAAGAATTGGAAAAACTGACCACCAACTTCATATGGAGAGGGAAGAAACCCAGAATTAGCAGAGAACTCCTCAAGAAGAAGGACACAATTGGAGGACTCGCCCTACCTGATTTTAATGCCTACTACACAGCTACAGTGGTCAAAACAGCATGGTACTGGCACAATGATAGACACTCAGACCAGTGGAAAAGAATAGAAAGCCCAGGAGTAAAATCATCAGCATATAGACAACTGATCTTCGACAAGGGTCCCAAAAACGTCAAGTGGGAAGCAGATGCCCTCTTTAATAAGTGGTGCTGGAAACAATGGATATCCACATGTAGAAAGTTGAAACAAGACGTCTACCTCACCCCATGCACAAGAATACACTCAAGGTGGATCACAGATCTAGAAGTCAAACCCCAAACCATCAGGACCATTAAGGAGGGAATCAGGACTAATCTCAGAGCACTGGCCCAGGGAGCACATAGGCTCACTGCAACAGGGAAGGGGACACACACAGGTGATCTGGAAATCGACAAATGGGATCTAATAAGAATAAAACACCTGTGCACCTCGAAAGACTTTGCCAAGAGGGTGACAAGGCAACCCACAGACTGGGAGAAGATTTTTAGTAATGACACGTCAGACAAAGGGCTCATTACTAAAATCTACAACACCAACATGACCTGCAAAAAGAGGAAAACAGTTAACCCCCTAAGGAAGTGGGCAAAAGAAATGAGAAGAACTTTCACTAGAGAGGAGATCAATATGGCCAATAAATAAATGAGAAAGTGCTCGAAGTCCCTTGCCATAAGAGAAAAGCAAATCAAAACAACCATGAGATACCACCTAACACCCCTCAGGCTAGCTCAGATCAGTAAATCAGAGAGCAACAAGTGTTGGAGGGGCTGTGGTGAAATAGGAACCCTCCTCCACTGCTGGTGGTCATGCAGATTTGTACAGACACTGTGGAAAGCAATCTGGCGATACCTAAAGAAAATGGAAATTGATCTACCTTACGACCCAGCCATCCCTCTACTGGGCATATACCCGGTTGAAGCAGCAAATAAAACACGACCAGTCATATGCGCTCCAATGTTTATTGCGGCACAATTCACAATAGCAAAGACTTGGAAACAGCCTAAGTTTCCATCGATAGACGAGTGGATTAGCAAACTTTGGCACATACACACAATGGAGTATTATGCAGCACTAAAAAGCACCGATGAGCACATGAAACACGTTATTTCATGGGAAGAGCTGGAAGGAATTATGTTAAGCGAGGTAAGCCAGACCCAAAGGGACAGGTACAACATGAGTCCCCTGAGGTAAGTACAATCAGCATGACAGAAATGGGGCATTAATCCACCCAAGGGGAGGGTATGGTTTATATCTCCACAGGGAAAGTGGGACCAGACTTCAACCCAGTGTCGCAAGGTGTGAATGCAATATCCCAGCGTGGAGGACGGAACCGGTGGAGAGGTCTGGGAGGCTGGCCCCAGCACCATAAATTAAGTGGATTCCTGCCCCTCCCCCGAAAAGAACATGTTCCAAAGGACGACATTGACCCTGCAGCTATGGGAGATGGACATATTTGATCAGAGCACACGGGAGTAGATGAAGGGGCAGGAGGAGAGAGTGGAGCACAGCCTGGCCCACCAGGCCGTGATGATGATGTTCCTGAGTAGAGCAGCCAGTCCACAGAGAGAACAACATGGCTGGCCCTACTATGAGACATGATGCCCCTCAGTGACTAAGGGCGATACAGGGGACAGCACCAGAGACACAGTGTGGGAATTGCACCTGACCTGATCCCACCACACCGAGGCAAATCACTGGGGGAGTGCAGCGGAACAGCAAGGGAATGGAGTGGCAAGGTCCCCAGGGAATGCTGAAAGTGGACTTTGGGGCCAGGGCGTGGTGCCCCAACAGACTGGACTGGAAAATGCTCCTAAGGGCCAGCAAAGATCCCTGAACTAACTACAAGCTTTTCTCTTGTGAACTGTTTTGTTCTGTTCTTTTTCAGTGGTTTGTTTTGGTTGTTTTTTTGTCTGGTTGTATACTGTTGCTTTGTGTTCCTCTGTCTAGTTTTCGTGCATGTTAGTGACTCCACAGGTCTGTCTGAATAGGACAGGCTGGATGAACTATCTGGATGAAAAACAACGGGACCGACAGTTCCGGGGGGACTTGGGGTGGGGGGTAGGGGGGGTAAGGAAGTGGTGTTAACAAACCCAGGGACAAGGGAAAAACATGGGACCCCAAAGGGTAGAGAAGGGGGAGTGGCAGGCCTGATGGGAAATGATCAAGGGTAAGGTTGCTTAGAGAAGAGGTATACTCTAGCCCAGGTGGCGATGAAGCATGGTAGTAGGGCAGGAGGAAGGTCAAGGGAGATGGAGGAAAGAGCTAGGAGTCAAAGGGCATTCATGGAGGTCTAGACAAAGACATGTACATGCAAATATATATAGGAGGTTGGGGAAATAGATCTTTGTGTCGATATTTATAGGTCAAGTATTAAGGTGGCGGAAGGACCTTGGGCCTCTACTCAAACACTCCCTCTATGCATGAATACCTTCTTTTATTAAATTGGAACTCTATGATGCTCACTCTCCCGACACAATGGCTGGAGCCAAAGTGGGTGAACAAGTAAATGTGGTGAAGAAAGCTGATGGTGCCCGGCTATCAAAAGAGATAGTGACTGGGGTCTTAAAGGCTTGAAGATAAACAAGCGGCCATCTAGCTCAGAAGCAACAAAGTCCACATGGAAGAACACACCAGCCTGTGTGATCGAGTGGTCCCAAAGGGATCAGTTACCAGGCATCAAAGAACAAAAAATCATATCATTGACTGCACACCTCCATGATAGGATCGCTGAAGACAAATGGGTGCACAAGCAAATGTGGTGAAGAAAGCTGATGGTGCCCGGCTATCAAAAGAGATAGTGTCTGGGGTCTTAAAGGCTTGAAGGTGAACAAGCGGCCATCTCGCTCAGAAACAAATAAGCCCACATGGAAGAAGCACACCGGCCAGTGCGATCACGAGGTGCCCAAGGGACCAGATATAAGGCATCATACAAAAAAAAAAGATATAAGTGTGTGTATGTATGTGTATATATGTGTATATGTATATATGTATGTGTATATATATATTATATTAAATGAAGGGGGAAGTGCAGAGTGGAGACCCAAGGCCCAAGTGTCGGCCAATGGAGATCCCCTCATAGAGGGGCTTAGGAGAGGAGATGGGTTAATTAGGGTGTGAGGTAGTATCGATGAAGAACACAGCTTTCCCCCAGATCCTGGATGCTTCCTCCCCCCAACTACCATGATCCGAATTCTACCTTGCAGGGCTGGATAGGACAGAGGCTGTACACTGTACACTGGTACATATGAGGGTAGGATTTCCGTTGCCGTATTACCACTGCAGGATGGACCTTCTTTCTGAGCTCGGGTTTGCCTTTCTTGACTGTGGCCATCACTATGTCACCCACTCCGGCAGTGGGCAGTCTGCTTAGCCGGCCCTTGATCCCCTGCACGGAGATGATATATAGATTTTTGGCTCCTGTACAAGAACAAAAACAAGACATGATTCACTCTGGCTTTCATCCCCAAGGTGTATTACTTTTTCAATAAGAGGTTCCTGCTTCTAGAATCAGCAAACAGCTGTGAGGGCTTCTGAGAGCCATCTGTTAGTTAGTCAAAACAACAGCAGGGAGAACAGAGCCTGGGCTTTTGCAAGATTGGTTAGGTCTGGTCTCCTGCTGTGAAGCTGGGTGATACCTGAGGTTTCTCTCTTCTTTGCTCTGGCAGGCAGACACCTTGCCTCCCATGCTTTGCTTGGCAGGGTCTGTATCAAGCTCCTTCCACTATTTCCCCACTGGGAAGTCTTGGCTAAGGAGTTCTCTTCCTACAGCGGGGCAGAGTTCAGGTTCTATTAAACCCACTCGATGTCCCTGGCCCATGCTCTGACATAGGCCGCAGCCTGCTCTGCCTACACTCTCTGTGAAGATGACCTGTCTTCCCACAAGTAAAACACTTTTTTCTAGGTCTGATATAATTTGCCAGTGCAGCTGCCATGAGGTCGGCCTTGTATTCCTCTGTCTCTACATTCCTGCATATCCTGAGATAATCTAGCAGAGTGCCCTGTTCCCTGTGGAAGGTATTTTTACAACGCTTAATGGAGAAATCATAAGATAGCTTATGCACTAAGTCTCTTACTGCCTGGACATTCTTTACACATTTGGAAATAGAACTTTTGGAACACAAAGTCAGCATAGGATTCATCAATCCGCTGTCTTATAGCCATGCAACTTGGCTTTCTCTCTCCTGATGGAATTATCTTTTCCCAGGCACTCAAGCAAACCTCACGTATCTATCCTATTATCTGTTGAGTAAACTGTAGTTGAGACTCAACTGTAATATAATTCTCATCCCCTAGTGTTGGATTGGGGGAGGGAATGCGAGCTCACCTTGGGCGCATGGAAGAATTGTGACCAGTTGAGATGCAAAAGCAGCAAAAGGATTTTATTTGCTAGCTCAAGCTAGGGCTTCCCTCCCTCCACTGCCCAACACAGTGGGGACCCAGCAGCCAAAGGGAATCAGCCCTGAGTTCTTTGGTCACTGGGCTTTTATGGGGCCAGGGCCAGGGGGCAGTCCAATGTTGCTGTTCTTTAAATTGATTAGAGAAAACTTCTGGTGCCAGCATTGTCCAGTGGTGGTTGGCAAGCAGTTTCGCACGTGTTTTCTTGACTGGTCAATCGGTGGGGGGTGGGGGGGGTGGTCACTACTCCTTGCTGTAGAAAAATTAAATCTAACCCTCTACAATTTTGTAGGACTATCTCAGAAAGAGAGCTTACAGATTTTTCTAGATGCGTTATTGCATCTTCTAGTCTGGCTAAATCCTCATCAATTAAACTCTAGAACTGGGTCAGTCCATTATTTTGGTTGCTTAGAGCAGCTATTTCTGTGCCCGCTCCAGCAGCGCTAACTCTGAGTAACAGAGCAACAGTTAAAACAGTGACAGAAAAAGAGGACCTGATGCAAGGGGCTTAAGTGGAGAGCACATGCTTTGAGAATGATTGGGGCAGGGAATGTGCGGATGTGCTTTATACAATTGATGTATGTATATGTATGGATTGTGATAAGAGTTGTATGAACCCCTAATAAAAGGTTTAAAAAAAAAAACAGTGACAGGTTCTCTTTTAACCTTCTGGTAGTGCTGGTTTGACCATTGTAAGCATCCATCTTCCCACGAATGGTAAATAACCCGCGGGAAAAGAATTATATTTACACAGAATTCTGTAGCATTGGTGGAGTGTAACAACTTGGTATACAGGCAAGGGGAAGGGTAGGAATTTGAACATATCCACAAACTACTTTTAGTAGGAATTATCCACTTACTGCTTTGGTTGACCTGAGAATTTATGTTTATACATGAGGGCTCATATTTTTTTGGAATTTTTCCCACACACGCTCCAATTCCTTGAACATTTTCTATTGTGAAACTTTTTTTCTTACGGCTATTCCAGTCACAACTTGCATCAGCCTCCTGGACCAAAATTCTGTTTATAGCTAAGGCATCATATTATGGGGGTTCTATACTATAATAAAGCCAACAACTTTTGGTAGCATTTGGGTTAGTACTGTTTAAAGCATTATACGTTGATACTATTAAATCAAACAAAGGAGAACTGAGATAAACCCTGTTCTGCGTGTCTTCTGGACCAGCCGTTGATGTTACAGTATGTAGGACTTTTGGTACTGGGGTGGCTATTACTTCGGAAGGCCCACATTATTCCTCGGATCCAGGTTTCCCAGTGATGTGGATGGTGATTTTTATGGTATTATTGGCATCAGCACTATTACTTGACACAAATTTCATTGACACAGAGTCTTCTTTAGAACTCCATTTCCAGTCACCATCATTGGTGGTTACACAAGCCCATTCAGAACAATAGGGCCATCATGCTTTACTGGAAGACCCCTGCTGCAGGCTGCGTCCCCACAACTTTGCTCTGTCAGTGCCCTGAGGCCATGTCATAGGGCACACATGAAACCCCTGTTTCCTCATGACCAGTTTATTATTTAAAGGTGTGCTATACCCGACATGCCATGCCACTCGGGGGGCAGGACCAATCCTTCTCTCTTGCCAGAGCTGTTCAAGGCTGAAAAATATTTCAAGATACCACATCGCAGTTATTGGATGTGTCTTACTTACTGTTGCCAGAATGTCACCGGTGACTACATTTTTTAGAGTCCAGGTGTGAATCTAAGGTTCATGTTGGTTATAGTCTCATTTTCCTTGATAATCGCAGAGAGGAACACCCAGAGGGCCACAGGCCACAGGATCATGATAGTCTACTGAGGCGCACCCAAAGGGGGTTGGTGGGGTGCTGAGTTACCGTCCACACCTTTTCCAGAGGCTCTGCTAGGCGGGTATGGCTGTGGTGAATCCAGGCAGCTATCCCATCCTCCACCTTTAAGTCTGTAGGGGAGGTTAAAACAACCTGATAAGGCCCCTTCCATTTGGTTTCTAGATTTTTGCTATGGAACCTTCGAACCCAGACCTAATCTCCAGGCAAATGCTCATGTTGACTTGCAGCTGCATTTGCCTGCTCAATAGCATTTTGGCAAACAGCCTGAATGGTAGGTCAAACATTGGCCTGTCTGCTCTGCAAGGCTTGCATAGCCCCTAATATCTCATCAGGCCTGCATAGAGCAGATTGAATGCTCTAGGGATAATGGGGAGTGGTTTACCATACACAATTTCAAAAGGTGTCAATTCAAACATGGGGGAATTCCGCACACGGAATATAGCAAACGGGAGGAGAGTCACCTAGTTTTCGCCAGTCTTGGAAGCTGATTTGGTCAAAGTCTACTTTAAAGTTCTGTTCATTCTCTCTACTTGCCCAGAGCTTTTTGGGTTGTATGTACAATGCAGTTTTCAATTTGTCCCCAGAGCCCAGGATAAATTCTGAACGACCTCGGTTACAAAAACAGGGCCAGTGTTGGATTCAATTGTTTGAGGCATTCCATATCTTGGAGCTATTTCTTTTAACACCTTTTTTGCTACTATCAGGGCTGTCTCTCTTTTAGTTGGGAAAGCTTCTACCCTACCTGAAATAGTCTCAACGAGGACTAACAAGTACTTGTAACCATATTTGCCTGGCTTGATCTCAGTGAGATCCACCTCCCAATGTAGCCCAGGTTGCTTACTTCTTTCTCTAGCCCCTTGATGCATATTTATAATTTTACCTGGTTTCATTTCTTGGCAGACATGGTATTGGCTCACCAGCTGTTCTGCAGTCAGTCCTTGGTCTTTGAACTGTAGTTTGGCAGTTTGCAACAATTGTAGCGTCTTTTTCCCCAAATGAGTAGTACGGTGTAAGTTGTACAGCATCTCTTGCGTCCCACCTCAGCCGGGAGGATAAGATTGTTCTGGGCTTTTAGCCACGGCGAGCCCTCTTCTATTAGGGCTTACAGCTCTTGTTTGACCCAAAGTTCTTCAGCTGTGTAGCCAGGCACATGTGGAAAGGACCCCTTTCCTGGAAAAGAAAATTAAACAAGGCATACTTGCCCACCTGGTTCTACAGGTCCATCTCCTTCCTTTTCTTGGACCGCAGCCTTTTGCACCTCCTTGTCTGCGGCACAATGGCCCTTAGCTTCCATGGAGTCTCCTTGTAGATGGCTGGGTGTGTGCACCACTGCCACAGCTTTTGGCAGTGTTACAGCTTCCAGTGGCTGCAGCACCTCAGTCTTATTCTTTATTTCTTTTCTTTTAGCAGTTATGAATCTTTCTTTTTACTGTCAGTACTGATATTCATCCTGGTTGGTGGTGTGGAGTAGTTAAAAGTGTCTTTTTTAGTCTGCCAAGCAGACTTGTTCGTTTTAAAGTATATTTGGGCATTTAACTTGGTTAAAATATCTCTTCCTAGCAGGGGTGTCGGGCACTTTGGGATGAGCATGAATGAGTGACTTACTTGACCCACGCTGAGGTCCATTTTGCGCGTAGAAGTCCATCAGTACCAGTTGGTCTCTGTGACACCTTGCACCCAGCTGATACAAGACTACAGTTTTTCATTGTTGTGGGTGGGGACCGAGTGTTTTGCCTCTGTGTCAACCAAGAAATCAGCCAGTTTCCCCTCCACCAATCATGTTACCCTAAGCTCGGGGAGTGATTCTGAACCCCGAGTTCCTCATTCTAGGTCCTGCCTTTTTCCCCCTTCCTTAAAAATAGGGGACATGCTGGCTTATGAAGATTGGGGCACCTGTCAAACTGGTGTCCATCCTCCTGGCAATGCCAGCACCATATCATTCCTTTCAAAAGCTCTTTTTTGAGACAATCTCTGGCCCAGTGCCCTCTTTCCTCGCAGTAGCTGCACTGATCTTTTCCTAGTCTAGGCCTCCCATTTCTATTAACGCATTCCCTTGTTCTCCCTCTTCACTTGCAGTAGCTGCCACTAATACTTGGGCAATTTCCCTTGTAATCTTCCTGGTTTCTCCTGCCTGGAACCTTCGATCTTCCATCCGCTGTCTTTCTTTCCTCTCTTCTGAGGTTTCTCTATTGTTATAGACCTTCACTGCCACCTCCGACAAATCCTTAAAATTTTTTCCCCAGCCTTTCTACTTTCTTTTGACATCTGGTGCAGCTTGATTAATAAAAGCCATTATTACTGCAGCCCTACTTTCCTCTGATGTCAGGTTTATGGGGTATACAGCCTAAAAGCTTCCATGATGCGTTCTAAGAATGCAGCTGGACTTTCCTGGGGACCTTGCCTTACATTACCCACCTTGGTCAAATTGGGCGGCTTTTTTGCTGCCACTCAGAAATCAGGCATGAGAACCTGGCGATAAATTCGGAGCCTCTCCCTACCTTCTGGTTCATTGAAGTCCCATGCAGGTCTTTTCGGGGGAAGTGGGGAGGTGGGGGAGGGAGAAACTAACAGCAATGGTGACTGTATAACACCACTCAAAGGGAACAAACATCAGAATTTCAGGTGATAGGATGCATGGGATGGTGGAAGTTACAGCAAAATATACATATATATTGAGGGTTCTGGGGGTTGCAGGGTTGGGATGGGAGTGGATAGGGGGAGCTGATATGAAGGTATCACAGTTGATGATGGCAGCAATTGTACAATTATGTTTGATCCAATAGAACTATGGATTTAAATACATAAGCTACCACATAACTACACTTGAAGGAATATTTTAAGAGATTTCTTGTTAACTTCTGTAGCAAAGTTCCACCAGAAACAAAGGAAATATTTTCAATACTCCCCTTTTTTCCTTTCACCCCTTATACAATTTGCTTATAAGGTATTAATATCTATTCCATTCTCTTAAATAACTCTTAGGTAAGGTGGCAGTAACTTGTAACCCTTTGAATTCTCTATAACATGGACCAAACTTAAATACAGTGTCAAAGGATTTCCAGAGTCAGTTCTGATTATTAGTGGCAATTCTGTACTTCTTGATATTATTACATGTCTCAAATCTTCACCCCATATTTTCTGACATGCATTAAAAATGTCATAGCTATGGCCGACTGCAAATACAGGCACTAATGAAAACTGCGTTACTATGATTTTTAATGCATCTTTTTCATGGTCTTTCCCCCACGCTGTTATAACGCCATGTACTGCTGTTGGAACAGAATAGCCTGGAACAGGACCTTTTGTTCCATAGTATTTTTTATTTAAAGAAATTCCCACTACTCGATGTGCTCCTGTAAAGCAGTGGTTCACAACCTTCCTAATGCCACGACCTTTAATACAGTTCTTCATGATGTCGCTGACCCCAACCATAAAATTATTTTGTTGCTACATCATCACTGTAAGTTTGCTAGTGTTATGAATCATAATGTAAATCATAACGTGTTTTCTGATGGTCTTAAGTGACCCC
Organism: Tenrec ecaudatus; assembly: GCF_050624435.1. Lineage (NCBI taxonomy): Eukaryota > Metazoa > Chordata > Mammalia > Afrosoricida > Tenrecidae > Tenrec > Tenrec ecaudatus. The sequence continues at coordinate 81,823,303 of NC_134544.1, read as the reverse complement.
TGTGAAAGGGTCGTTCGATTCCCCAAAGAGGTCATGATCCACAGGTTGAGAACCACGGCAAAGTCAACCAAATGAGCAGAGGCTCCAATGCCAGCAGTCGCTTGGGAAGATAATCCTTTGTAGCCAAAGTCATATAATTTCTATTCAAGACCATTTAAGTTGCAGATGTTTCTAACACACATTTAGCCAATAGTGTTTTCTATTCCCTTGACTTTGTGGCTACTGGGATTGGATCCCAAGACTACACAAGTATAGTCTCAATCCAGTATTGTAGATGTGTCTACTGATTTTGAGTGACCTTAGCACAATGTTGTATGGCAGCAATTGAATGATCTTCTAGCCCCTGCTTGAAAATCTGACCCCAGTTGAGATGAAATGTCCTCTGTCAGAGAGGTTTTTAACACGTACACATAAAGCAGGTGATTTATGTCCCATGAGCACTTGGCAGGCTCTCTATCTTGTTGCTTGGGAGACCAGCTCAGACTATTGCACACCCTGAGGGTAAAAGCCTTCCTTCATCTTGGTGTCCATCAAACATTAGTGGACACATACTATATTTGTCCTTTTGTGATTAACTAACTGCACGCAGCATAATGATTTCCAAGTCCCTTCACATCATGTGGTGTTTCATAATGCCATCCCTGTTTTTCAGAAATGCATGGTATTCTATTGTGTGTATGTATCAGAGTTTCTTTATACAGTCTCCTAATAATAGGTATTTGGACAGTTTTCAGCTCACCCAACATGGCAGAGTCTCTTACAATAAAATTTCTTAGGATAACCTTTACTACTCTCAAAGCATTGACATGATTTGTGTTGTGATGTAAAGTCAATCATCATTGACATTTTTCTCACCAATGCAATTTTCAGTTTTCTTAGCAGGATTAATCCTTAGCCCCATGACAACCATATGCCCACCCAGAAATGACACGAGATATAACCTGTACAACAATAAGTAAACAAACAAAAATAAAAGCAGTCCCACCATTCTCCATAAACTTCTGATCTGACCTCTACTTGGAATCTATCTTTGAGATCTTCAAGACCTTCCTTAAAATGCTCAATTCATCTAAAAAGCACTATTTTATATCGAGCAGCCAAAGTTTCATGTCCCCTTGAGTTTCTTAAATACGCGATAATAGCCTTCGGTTCAAAATACTTTTCTTCCACACAGTACAAAACACAGACCGTGCTTTTCATTCTTTCTTTCTTTTTTAAAGACTCTCTAAGGAAACTAAGACAACTGTATTGCTTAAAGAACTTGTTTGCAGCAATCCACTGATTGACCAAACATATGCATATACATTTTATTTGGAATAAACCCTTGCATACAGAATCTGCTTTGCTACCAAGCTCACTGGCTCCAACTGGATGCTAGGCTCTTCTACCCAATGGGAAAATAAATAAATCAGTAAGGGACCTTCATCCCTCTCCTGCCTCCCTAAATTTTGATTTTGGGGAACATGCATTGGGCACTGTCTCAAACAATTTAAGTAAATACATGTTTGTTGGTTTTCTTTTTGTTCTCTTGATTACCCATCTGAAAAAAATTGGCAGCCTGTACCTTGGTTGACTATCTTCTGTGAGCCCAGCACAGCTGTCTCACTGGGTTATCTCACTGAGTGCCCCTCATACAGTAATACATGGTGTGTCCTCAGAACTCAGACCTTTCAGCTCCATGCAGGCTGTGCTTATGGATGTTTCCCTGGTCATGGTGACTCTGCTCTGGAACTTTGGTGGGTATCTTGTTCCACCATTACTAGTGTAGATCTCTCCCATCCACTCAAACCTGTGTCCAGGGGTCTGCCTCACCCAGTCAATAAGGTAACTGGTGAGTATCCAGAATTTTTGCAGGAGATCTTCACTGAAGCACCCCGCTTCTTCACTTCAGCACCAGATTGGACCAGCTGGACCTCAGAGTCACTGCCTGTTGAGTGAAGACAGGTGGACAAAATCAATCTAGAGTAGCTACAACCACTTCCTCCTCCCTGAGACCGGTGACTTCTTTCCCGGTAGCTGCCACCACCAGGAAGAGGATTCTCAAGATCCAGTCCATGGTGTGAGAGCTGTCTCCTCAGCGTTTCTGTCGGGGAGGGTATGCTAGTTAAACGATCCTTCAGGAAACACAACATACTCATATTTGATCTAGTAGATCTCTGATTGTTTGCATATTCATGTGGTGGAGTATTTAAAAGTAAGGCTTGTGATTAATAAATTACTTGTCATGAAGAATTCTATCTATCATGCAATCCCTAATATCCAATCAACAAAGCTGTATTTTTCAACTTTTGAAACTTTGTGACAACTTTCTAAAAACTTTGTATTTCAATCACTCATGGAAATTATAGTGCCTCCTGATTTTTCATGTGATTAATTATGACTAATTATGACTCCTGATTTTTCATGTGATTAATTATTAATTAATTATGAGACTGCAGCAGTTCATTTCATTTTTTCATCTTAAACTTCAGTAAACTTTAAATTAGTCTTCCTTGGCAGCCTATGGATATTAACTTTTCACTGACTTTGAACGTTGTATTTCAGGATGAAATGATTTGGATAATGAATACAAGATCATTTTTTCTTCAATTTTTCATTCCAGAAACAGTAAACCATAGAATTATGGATCCCCAAAACATCAATCCATTTAAATATCCACTTAAAGTTTTGCATACCCAAGATATCAATATTCAGCATTCTAGTGATTTATGGAAATTCCAAGTGTATTGGAGGCATATTTCATAATTCCAGTCTTATTTTATAGACATTAATTTCTTTAGCATCTTGTGTTATTTAGTTTTTACCTTGACTTGGAGGAATGTTAACAGAGCAAATCTGCTTTCCTCTCAAAAATCCATACCCATGTTGTTTTATGTCATTGATTGTAATCCCCATAATACAATAGCACTTCTCCCACTTACCCCCTGGCTTCCAATTTGTATTACTTTGTTTTTACTACTTCTCTGGCAGAGTATTTTGTACTTGGATAAATGCTGCCATTTTTTTTTTCAAATGGTCAATCATCCTGAGTGTGTGTTCCCTAGTGGTTTGTTTATTTCTCACCATGCTATCTACGGTTCAGTGAAACATTGAGCAACTGGAATGAGATATGTCCCAAGCCTGAAGGCTTACTGAGGTCTAATTGCTCACGGATTCCACTAGTCTCTCTCCAACCAGTAAGCCTTGTCTTTTTAAAATGGTGTTCTACATATTTCACCACTTTATCCAGGCCTCCTAAGGTAAGGGTAGGGAAATATTTTTGTTGTATCTTTTGAAGGGCCATTTTTATATTTATGACCTTATATGTGGGAGATACAAAATTATTATCTTAAAAGTTAGCATGCTATAATTGGCTTGCAAACATTTTATTAGCCTGCAAACATTTTATTAGCCTGCAAACATTTAGTTAACCCATCCCTAATGTGAAGTGTGAACCTTTACCCCTTTTATTTATTTATTTGTTTGTTTGTTTATTTATTTCTCATGACCCCTTTTAGGTAGGTCGATAATGGTAGCCAGATAGCATCTTCTTCTTCTGGCCTCAGGATTTTGTAGGCTGATTTATGGGTGGTCCATTATTTCATTGGATTCAGTGTATCCACGCTATTCCACTGGATTTAGTCTGTGGTCATCTCGACTCTAATTTGTTTGGGGGAAGAGACAGGTGAATGGCTGCACCTTAAAAGACTCCTCACAAGTTCTGAAGACTTCTATCACTGCTCAATAATGCAGAATTTACCACATTGTCTCTGTGGAATTCTTTGTGCCAACTCACCTTGATGTCCCAGAGTGGGTCATTCCTTCTGGTATTTCTCTAAGTCTACGGAATGCCCATAATGTTGTCATTTATACTATAGCTTCTCACTTTAGTGCTATAGCATCAGCAATGAAAGTCCTGAAACCCTTTCTCCATCCATGTCACTAAGGGTAACCTTACCTTGATGAAGCAGCACTTTCCATGTTATATTTTGAAAATATTCTGAACTGGTGGCTCAACTTCCAGCAGCATACTGGATAATGTTCTATTGCTACCCGTAAAGTTTCCATTAGCTAATTTTTGAAGAGAAATCATCAAGAGTTCTTCCTAGACTGTCTTACTAAAGGAAAGCCATTAAATTTCTCCAACAGTGAACAATATTATAGCTTCCAGAACCAAAGCAGTATTCAAGTCACCAGAAAATGAAGAAACAAAGGGGTGTTTTCATAACAGTACTAGAACTGACTGATGGGTGGGAGATACAGATAAAAAGAATGTACTTATGTTAATTTTGTCCTAATACATTTAATTTTTTAAAGGGTATTAAATAAATGTTTACTAGTAAATTTATAGTTCAAATTAAATGCAATGCTGCAAGGTAAAAAACTACCAGAAGTTTACATAAGAAGAAATAAGATACAAAAGTTTGTGTATGTAGTGTTGATTAAACAAACATTACCCATAAGTAAAATGGCACTGAATTATACTTATTAATGAAAACCATCTAATCTGGAGGAGAACAACAGGAATGATGATTCCAGGGGAGGGACATAGGGAGACAGGGGATAAAAAATGGGTGTTATCAAAGCCAGGGACAAAGGAACAAGAAGTTATCTGAAATCTATGGCAATGAGGATGTAGGGCTTGATCAAGAGCAATGTAACCAAGAGGAATTACTGAAACCCAAATGAAGGCTGAGCATGATAGTGGGACAAGAGGAAAGTAAAAGGAAATAGAAGAAAGGGCTAGGAGGCAAAGGTCATTTCTAGAGGTCTAAATACCGGCATGTACATATGTAAATATATTTATGATGATGGGGAAATAGATCTATGTATGTATATTTATAGGTTTAGTATTAAGGTAGCAGATGGACATTGGGGCTCTACTCAAGTACTCCCTCAATGCAAGAACACTTTGTTCTATTAAATTGGCATTTCATGATGCTCACCTTCCCAACATGATTTCTGAAGACAAACTGGGTGTATAAGCAAATGTTGAGAAGAGAGCAGATATTGCCTGGCTATCAAGAGATATAGCATCTGGGATCTTAAAGGCCTGAAGATAAGCAAGTGACCATCTAGATGAGAAGCAACAAAGTCCACATGGAAGAAGCACACCAGTCTGTGTGATCACAAGGTGTCAAAGGGATCAGGTATCATGCATCAAAGAACAAATATCATATCATTGTGACTGTCGGGGAGTGCAAAGTGAAGACCCAAAGCCCATCTGAAGGCAACTGGACAACCCCTTACAGAAGGGTCGCTGGGAGCAGACAAGCCAGTCAGGGTGGAGTATAGCACCGATGAAACATACAACTTTCCTCTCCTACCCCCCATTATCATGACCCCAAATCTACCTTACAAATCTGGCTTGACCATAGCATGTACACACGGGTACAGGTAAGAGCTGGAAACACAGAGAATCCAGGACAGATAAATCCCACAGGATCAATATTGAGAGTAGCTATACCAAGAGGGGAAGGTGAAGGTGCGGGGAAATGGGGTACCGATCACAATGGTCTACCTATAACCCCTCCTAGGGGGCCGACAAGAGAAAAGTGAGTAAAGGGATACATCAGTCAGAGTAAGACATGACAAAGTAATAATAATTTATAAATTATTAAGGGTTCATGATGGAGTGGGGTGGGGGAATGAGAGGAGGAAAATGAGAAGCTGCTACCCAGGGCTCAGGTAGAAAGAAAATATTTTGAAAATGATGGCAACAAATATAAAAATGTGCTTGAGACAATAGATGGATGTATGGATTGTGATAAGAGTTGTACAAGCCCCCCAATAAAATGATTTTTAAGAAAAGAAAAACACCTAATCTAACATACCAGTCCAAAATTAATGCTAAAAAAACAAATAGTGCCTTCACAACACATTTGGAATATAAATACTCTATATCCTTGGAGCTCAAGGAATTTTAAACCATGCATTGCACTCATGAGTGTCTATGTGCCTGTGTTTCCATTCATTGTCAACAGTTTTTACGTGACAGGTAGGATGAGAATGATCATGATAATCTGCTTGTCAAAAAAAAATGGGTCATTTAGGAAAATAATGAAGGGTCAGAGTCATGTATATATTTCTACTGCAAGCAGAGTTTACTAGTTTACTAGTTCCTCCTTTCAAGTTAGCAGTGATGATTAGAAAATGTAGGGAAGAAATGAAAAGTGAAATCTGTCGCTGGAGATGCTGAGAGCCAGTTAGAGAACATGCAGACTCCAACAGGAAATCCTCCTGATTGCTCTTCTGTGCCTTTCTAGGGCGGGGACCTGTGATGTTTTGGGTCTTTAGTGCCTCCTGCTGCTCTTTGCCTCCCTTGCAGGGGAGGTTTGTGTCTGGGCTCACATTGAGTCCCCACAATGTGTACCTTGCACATAACACAGGACTGTGTCATGTACAGTCAGGGAACTCAGCTAAAGGGAGAACTGGTTCTTGTAATTGTCTTTGGTGATTAGAGAGTGGACTTCAGAAGGATGAGTGATACTATGTATCACCACCATAGCATATGTGGCCCCACCACTGCAGACCCTTCCCTAGGGGCCAGCTCCAGCAGTAGCTACTGGTGATGGAGTAACCAGAGACCATACAGGTGAGGGAGAACAATAGACTGTGCTTGACCAGACCTGGAAAAGACTCCTGAAGCAGCACCTGGGACAGTACACCTAGAAATAAAGAGAGAAGTTCCTGTCAGTCACATGCACTCACCACAGGCCCCATAAACCAGCTTTGCTATCTGAGACCCTCACCTTGGGGAACTGTCACCAGGCACAGAAGAACACAGAGCAACAGCGTCTTTGACCACAACTCTGCTTTTCCAGAGGAGCTACAGCACTGCCTGAAGATGTACTGGCTTTCCCAGACCAAGGGTAGAATGTTACCTCCACATTTAGGGCTTGTCATGGACACTGAAGTGGCCTTTCCCCAGGTGAAATGGGTGCTTCTGAAGCCTGAACATTCCTGCTCAGTCTCTCGAGTTATGCATGGCCACTGAATAACTGCTCAGAGATCTCACCTTGAATTAATTAACCAAGCTTACAGATTCATCCATTTTGGAAAATTATCAATACTTTTGACAGTGCAAGCAGTGGCACTATCTTTGAACGTGCTATTTTAAAGTTTATTTCCCATTCAGATTTCCACTTCGTTTTTATCCCTCATATCAATGTCTGCAAAAAGTTCCAGACCGAGGGTTGACCTCATCCATTTTCCTCCTTACTTCTAACCACTGTATAATCTCTAATGTATTCTAATTTTTTAAAGGTTGAAATACAATTAAAGAGTGGAACTCACATGGCTTCTCTTGAGCAGATTCTGCTGAGGGGAATAAGTAATGATTTGGTAAAAAACAAAAACCCAGAGGTTTAGTCAATATCCCGAGATTCAAGCACAGGACAGTTTCCCAGTTGTCAGTTGGAGATCACGGAATTGAGTATTTTCTCTCATGTAGGCTGGAATGTAATCACTTGATCCCAGTCACTGCAGCAGACTGCCTGCCATCTCATGGCATCTGGTGTTGGTGGGTGTCTGAACAATTTAAGATTCTGACTACGTGCATCTCTGCTCATTAGTCCAGGTCACTTTCTTTCTTTTCTTTTTTTCAGTCCAGGTCACTTTCATCTCTGTGTGTATAAGAAGTAGATTTATATACAAGAGCAATTGAACATTGAGAAAATGGCCCAGCCCAGCCCAGATCAAGTCCATAAGTCTGATATTAGCCTATATGTCCAACAGCAATCTATAAAGTCCTCTTCATACTCACGAAACACATGCAATGATGCCGAATTTAGAAGATCACAGGCCAGTGGGTAGCAAGTCTTTGCATCCAGTGTCATTGGAAACAGCTCTGGCAGGGGTCTCGGAATGGCTTCCCCAGCACCCAGGGCTGCACGGGATGGGTCAATTTGTCCTCTCAGCTGCGGTGTCTCCCAAGCTGTGAAGTAGTGAGAAAGAGTCTTTCCTGCCTCCAAGGATGAAATACTGGATTTCCCAGAATTCTCATGAGAAGGCCATGCCCACACAGAAGCCGCATTGGCTATGATCTGATTGACAGGCTAGACTCCACCCCTACATTCTTAATCATCAAATTGACAAATGATTATATAACTCCCACAGTAACCCTTTGTAAATGACGTTTTTATCACGTGTACTACAAAGTACCCGTATATGCTGGCAGTTTCCTTCCACATTGAAGAAGCGTTGCTTGGCTCTATATTCCATATGTTGTTTTTGTTTTTTCCCACTGCTCCAAATCATGGTCAGTAATTTAATCAATATACCCACAGAACTTTCCAATTTTTGGAACTTGGAAATTGTAGAAAAATAGGGGCCCAATGAAAGGGCTATCAAAATTATCCAGTTTTCTACTGTTGTAGAGAAATCAGGCATAGTTCTTTGCAGCTTAAAATGACAACTACTTGGTTATTTCATGACTTTGGGATGAAAACATTGGCATCAAAGAGAAGGTCTAATGCTGGCCAATGCAGTGCCTCCTTGCCAATCTTTATTGCTGGGTAAGACATCAGCTTCTGAGACTGTACTCATATATACTCCCACATATACTCTCTCATGCTGCCTAAGGCTGCAAGATGGGAGTTATGCCAGGGTTAAAGCAAAGATCTCGCTTCAGCACATGGGGCCTTTATTTTATCCTGAGTGTGCAACTATATCGGGAATATTTCATTTAAATGATTTTGTTTTTATATTTAAATAGAAGACCCTCTTGAGCATCAGTGATTAAATAGTTTACTAAAGTGGCTGGGCTCTATACTCCGTGAATGTCATCCAGGAATAGAAGATGATGAGCTGTTGAGGAGTGCCACATTCTGAATGATTTTCAAAGAAAGACACTACATAATTAGCTAAAATCCGAATTACAAAATTGATGAAATGGGGAGATCTGATCTGATGTCTTCAAAGTTAGCAAGCAAGCATGTGGAATGTCGTGGTCCATCAACTATCATTAAGAATTGCAAGTTAAATGGTCAATAAATTAGTAACGCAAGTTTACTATTGTGCTTCTGCTTCAAAAGACAGACTGATACCATGAAAGACTGGTGAGGATGTAGAGTGCCAGAAACTACCAAATGTTACCGTCACATTAGAACAATCTGGCAGCTTTTTCACAACAGCGAATATAATTTTATAATATAATCAAGCTGCCATTCTCCTCAAATCATTTAAAAATAAAGCTACATAAACTATGCACAGTAATTATAAAGTGCTTTTATCCATAAGTTGAAATATACCAAACTCAACTCAGTGACATTGCATAGATGCCAAGTGAAAGTGACTCTATAGGACAGGGAAGAACTGTCCTTGAGTGTTTCAGATACTGTAACTCTCTAAAGGACTAGAAATCCTCATCTGTCTTCATGGAATAGCTGGTGGTTTTGTACTGCTGAACTTGCAGCTAGCAGCCCAATGCATAACCACTACTCAACCAGGGAATCTATGAAAAGAGGGAAGAAGGAAAATCAACCGCTAAACTAGCATCCCAAAATGCTGATATCTGTAAGACTGAGTTCAGGCCTGCTTCAACTCCTCAACCATTCCTCCCAATGCACTCTTTGCCAAGACTCTTGAGAATTGGTGCTCAATAGGTGATGTATGTAAGTTAACAGCAGTTAAATTCTTCTACTTGTTATTGCCAGGTTGGAAATATGACATTTTTATTTCAAATATAAGATAAAACATTACAACAGAGTTAATATAATTGTATACATTACAAAATAATTAGGGCATTTCAAGATGGAAAGCAAAACTCTATTAAAAATGTTCCTATTGAAATGAATAGAACAACTCTGAGGGTGGTACAGGGCAGCATACTAACATAAGTAACTTTCAGGTGATCAACGACTGTAAATCTAAAAGCAAAATAAAGTGCACACAGCAATGTTTTCTGTTTTATAAAGGTCATTACCATGGGTATGTGTCCCCAAGTTATGAAATCATTATACATCATTGAAAAATTGCAGAGTGTCATTGTAAAAGACATAACTGGAAATGCCTAATATGAAATGAAAATGTTCTCAATACATCAAAAATCTGGACAACTATGAACAATAAAATATATAACTTAGAATTGTATAAAAATATAAAGGATACAGGAGGGGTGAGTGGGGAGGAAAGGGGTTGGGATAAAAAGGAAAATCGGCTTCCAGGAACCGAAGCAGAAGGCAAATTTTGAGAATGATGAAGGCAACGAATGTATAAGTGTGTTTTACACAATTGATGTATGTATGGATTGCGATGAGTTATATGAGCCCCAATAAAATAATTTTTTAAATGTAAAGGATACAATTAATATTCCTGAATTGATACCACTATAATAAATGATTTAATGAACAAAGTTAATGAGGAAAATGAAACAAACATCTCCTACATAAGCATTTTAAGTGTTCTATGTATTTACCCACTTAAAATAGTAAAAAATGAAGTTCTTCAGGATTTTACTGCAATTGGGTCCTAAATTAAACTAAATCAAATTAGACTAGACTAAACTAAATCAACTCAAACCGAACTTAATGACATATTGCGTTTGGTGAATCTGCTGCAAAATATATCTTTAAAATTTTAATAATAAAAATATTACCTTGAGGAATATGGTGTACCTGACCCAAGCCATGGTATTTTAAATGATATCATAAACGTGACCCCTCATTCTCAACAATATGGTTTTTTATTTGTTTGGGGTTTTCTATTGCCTGTCAACTGATCCTGTGGACACCTCATGATAGCACAGATGGTGTTCTTCCATGTGGGTTAGTTGCTTCTCTGCTAGAGTGCTGCTTGTTTAACTTCAAGTCATTAGGACCCCAGATGCTATATCTTCTGATAGCCTGGCACTATCCGATTTCTTCACCACCCTTGCTTATGTGCCCATTTTGTGTTCAGAAATTGTGCTGGGAGTGTGAGCATCACAGAATGCCAGGTTGGTCAGAGCAGAGACACAAAATCCATCTGTAGACAATAGGACATCTATTCAGAAGGGTCACAAGGAAAGGGATGAGTCAACCACAGCTCAAAATAGCACCAATGAAACACACAATATCCCTCTGGTTCCTTGATGCTTCCTCTTTCCCCACTATCATGACTCCAGTCCTTCCTTTCACTGCGGGCTAGACCAGAGCATGTGCACAGGTACATATAAGAGATGAGAGCCCATGAACACGGAATCCAAGAAAAGGAATGGGAGTAGCGATACCAGGAGGGTGGTGGGAGGGTGGGAAGAGGAGGGGAAGAAGAGGGAACTGATTACAATGATTGACACATAAACCACACACACCCCCTCTAGGACAAACAACAGAAACTGTGGGAAGTGAGACATGGTCGGTGTAAGATAAGAAAATAATAATACATAATTTATCAAAGAGTCACGCGGGTGTTGGGGGAGGGAGAGAAAAAAGAGGAAGTGATATTAAGGTGTCCATAAAAAGTAAATGTTTAGTAAATAATGATGGCAATGTATGTACAAATATGCTTGATACAATTGATGTATGGATTGTTATAAGAGCTGTAAGAACAACCCAAGTCGATCTATGTTGACCGTCTCCCCAGAAGGCAATACAGAGGACAACACTGAAGATATAGCCTGGGGAGAGAGGTGGCTCTGTCCAGACCACACAGGACCGAACTAAGGGGGAGAGAGAGAGAAAGAACTTCATCATGACACATCAAGCCCCAGGGACGACATCATGCTCAGAGCATAGAGAGCACCGTAGGGCCTGCCCCACCACAAGACAAGACATTTTATCACTGACCCATAACAGTACAAGGGACAGCACTGGAGACATTGTGCAGGAAAGTGTACCTGATATGCCCCATGCACAGTGGGGTGAGAGGCAAAGGGAGTGTACCTGGACAGTAAGGGGAACAAAGTAACCAAGTCATCAAAGAATCCTGAAAATAGACTTCTGGCCTGGGGTACAGGGCTTGTCACCTCTTCAGACTTGATCGGAAAAAATACATTAGGATCACCAGACAGACCTGGAACTATCTATTATTTTTTGTTGTTGCTTTGTTTTTGTTTTATTATGTTTTGGTTTTTCTTCCACCCTCTGTCTGTCTATATAAGATAGGCAGGATGAGCAATCCCAAAGAGAAACTACAGGACCGGCAGTTCAGGGGGGACATGGAAGAAGATGGGGCGGGGAGAGAGAGTGGGGAGCCAACAAACTCATAGACAAAGGGAAAAACAAGAGATCTAAAATTGATGGTGAGGAGGGTGTATAATCCCGAGTAGGGTTTTATGAAGAGCAATGTATCCAAGAGGAAATACTGAGAGCCAAATGGAAGGTGAGTATGATAGTGGGATAGAAGGAAGGTGAAAGGAAATAGAGGGAAGAAATAGGAGTCAAAAGCTATTTATAGAGGTATAGCTATGGGTCTATAGATATGTAAATATATTAATTTATAATGAAAGGGATAGAAGCCAATGAACATATATTTATATGAAAAGGTGTAAGATAGCAGATGGAATTTGGGCCTCGCTCACGGCCTCCCTTAACCCAAGAACACTTTGTTCTGATTACCTGGCTCTCTTTGATACTCACCTTCCCGACACAATTGCTGAAGACAAAATGGGTGCATAAGCAAATGTGGTGAAGAGAGCGGATGGTACCCAGCTATCAAAACATATAACGTCTGGAGTCTTAAAGGCTTCAAGTCAAACAAGCAGTCATCTAGCAGGGAAGCAAATGAGCCCACATGGAAGAAACACACCAGCCTGTGTGATCATGAGGTGTTGATGGGATCAGCCATCAGGTCTCAAAAGATCCAAAACAAACAATTATATTGATTTGAGAGAGGGGGGTTGGAGTGGAACCCAAATCCCATCTGTAGATAATTGGATACCACCCACACCCTCAGAAGTAGTATAAGGAAGGGATGATTCAACCCAGGTGCAGTATAGCACCGACAAATCACACATCATTCATCTAGTTCTTGAATACTCGCTCCCTACGCGCAAGGCCGTAACCCAGTTCTAACTTACAAATCTGGATAGACCAGAGAATACATATTGGTACAGCTAAGAGCGCTCGACACATGGACTTCAGGAAAGATAAACCCCTCAGGAACAATAATGAGAGTAGTGATGTAATGAGGCTAGGTGGATGATCAGGTAGGGGGAAGGGTAAAAAACGGGGGACCTATCATATGGCTGGATATATAGCCGCCCCACCTCCAAAGGGGATGATAACAGAAATGTGGGTGAAGGGAGACAACGGACAGTGTAAGATACAAATTAACAATAACAAAATATAATTGAGCATACTCTGGTTTCTCTTCAGATCGTATAAATCTTTTGCCTTTTACTAAAGATTTCCATGGAGAGGAACAATTCTGAGTCATAAACTAATTTTTTGAGGCCATGCACTTGCAAGGCTTACTAAAAAAATTGTATGTATATATATATATATATATATATATATATATATATATATATATACTTGATCAAAGGATATATATATACAATTGATCAAAGGAGATATATATATTTGATCAAAGAGGGAGAGAGGGGGAAAAAGAGGGTTTTATAAGAAGAGCTTTAGTAGAAAATGTTTTGGAAACCATGGCAACATATGCACAAATATGCTTGATACAATTGATGTATGGAATGTTAGAAGAGCTGTAAGAACTCTTCTGACATTCCATACATCAACTGTTCTTACAGTTAGAAGGGCTGTAAGAACAATAAAATAATTTATAAAAAATAAATAAATAAGGAAACTTCGCCAGAAGTGCCTTGACAGCTTAGTTATGTAGACTTGGAAGTTAGGAGAATAATTTTTAGAATCAGAATGCATTAGTTTTCAATCTCATACACGCTATTTATAAGTTATGTAAGCACATGCAAGATACTTAACTGCTCTGAAATTCATTTCATTAATGTATACAATGAGGATTAAAAGTTTGTAACATTTTTGGCAGTATTCAACAGAATTATGTATTGCAAATACAATAACAAAAATTATTTTTTAATTTTAAAAAATGATTTTATCAGAAGAGCAAAATGAGAGCCCATAGATTGGGGGAAAACATCTGTCATTGAATAAATTGCTGAATTTTATCAGTGCAATTGCCTTATACCCTAGAGGAAGATTGACAATGATTTTCTCTTTTGTTTCTTTGCTTTTTTGTTTCTTTCTGCTCTTTGTGTGTTTTTGTTGTTATTGTTTGTTTGGGGTTTTGGTTTTATCATAACATGACCGCAAAAGTAAATCAGAGTTATTAAACCCATGGGCTAGCTGACAGACATCCTCAAACTACGGCCCGTGGGCCACATGCAGCCCGCCCAGGACATTTATCCAGCCCACCGTGTGTTTTTGCCCCATTTGTTTTACTTCAAAATAAGATATGTGCAGTGTGCATAGGAATTTGTTCATAGTTGGGTTTTTTTTAAAAAAACTATAGTCCAGCTCTCCAACGGGTCTGAGGGACCTTGAACTGGCCCTCTGTTTAAAACGTTTGAGGACCCCTGGGCTAGCATATGGATTTTGGGCTCCTACTTAGTTCTTGCCCCAATCCAAGAATAGTTAGTTCTTAAAACATGGCCCTGCTCGATTCTCGCTTTCATGAAGAAATCACTGAATACTTCATGAAGACCACCCCCCAGGCTTTCTTGGGTCACCCCCGGACTCCACTAGCTTCACCTCACATTGGACACCTGCAAACACAGAGGCACCGTGATTAGATGGCACACATACAAACAAATGCACTCACAATTATACACACAGCAGCAGGGTGTACAACAATTACCATGTAAAATGGCCAGAATGAATGCCACGTTTGGTGTAAAATTCATTATGAGTCTTGTGGACTAGCTTCTGGGCAGAAATGGTAACACCAGAGACCCCAGAGACTGGGACTGTCCTCTGAGATCTCCCACATCAGGGGCTCTGACTGGTTTATCAGTGGCAGAGAGCTGCATTTTCATGTCCTCTGATATTTAGAAGCAGATGAGTAGAGAATATGGGCAAGAGTTCTCCCTCAGACTCAGAGAAGCACAAGCACTCTCAAGGTAAAACAGAGCTCTGAGACATGTACTTTATTGTTGTATATGAGTTTGTAAGTAGTTTTCACTCTATAAGCTTTACATTACACACACCAACCTTTGTGGTGTGAGAGCTCACAATGAATCCTCTCTCGTCCCTCTTTTTTTTTTTTTTTAATTTTTATGACCCCAGTTCTACCTAACAAATCTAGCTAAACTGGAGAACACACATTGGTACAGATAAGAGCTCTTGACACAGGGAATTCAGGACAGATAAACCCCTTAGGAACAGTAATGGGAGTAGCAATATGAGGAGAGGGGAATGGTTGGGGAGGAGGGAGGGAGAGAAAGGAAGAACCCATCACAAGGTTGGCTGTATAGCTCTCCCCAACCCCCGAAGGAGATACATAACAGAAATGTTGGTGAAGGGAGACAAGAGACAGTGTAAGATATAAAATAATAAAAGCAATATATAATTGATCAAGAATTCAAGAGGATGGGATGGTGGGAGAGGGAGGGGAAAAAGAAGAGCTAATACCAAGAGTTCAAGAAGAAAATGTTTTGGAAATGATGATGG
The DNA here is from genome assembly GCF_050624435.1 of Tenrec ecaudatus. Taxonomy (NCBI): domain Eukaryota; kingdom Metazoa; phylum Chordata; class Mammalia; order Afrosoricida; family Tenrecidae; genus Tenrec; species Tenrec ecaudatus. The sequence goes on along the minus strand of NC_134544.1, from coordinate 81,807,749 downwards.
CAACATATGTACAAATATGCTTGATGCAATTGATATATGGAATGTTATAAGAGCTGTAAGAGCCCCCCAGTCAAATTATCTTTTAAACAAATAAATAAAATATCTATCTAATGCTTATGATCAAACTCACCCACTCTGCTATGCAGTCAGTACTCTAAAAAATGTGTTCACAGTTTAAAGGAGTCTTAATGATCACAAACCAAAATCATAGTTCCCCTTTCTGACTCTAAATTACACTGCCACTAAATTACATGAAGTTACACTTCAGGGGCTAACGAACCCAGGATGGGCAGGAACACCACAGGCTGTGGAGAAGGGTGAATGGCAGGTTGGCAGGTCAGGTTTGTGACTAGACAGGAAAATGAGTCCAAAATGGGCAGGTCAGATGGCAGGCCATTGGCTTAAGTCCAAAGAAGCAAAGGTTGCCAAGTTAGATCCAGCAAAAAGCCTCTCGTCCCTCTTAAGATGTAGATACCCATGATGATTGTGACCGGCGCCATCGTTTGTTTCTTGCATAGGAACATTATTGGTTTTCTTGCCATCCAAGAAATCCCTCCATTTTTGTGATATATACAGCTGTGGGCATGAGGTTGTTCAGAAAGCATGTAGAATTGCATCCTCTTTCTTCTGTCATGATCATGAAAACTGGATATTTATCACTCGAGGTCATCTTCTCAAAGAGTCAGTTTTTGTTTCATTGACTTACTGATGGTGTTCATTCTATTTCATTTACTTGAGATCTTATATTAATTATTTCCTGGCACCCCTACCCCTTCCCCTGTAAACCTGGGCGGTGGCACACTCATCTTTCTCTAATTCCATTAGATGCAAAATGAGGTCATTAACGTCAGTTTGATTTCGACACTATACAGGTGGTTGTTGCTACAAATAGCCCACAAGGTTCTCTTCGGTTGAATCCCACAGTTCTGTTGTGCTTTCATTTTTTGTTCAGTCCAATACAGCCATCCAGGATATAAAATTCAATCAATACATATCATAACTATTAATAATACAAATACACAAAACTACTTTTGCACCAATCTTTGTCCATTTTACATGGTAATCATTGTAGACCCTTGCTGTGTGTGTTTAATATCGAGTACATTTGTTTGTGTATGTGTCCTCTAATCGTGGTGTTTCTGTGTTTGTAGGTGTCCAGTGTGAGCACCATCTGGGGGCGATCTGAGAAAGTCGTGGTGGTGGTGGGGTGTCTCGGAGACTCTCCTGTGCAGCGTCTGGATTCACCTTCAATAGTTGTGAAATGCATTGATCCCATCAGGCTCCAGTGAAGGGCCTGCAGTGGGTTGTATACATTAGTTATTCTGGTGGGACTACATTATACACAGACTGAGCAAAGCGTCAATTCACCATCTCCAGAGACAACTCTAAGAACACTCTCTTTCTGCAGATGATTAGAAAGAGCATGAATGTCGAGGAAATGATCATGCATTAATGTAAGAGACACAATGTGGGAAGTCAGTGAGAGCCCAGACACAAACCTCCTCTGCAGGGAAGAGACTGGACTCCAGGGGGCGCTCAGGACCCGAAGAGCGCAGGATCAGGCCAAGGAGCAGTTGTAGATGGTTTCAGTTTGGGGATTCTGCTCTGTCTCACTGTGTTCCTAGATAATCTCTCCATTTTTATTTACTGGTTTTGTAGTCTTCCCTGGTGTTTCCAAATTCAAAAGTGGTATTGTAAAAGTAGGAAATATTCTCACCTGCAGTAAAAGCGCCTGTGCCTTATGGAGGGAAAAAAGACCCGGACAGGTGCCCCCAGCACCAGAGTTTTGATAAAGCTCAAGGATAGATTTTATAATCAGACTCAGGGCCACTGAGGTTTCTACATGATGCAAATGATGAAGTGTACACACATGTCTGAAAGGTTGGTGGTTTAAACCCACCCAGTGATGTCTTAGGACACAGGATTCATGATCTGCTCTGTGTTGTTAGGTGTCATCGAATTGCTTCCGGCCCATAGCCAATGTACAATTGAACCAAACACTGCCCGGTCCCGTGCCGTCGTCATAATTATTGCCAGGGTTGAGCCCACTGATGGAGCCATTGTGTCAATCAATCTTCTCAAGAACCTTGCTCTTTGCTGATCTGTCCAGACCCACACGATGAGGTCCAGACCCAAACTATGAGGGAGAGAGCAAGCAAGAGTGAGAGTGAGAGTGAGAATCTCATCATGGCCCACCAAACCCTGGGGATGACATCCCTGCTTGGAGCAGCCAATCCACACAGAGGACCGTGTGGCTGGCCCCACCAGGAGACATGGGATTCCTTCGCTGAACCCTAGTGCTACTGGGGACAGCACTGGAGACACTGTGCAGAAAGTGTGCCCAGTTTGCCCCATACACCGCGGGGTGAAATCAAAGGAAGTGCAGCAGGGCAGCAAAGTAACCAAGTCCCCAAGGAATCCTGAAAATAGACTTCTGACTTGGGGGACAGGGCTTGGCACCTCATCAGACCTGATCTGCAGTCCCCCACTACCACAAATGATGCAGTCTATTTTCTCACATTTGGCGAAATCGCAGAGGTCAGCACATCCGGAATGCAATGGATGAATAAACCTCGCCCTGGGAAAACCACCTTCGTGATCATGGTATCTCCCCTGCCAGGTAAGTATTCGTTTTGCTTTGTTTATTTTTGCTTTTCTTTTGCCCTATGTCTCTATATAAAATAAGCAGGATGAACAATCCCAAAGAGAAAACAATGTAACCAGCAGTGGGAGCTGTGTTGGGGGACAGGGCAGAGGAAGTGGTGGAGAGGGGGAATGGGGAGCCAACAAACTCACAGATCAGGGAACAGGAGGGTGTATAATGCCTGGCAAGTGCAATGTATCCGAGAGGAATTACCGAGAGTCAAATGGTGGGTGAGCATGATTGTGGGATAGGAGGAAGGTGAAAGGAAGTAGAGGAAAGAAATTGGAGGCAAAAGCTATTTACAGAAGTATCACTATAGGCATGTATATATGTAAATATATTAATGTTTAATGAAAGGGATAGAGACCAATGTACATGTATTTATATGTTAAATATTAAGATATCAGACAGACTTTGGGTCTCTACTCAAGGCCTCCCTTAACACAAGAACACTTTGTTCTGATAACCTGGTACTCTGATACTCACCTTCCCAACACGATTGCTGAAGACAAAATGGGTGTATAAGCAAATGTGGTGGAGATAGTGAATGGTGCCCAGCTATCAAAAGATACAACATTTGGGGTCTTAAAAGCTTAAAGTCAAACAAACAGCCATCTAGCAGGGAAGCAAATAAGCCTACATGGAAGAAGCACACTACCCTGTGTGATCACGAGATGTCAATGAGAACAGGTATCAGGTATCAAAAGATTAAAACAAACAACTATATCGATGCAAACAAGAGGGGTTGGAGTGGAGACCCAAAGCCCATCTGTAGACAATTGGATATCAATTGCATATCTCCCCACAGAAGGGTTATAAGGAAGGAATGGTTCCAGGTGTAGTATATCACAGATGAATCACACAGCATTCCTCTAGTTCCTTAATGCTTCCTCCCCCTGGACTACCATGACCCAGTTCTACCTTACAAATCTGATTAGACCAGAGAACACACGTTGGTACAGATAAGAGCTCTGGGCACATGGAATTAAGGACAGATAAACCCCTCAGGAACAGTAGTGGGAGTAGCTACATCATGAGAGTAGGGGGATGGCCCGGGACGGCGGGAAAAGGGGGAACTCATCACAAGGTTGGATATATAGCACCCCCTCCTAAGGGGACGAATAACAGAAATGTGGGTGAAGAGACACAAAGGACATTGTACGATACAAAATAATAACAAAAATGATTGATAAATGATTCATGAGGAAGGGAGGATGGAGAAGGGAGGGAAAAAAAGAGAAAATTATACCAAGGACTCAAGTAGAAGAGGTCTTGGAAAAGATGATGGCAACATATGTACAAATATGCTTGATACAATTGATGTATCGAATGTTGTAAGAGCTGTAAGAGCCCCCAATAAAATGATGTTTTTTTAAAGGAAAACAAAATAAAGCTTCCTATTTTTGCCACTCCTCAGCTTTATCAAACACAATGCCTTCTCCAGGGACTGGTCTCTCCTGACAATATTTCCAAAGTATGTAGGATGAAGTCTTGCCATCCTTACTTCTAAGGAGTGCTCTGGTCTTACGTCTTCCAATACAGATCTGTTTGTCCTTTTAGCAGTCGACGATAGTTACAGTGTTCCTCTTCAGCACCACAATTCAAATGCATTGATTCTTAGTTTTCCTTAGTCAATATCCAAGTTTCACAAGCATATGATGCAATGGGGAATGGCTTGGGTCAGGAGCACCTTAGTCCTCAAAGGAACAGCACTTCTCTGTAATACTCTAAAAAGGCCTTGTGCCGCAGATTTATCTAAAGCGATACATGTTTTGATTTCTTGACTGTTGTTCCATGAGCACTAATTGTGAATCCAAATAAGACTTTAACCTTTTCTCCATTTATCATGATGTTACCTATTGTTCCAGTTGTGAGCATTGTGGTCTTCCTTACATCGACTTGTAATACATACTGAGGGCTGAAATTCTTGCTCTTCATCAGCAAGTGCTTCAACCCTCCTCACTTTCATCAGGCAAGTTTGTCAGCTTCATACTGAAGGTTGGTAATAAACCTTTCTGTCAGGGGAAGCCAGCCCCTAACACATCATTATGGGTCCGGTAGGAGCAATTGTACAGTGATAATAATTAAACATCATAGTAAAGTTATAGAGAGCATGAGAGATAGAAGTGAAGTATTGAAGTAAATGGGAGTCAGACATGCTTCATGGTAGCATGCTGACCTCTGCCCCACTTGATGGTCCACGTGGAGTGAGTGAGAGAGAGAGTTTAAATGGTAGCCCTGGCCCCTTTTATATTCTCTGGGGACACGCAAGCCCCCTAATTACAGGTGAGGACATACGTCACTGGAAGGGGCTGTCCTATAGGTAATAAAGTAATGAGAGAGGGGTGGTCTAGGGACATACATGCAATAGGAAGGGGAGGGATTGGGGTTATACATGTGACAAGATGAGCAGATCCTAGGTTCAGGATGGCAGCCTAACTTTCACCTATTCCCTAGATCTCCATGGGAACCATTATCAGTAGGGTGTGAACGCTTGGTCTCAGGCCTCAAGGAGGAATAGTTTATGTCCCCTGTAGCAGGGAGTGAGGCCTGCCATATAGTCTGGTTGCCTAACTACCCTGGGGAGAATGTCTGTAAGCGTTTGACCTCTCCCCACACCTTTCTCCAATGTTGTTACCACATACTTCTTCATATAAGCCAGCTTCTCTGATGGTTTGCTCATCATATAGGTTGAACAAGTATGGTGAAAGGAAAGAACCCTAAGACACCTCTTTCCTGATTTTAAACCACACAGGTTTTAAATCCCTTGTTCTATTCATTCCCGTGTTCTATTCGGACAGTTGCCTCTTGATCCATGTGAAAATTCCTCATAAGCACAAGGAATTGCTCTGGAATTCCCATTTGTGGTAGCTACATAATCTGGTGTCAATTAGGAGCTTGAGAGGATTAAGAGTGAAGGGGTGGAGTCTAGTCTGTCAATCAGGTCATAGCTAATGAGGCCTCTGTATTCTTTCTCCTAAGAATTCTGGGGATTCCTGAATTTCCTCCTTGGAGGTGGGAGAGATTCTCTCTTACTACACACTCCTTTGGAGACTCTCTACTGAGAAGACACATAGTGCTACACCCTGTGAGCTGGAGAAGCCACATGGGCCTATCCTGATGCAACCAGACCTCTGGAGCCAGAAAAACCATGTAGAGACCCCTACCAGCACTGAGATGCTTACACTGGATCCAGAAAACTTCCAACCCACTGATCTGTGATCTTCCCACATCTGGCATCATTGCATGTGTTTCATGAGTCAGAAGAGGACTTATAGATTGGTATTGGCCATATGGGCTAATATCACAGATTTATGAACTTGATCTGGACTGAGCTAGGATGTTTCTTCAATATTCAACTTCTCTTTTGTATAAACCTCTTTATTTTGTTTTGTTTAAAACTTTTTTCTTACACACGAGTCTATGAATTTGTTTCTCTAGTCTACCCAGACTAACACACCATTCTTCTCAAGATAAACACAGTTTACTATGGTACACTCAGACAAATGCCTTGACATCGTGAATGAAACATGAGTAAATATCTTTCTGGTATTCTCTGCTTTGAGCCAAGATGCATCTAGGATCAGCAATGGTCTCCCTGTGTCAAATCCTCTTCAGAATCCAGCATCAACTTCAGGCAGTCCTCTGTCAATGTACTGCTGAAACTAGTGTTCTTTGATCTTAAGCAAAATTTTACTTGTATACAATAGCAATCATATTGTTCTATAGTTTGAGCATTCTACTGGACCCCATTCCTTTGGAATAGGCATAAATATGTATCTCTTCCAGGCTGTTGGCCAAGTAGTTGCCTTCCACATTTCCTGGCATAGATGAGTGAGTGCTTTCAGTGCTTCTTCTGAAGCATTTCGATTGGGTGCTCGGCTAACTCCAGGAGCCTTGGTTTTGGCTATGCATGCAGTGCAGTTTCAACTTCTTCCTTCAGCACCATTGATTCTTGCTCACATGCTACCTCCTGAAATGGTGGAATATAGACTAGTTCTTTTTGGTACAGAGATTTGGGTACTCTTTCCACATTCTCTTGACCCTTCCTGTATCATTCATTAATGAATGCCGAAAGCACGACCTGCTTGGGAAGAGTTAATCTCAGGGATTGACACGGTGCAATTCCTTAAATATGGTACTCTCTGGGATCCAGTTTATGACCAAGAGTCTGGGTCCTTCAAGGGCAGTAATATCTAATAGCAGGATGGCATTGACCTATGACCCTTTGATCCATAGGTGTGTGTGAGTCAAGTGGAGTTGCTTAAAACACTGTTCAATGATGAAGCAAGAATTCCAGTTATGACTTCAACCAAGAGCCCCGTTAACACAGGTGTTTCTTGTAAATTTTGGTTGTCAGAGAAAGCTTTCTCTGGTTCAGGAAGGCAATTACACAATTAATTAAATCAGGAGAGTCTCTGAGAAATTAATACATTGTGTCATTTCTGTTTGTCTTAATGTATGTCTTTTCAGACTGAAGTTTAGTGGAGTAACCAAATCCTCAATATTTCACTGGGAGTAGGGACATAGAGGCATTTTATTTATTTATTTCGCATGATCTCAGCCACAATCTCAAGATTCAGTGACACATAACCTGGGCATGGAATGCTCAGTTTATTTTTCAATAGAATTGGCCTCCTTGTAAGCCCCTAAAATTAAACACTGCTATGGAGTTTATTTTGATTCACAGTGTCTCTGTAGAGCCAAGTTGAAATGTCCTTTGGTTTTCCAAGGATGTGCATCTTCATAGGAGCAGATACCCACCATAGCTTCTTCTGCCTCCTGGTGCAGAGGTCATCTCTGCACAGTCGTCTTATCCCTTATGAATATTGTAATCTGACATCGTTCAGAACGGAATTCTACTGCCTCAAATTGCTCAAATAATTTCCCTTAATGCAGCCTTTCCTAATTTGCCTCTATATGTCCAAAATCCACTAAAAGAACCCAGGAAGACAGAAAAAACACATGATTTATACGTAACCCATTTGAAGAAAAAGTTAATAAAATTGTTTCTTCAAGTTGCCATTATTTGTGTGCTGAGGAAAGTTTATGTTCTTCACATCTGACCTATGAGGAAAGAGTCTTCAAGTCCAAGAGGTTGCTGTAGATATCCAACTGTGTGCAGAGAAAAAGTATGAGCAGGGCTGAACAACTATCCCCACAACTTATTAATGGAAATCTTCTAAATCATTAAATTGCTTTAGAGTGATGTGAATACTTTGTACTCCACAGTAAGTTTTAAATCTCTTCAGCAGTACAGTTATTTTACGGGAAGTGATCTTTTTCCCTGTTGGTGACTCACTCGGTCATTCCGATATTTAGCAGACGTTGAATCATGCCTCCTCTTAAATTCAGCATGATCGATAGATTTCAATGATCCTCAAACTTTGGACTATATGTTCAATGTACCATGACATTATGGAAAAATGGAAATGATGGATGTTTTATAAGCTGTAAATCCCTGGGAGTTGGGCATCATGGACCTTATTCCTAAAGCTTCCTGCCCCTTGGATTTTTCTACCTCTTTGAACAATTCATTTAGCATCAAGCTTGGCCTAGATGAAGAGGACCCCGGGCTTGGTGAATGGAAAACACAGGTAGAGGATTGTGTTCTCCTGAGGGTTCAGCCAACATTCAACTCCCAGAGGAGCCGATTCTTACAAAGGTGCCACTGACACTCATCTCCACTTACTCTATCAGGTGGAGCCTCAGAATACATTTATTTATATTCATGCTCTTTATAAGTTGGTGTAATATATATGGGACTGTTGGACTTTATTCACAAGAGCATGGAACATGCTTGTGTCACTATTTTTCTTGGTGGCAGCCCACAAATGTAAGTAGCTCAGGGATTCAGACACAAAGTTCTGGAAATACCTCACCCTACCCAATGGTTCACTGGATTCTCCCTTGTCCTGAGGCCTCCTGTCCCAGCTGCAGATGCACGAGTTGGACCAGATCTGGGGTGACAGGTAGGCTTAATGTGCCAACCTAGTAAATAGGAACACATGGGATTTATAAGGTCGCTTGATTTGACAGTAGGCTCAGCAAGCCTCGCGCCCCCCTCCCCCTTGCTCTCTGGGGATCAGTGTGCAACAGCTTTAGCTAGTTTTCTGCCTCAACTTGTGAGCTACACTACTTGTGGGAATGCAATCCATGGATCTTGTTGCTAGAACTTGAGGTACCTTCTAGACCTGCTTTGCCATGCTGCTGGTGTACACATGGCTTGAGCTTGAGGCTGTCAGATCCCGTCTCTTGCATTGCTTGAGTTCTATATCCCATCCACAGCTTCTTCGCTAATCTCCTGGGCTGCTGGTGACCCCACCTGCTGTTTGCTGCCTGTTGCCTGACTACCTGCATTGCCAGAGGCAAGACTCAGCTGTCTGCTTCCATATTAACTTCCATGGAAGTGAATTGAACTGAGCCCTCTGTACTGCGGTGTGGACTAATTAGCTGTTATAATCCTTCCTGCTGTATCTATCTATAAAAAATCATAAGTGTCCTGGTTTTGGTTAGAGAACCCTTAATAATACATTTAGTGAGATTCCCAGATCTGTTCTTCACTTGTGAATTCTTTAGATGCTCTTCTACTAGTGTTCCTGTGAGCTGTGATGGTTCAGGCTCCATTAAAGAGATGGAAATATGTCGTTACAATATGGAGGGGAGGGAAGTATAATTGCACCCTCATGTTTTAAGTACAGGCCATGAGAGACCCCTTCAGCAGTCATATTTATTTAAAGCTGAGTTCTGTTGCTGCTGATAACATGGGCCCATATATTTCAATAAATGCATTTCAATTGTGGTGCTGGAGAAGAATATTATTATTACCATGGACTGCTTAAAGGACAAACAGATCTGTATTGGAAGACGTAAATCCAGAGTTCTCCTTCAAAGCAAGAAAGCAAGACTTTGTCTTATATATTTTGAACATATTTTCAGGAGAGACAAGGCCCTGGAGAAGGACCTCATGTTCGATAAAGCTGAGGAGTGGTGAAAAAGAAGAAGGCTCTCTAACAGACTGATTGACACAGTGGCTCCATTAATGGGCTCAGGCATGGAAATAATTGTGAGGATGGGGCAGGACCGTGCAGTGTTTGGTTTGACTGTGCATACAGTCCCTATGGGCCCGAGGCACTTCGATGGTACCTAACAACAGCAAGGAGCAGATCATGAGCCCTGCATCCTAAAGCATCACTGAGTGGGTTCAAACCACCAACCTTCAGTCATGAGGGCACACTTCACAATTATCCCTTTCTAGGGACTTCAGTTGCCTGAGTCTTAATGTAAACTCTGTTCTTGAGCTTCATCAGAACTTTGATGCTTGGGACACCTGGCATAGGAACACTTGCTTTTTCTGCATGTGAGAATGTTTCCTACTTTTACAATACAACTTTTGAATTATGAGATAACAGAGGTATAACCATGAAATTAAAATAAGACAGATTTCCTGGGGGAACAGGGCACTAACCCTCACAGGGGGAGGGTGTTGATTGGGTTTCCCCAGGGAAAGAGAGACAAGACTTCAACCTGGAGCTCCAAGACAAAATGTAACACACTGACTTGAAGTAGGGAACTGATAGAGAGGCCTGGCGGGGTGAGGGGGAGGAGCCCCATTACCAACTAAGTGTACAGCACCACCCTCCCCCCAAGAAGAATTCACTTCAGAGGATAGCACTGACGGTACAGCTCAAAAAGAGGGGAAGAGGGACTGGTCTGGTCAGAGCACACAGGAGCCAACGAGGGGGCTTAGGGAGGAAAAAAAGAAGAGTGACACACATTCTGGCTCACCAAGCCCTGAGGACAATGTTCTTGCTCAAAAAAGCACTGCACAGAAATGACCACTCGGCCAGCCCAACCATGGGACACAGTGTTCCTCATTGACCCATAGCACCATTGGGAACAACACTAGAGACACAGAGCAGGAATTGTGCCCACCATCAGACCACCATGCCGAAGCCAGCCCCTGGGGTCATGCAGCAGAGCAGCAGGGGATGCAGAGCAATGAAGTCCCCAGGGATAGAGGCAGTGCCAGGGCATGGCACCCCATCAGACTTGACTGGAAAGCACCCATGAAGGAAAGCCAGCAGACCCTGAACTAGTCCTATGTTTATGTATGTATGCGTGTGTGTTGTTGTTGTTGTAACTATTGTTTTACTTTTTGTTGTTGCTTCGTGGTACTCAGTCTTGTGATAGTACATACATGTCTACCTGGAAGGATAGGTGGCATAAACAAGCCACAAGAGAGAACAACGTGATGACAGTTCCGGAGGGACATGGGGGTAGGGGGAGCGGGGGAAAGGAAGAGGGTGTTAACAAGCCCAGGGACAAGGGAATAACAAGGGATCCAAAATCAGTGAGTGTCAAGGAGGGTGTGGGAGGTCTGTCAGGGCTGGATCAAGGGCAATGTAACCAAGAGTAATTCCTAAAGCTCAAATGAAGGCAGAACATGACAGTGGGACAAGAGGAAAGTACAAAGAAACAGAGGAAAGAACTAGGAGGCAAAGGATAGTCATAGAGATTTAAATTCAGGCATATAAAGATGCAAATATATTTATATATGACAAGGGGGGAATAAATCTATGTAGATTTATTTATAGGTTTATTATTAAGGAAACAGATGTACAGTGGGCCCCTGCTCAAGTACTCCCTCAACAAAAGAACACTTTGTTCTAACAATTCGGTAGTCTGAGATGCTCACCTTCCTGGCACAATCGCTGATGACAATGGGTGCACAAGCAAATGTGGTGAAGAAAGCTGATGGTGCCCGGCTACCAAAAGATATAGCACCTGAAGTCGCTGAAGACAATTGGTGCACATGTAAATGTGGTGAAGAAAGCTGATAGTACCCAGCTCCAAAAAGATATAGCACCTGAAGTCTTAAAGACCTAAAGATAAACAAACAGTCATCTATCTGAGAGACAACAAAACCCACATGGAAGAAGCACACTGGCCTGTCCCGACTCAATCGCTGAGGACAAAGTGGGTGCATATGCAAAAGTTGTGAACCAAGTTGATGGTGCCCGGCTATCAAATGATTTAGTATCCGGGGTATTAAAGGCTTGAAGATAAACAAGGGGCCATCTAACTGAGAAACAACAAAGCCCACATCGTATGTGCACACCAGCCTGTGAGATGACAAGGCATCGAAGGGATCAGGTATCAGGCATCAAAGACAAACAAAAAATCATAGCATTGTGAATGAGGGGGAGTGCAGAGTGGGGACCCAGGGCCCATCTGGGGGAAATTGAACATCCCCTTGCAGAAGGGCTGTGGGGAGGTGACGAGCCAGTCACAGTGCAGTGTAGCAACGATGAAACATACAATCTTCCTCCAGTTCTTAAATGCTTCCTCCCCGCCACTATCATGATCCCAGTTCTACCTTATATAACTGGCTGCACCGGAAGATGTACACTGGCACAGATAAGAACTGGAAATACAGGGAATCCAGGACAGACGAACCCCTCAGGATCAGTGGTAAGAGTGGCGATATCAGGAGGGTGGAGGGAGGGTGAGGGAGAAAGGGGGAACAGATGACAAGTTCTACATATAACCTCCTCCCTGGAGGACAGACAGTGGAGAACTGGGTGAGGGAGATGTCAGATGGTGTAAGATATGATAAAATAATAATTATTTATAAATTATTAAGGGTTCAGGGGAAGGGGGAGCGGGGAGGGAGGGGAAAATGAGGAGCTGATAACAAGGGCTCAAGTAGAAAGCAGGTGTTTTGAGAATGATGATGGCAACATACTTACGATTGTGCTGGACACAAATGATGTATGTACAGATTGTGAAAAGGGTTGTATGAGCCCCTAATAAAATAATTTTTGAAGAGGACCTGATGCAAGGGGCTTAAGTGGAGAGCAAATGCCTTGAGAATAATTGGGGCAGGGAATGTATGGATGTGCTTTATACAATTGACGTATGTATATGTATGGATGGTGATAAGAGTTGTATGAGTCCCTAATAAAATGTAAAAAAAGAAAAGAGGAGAAAAAATGATTAGGGCAAAGACTGTACAGATGTGCTTCATACAATTGATGTATGTATATGTATGAACTGTGATAAGAATTGTATGAGCCTCTAATAAATTGTTAAAATTAAAAAAAGAAAAAAATAATAATTTTTGAAATTTGACAGCAATAAAAGGTTTTAAGTGGAATAAACTGTAGCCAGTTTATCAGCAGGCAGAGAGCTGCATTTGCATGTCCCCTGATATTTAGACACGGATGAGTAGAGACCATGGGCCAGAGCATTCCCTCAGACTTGGAGAAATACAACACCCTCAAAGGAAAATAGAGCACTCAAACTGGTTGTTTATAAAGCATTTCTTTGTTACATACTATCAATTATTTAAAAAAGTAGTTTTTATTTTACAAACTTTATATTACATATACAACCTTTGTGGTATGAGAGCTTGCAATGCATCCTCTCTCCTTCCCCCTTAAGATGTGAATACACATGATGATAGTGGACGACTCCATTACCTGTTTCTTGTGTGGGAACATTATTGGTTTTCTTTCCTTCCAAGGAATTTCCCCAGTCCAATGATATTTTAAAACTGTGGGCATGGAGTTCTTCATAAAACATGTCCAGCAAACCTGAAGAGCGGTGTCTCCTCTGGTTTCTGACCTAGCGGATTCCGGTTCTCCTTCTCTTGTCATGATTGGGAAAACTGGCCATTTTTCACTTGACTTCATCTTCTCAAAGAGTCAGCTTTAGTTTAATTGGCTCACTAATTGTGTTCCTTCTATTGTAATTATTTGTGTTTTTATATTTATTCATTCCTGCCTGCCCTGCTAAGCTATGATATGGCATACTCACCTTTTTCGAGTTCCATTAGTTGGAAACTGAGGTAATTAACATCCGAGTTGTATTTCAACATGATACAGATGTTTGTTGCTACAAATAGCTCACAAAGTGCTCCTCAGTTAAGTCCAACAGTTTGTTCTGTTGTGCTTTCATTTTCTTTCTCTCTCTTTTGTTAATGAATCACTATGCTTTAATGATGTTCAATTTGTAACCATGAAAATACATCCTTCATATCAGATATTGACATGATGATTCATAACAGTAGCAAAATGACAGCGATGAAGTAGCAATGGAAATAGTTTTATGGTTACTGGTCACCACAACATAAGGAACTGTATGAAAAGCAGCATCAGGAAGGTTGAGAACCACTGATTTATAGTCTCAGATAAGAGATTACATTTTGACCTAACTAGTGTGGCACAATGGACTTTGCAATGCCCTCTGACTGATCACCCGGCTATTCACACCCAACTGTGACTGGAGGGCATTCAATGGAGGCTTCCTCTATGTGTGGAGCTGCAAATGTCTACTGTCATCCACAGCCTCCTGCAAATCAATGCCATTCCTTCATTTACATAGCCCTGTCGGCCCATTTTAAAGCTGTTTCAGTTTTTAGTTTTTAAAAAGTGGAGGGGAAATACACAGGGATGAAGCCCCTGGTGAATCATCCTTGACCATGGACCAGAGAGGTGAATAGCCTGGCTAACATGCATAATGCATCGGAAAGCATATTTAGCACCCTATCATTTGTTCTCCCTTAGGATCCATTTAAGTTCTCGTTTTTAATAGTTTCTGCTTTTTTTCTATTGAGGTTATGTTTTACTTTGTTACTCTTGTTAGTTTATTTTGTTTATTTGTTTCAATGTTATTCTGTATATGAAATCCATTGTAGGTCAACCTATAGAAGCAGTAACTAGATGAATAGTTACTTAGGGGTATCGCAAGGAGGATGGGGGACATGGGTAACTAATAACAATTAGTACAAGACTGAAGAAAATGGTCTAAAACTGATGTGGTTATGATTGTACAACACTTCTTGATGTGATTGAACTAGTGAGTTGTATGATATGCGAATATATGCCAATAAAACTATCGATGGGGGAATATTTACTGTCTTGGCACTCCACAGGGTCTATAGGGTCTCTACGAGTTGGGTGCTTTCATTTTCATTCAGTCCCATTGTGTTGGAGAGGGTTCTCTAGAGAGACAAACCAGATTGCTAGTAATTATATATAAATATATTTATAAAGATAGATATATAATAGAAGAAATGAACCGTTAAATTATATACAGATAGATAATATAAGGAATTAACAGTTAAATTATAAAGCAGTGAGGCACTAGCAGTCCTTTAACGCTTGAGAGTCGCCAGTTGCCAGTCCCCTTCTGTAGAGAGAGCTGGGCTATATATCTCCAGGCAGCCAACAGCAAGGCAGGTCCCCAACTGTCATCAACTGTCGGTCCCCAGCTCCAGAGGTGAGCATTCCAATCGTGTAGGCTTAAAGGGACCTCAACTTACAGCGACACAGTCCACAGGCTAGGCATCCCACAGGTAGTGTACCCCTTTAAACTGAGGAACAGAACAAGCAAGGTGAGACTCACCGAGCCATTTAGCCCTCTGCCCTTCAGTTAATCCTACTTGTGTTTATCGGCCAGGCTGGCACAATAAACTATCGCACCAATACACCAATCCAGGATATAAAATCCTTAAATACATGTCATAGCTATCAATGATGCAAACAACATTTATATATAAAAAGGTATACTTGCACACATGTGATTTAGTGTATGAATAAAATCTACAAATTAATGAAAATTGCAATATCTTTGGGGTATTGTTATGAATATTAAGGAACATGTCATTAATGGAGCAAATATTTTGGAGGGAACGGAAACCCTAGAGGTTGACAGGATGGTCCTGTGCCTCCCTATTGCTCTGGCTCCAGAAGACTTGACCCTGTGTTTTCTAAAACCATGTGATCCCTATAGACCACTGTCATTATATCAGGGACATTGTGTTTGTAAGAGCACTGAGTCCTCTCATTGTTGCTCTCACACAGTAATGGACCGCTGTGCCCTCGGGGTCATTGTGCTCAGCTGCAGCGAGAACTGCTTGGTGGGCATTCTGGAGCTTGAGCATCAGTTCCTTAGCGATGGGCGGGGTTTCTTCTACTAGAATATATTGTTCACAGACTACTACAAACTCTTCTGCAGGTTTTGGGAGTTCCAGCTCTGGCAACATGGAGTCATCAGACACAGCGAAGCTTAGTGAGAGGATCTGTGAGGGATTCATCACTCCTGGGTCCTAGTCTTGGAAAACTGGGAACAGGGAAAATAATCACTGATGACAAGTAACGGAATCCTATGTCAACCTATTTTTGGAATCTTGACACGACTTGTGAGAAGTAACCACTAGGCAGAAGACTCTCCACAGGAAATTCATGACTTATGGACAAGGTCAGTGGATCCTACAGAACTCTGCTCATGATGTAACATTTTTCACTGTGCTTGCAATTTCACCTGGAAATGGATGAGGTACTTTGCATATTAGAAGCCTATGAAATAAAGTAAAGATGTTCCTAGCCTTCTCAGACACTGAAAAGCGAAAGGATGACCCCATCATCTTCTTTGGGAAAAACCAACGTGAAGTTCACTGCCATACAGCTGATTCTGACTCATAGCGACTCTAGAAGATAAATTATTATTTTATGTTGAAAAGCACTCAGGAAAAAGAAATGTGTGAAAAGCATGCAGGAAAGGGGGAGCCGAGTACAAGGATCTACATGTGACCTCCTCCCTGGGGGATGGACGACAGAAAAGTGGGTGAAGGAAGACGTCGGACAGGGAAAGATATGACAAAATAATAATTTATAAATTATCAAGGGTTCATGAAGAAGGGGGCTGGGGAGGGAAGGGAAAAATGAGGAGCGAATGCCAGGGGCTTAGGAGGAGAGCAAGTGTTTTGAGAATGATGAGGACAATGACTGTACAAATGTACTTTACACAACTGATGTATGTATGGATTGTGATAAGAGTTGTAGGAGTCCCTGATAAAACAATTTACAAAAAAAAGAAATGTGTGGCATGTTACCAACATGACTCTTGCTGAGAAACAAAGACAGGAGCTGCATGACAGTGACAGGGGTCTGCTTTCCTTGGAGCGAGCAAGGACTGAGCAGGAAGATTCCCCAAGGAAAGCTCCTGAAGAAGACAGTGGACCAAGTTCACAGTTTTAGGCAACTATTCCAATAAATTAGCATGCCAATGTATAGGATGATGAATGTTTAACACATTTCACAGGGATGGTCAGTGAATACAAATTAGGGTGGGGTTACGATTCTTTACAAGATAGGATCTTTGTAGTTCTTGGTTCCAAATGTTGTCTTATTTGGTCTGGTGACGTATCTATGGTGACTTTTGGTTCCTTGAACAAAGTTCTTCTCTTCCATGTGATCTGTGACCTGAAGGTGGACATGCTAGCCTGGCCAGGTTTAGTGAAAACTGATACGTATGGGGTGTAAAGGGATATTTTTCTGAGGAAAGGGCTCAACAGAGGCAGAGTCTCAGGAAGGAAAATGCAGAATAATTCTGGCAATAAATGAGGTATTCTGACATTCTGTGACAACATCCCATATCCAAGGGGAAGCTCGACAAGCTGTGGGATCTGCATTGTTACACAAAGTTAAGCAGGTTGGGGAATGGGCTCAAACAGATTGTTCAATGTTCATGGTTGTTCTTACTCTGTAGTCAGATTCCCTCTAGCTATTTATTATATTTACAACAAATAGAATCTTGCCACAAAAGATTAGTTATTGAAGGCATAAAGATAACTTTTCCCAGAGATGGTAAGTCCATTGTTATTGTTCCTTTTCTCTCTCTCGTTCTTTCTTTTTTTTAAGGAATTTGGCAGTGATTGGCAAATATCATTTCTCAAGAAATGTACATAGTATTTCCTTTTTCTCTTCCTCCTTCCTTCCTTCTTCCTTTACCGAAAGGAGAGGCCAGCCTTGCAGTCATCAGGCTGCTCCACTGCTGACCGAGGTCTGTGTTAGAGCTTAACTTCTCAGCACCTTCCTTTGAAAAAGGGTACCGTAGCACTAATGGCCCCAGAAGCCCTCACAGACTGAGTCCTCACTGGAATTGCAGTCCCACGTAGAGTAAACCTCATTGAACGACTTCTGACCAGGAAGCAAAGTTGTAGGTAACATGGCCCTCAGGCAGAGGGTGTTAGCTAGCGAGACCCTCGCCCAGACCACTCACTGAAACAGATGGAAACAGTAAAGCTTTATTCAGACAAATTCGAATCTGGGCTCTCACCAGCAACTGACACAGGCTCAGACTGTAAGGCTAGTGCCCCGAACAGCTTCAAAGGGAAGTTATTATACTTCCTTGTGGGGCGTCTTGCCAAGCAAGGGGAGGGGGACGGCAAGTTCTTGTGTGAAACTGGCAAAGCATTCTCAGAAAAGTGAAACAAAACAGTTTTTAAGTCTAACAAAGTAAGTTTTACATTTAAGGTCAGTTTGTCCCCAGTGGTCTGCCAAACTATACTGTAGGTAGGCTAGGCTGCTTCTTGGAGCGTAAACATCCTGGGCAGGCTGCAATTCAAAGATTTTCCATTTCTGACATGGGGACGGACAGGGGGTGGGTGGGGGGGGGACTGGACCTGCCTGTTAGTGTTACATGGCACCCATTCTTGACCAGGTGGGGGTGGCCTGCCTGTTATTGTTACAGGGCACAGTGTCACAGAGGGCTTTGGAGAGTGTTTTTGGAGTGCGGCCAGCTCCAGTAAAGCTTTTCATTCGATCCTTTTCGGAGTGGCCCTGATTAATCCTCAGACCTCCATAGAACAGTTTCTTGGGACCAAATTCTAAGTATGTAAATGATTTTTATCCTGTTGGATTTTTTCATGTTAACTATTTTTTCATTTTGTTTGAATTTACTGTGCAAGAACTGTGCCCTATTAATAGCAGCTCATTTTAAAAATTGTGTCATAATCATTTCTAATAAAAGGCAACATCCAAATATATATATAACTCATATAAAGTAAGATAGGATCTTATTTAAACTAAGCTACTGTTTTCTCTGTGCCCCACTGAATGGTAGTGCTTGAATGTTCTAGTCTTTTATCCACGTGTTCTTGATAAGAGGCTTGTTTTGTCCACTGCGCTACAGTGGGTTTTGTGAGTGATGCCATAGCACCTTACACTCCTCCTTAGGGTTTTTAGGCTGTAAGCCATGTGTTACCAATGGCCACCTCATGGAACACAACTGCTTTCATTTCATGGAGCTGCCAGTCCTCTAACCACTGGAGCAAGAGGGCTTCTTCACAGACAAATTTAGATGGGCCACGCTGACATGTTTTTCATTATAGACATGGCGATTCTTAATGGGAATTATGTTTGTTATTCTGATTTAGTCCTATTTCCAACACACTATCCATGTGCATACATAGACATGAATATGCGATCATCATGTTCAATTTCCCCTTTGGTTAGGTGCCATGAAGTTAATTCCATCTCGTGGCTATGTCATGTGAGTTCCATAGTGTTTCTGGAGCATCATATTTGTGGAAGCAGATCTCTTGTGCTTCCACAGTAATGCAGGCTGTTTACCCCATCAAACCTCAGTGGAACAGTCTAGTGCAAGCTATTTGTGCCACCTAGAAACTTTCATTGTCCCTAACCCGCCAAAATAAACTCACTGCCCCAAAGTCAATTCTCACTCATAGTGTTCCTTTGTAGGTGTGCGAGATCAAAATCTGTACAGAAGCAACCAGCCTCATTTTCCTCTTGCAGATGTGCTGGTGTGGTTGAACTGCCAGCTTTGAGGGTAGCAAATGAAGCCAGCATTCATTTTCCCCCCTAGAAATGAACCAAATCAAGCAGATGCCCTGAAACCCACACCAGCTCCTGCAGACTCCATGTGAGTCAGAGTGCAGGGATGTTGCAGAGGGGTTTGTGGGGCTGGTTTCTCAAAGTGCATCACCCAGGCTTTCTTCCCTGGAGACCCTGAGTAGACACAAACTCCCAATCTCTCCATGAACACCTATCCATGTTAAACATCTGTAATGCTCAGGGACACGAAAAACTAAGCAAGGGACACATGTGCAAATACACACACTTAGAAAAGCCAGAACCTATATAAGTTGGAAATCTTTTAGAGAAGGAAAACTCAAACAATTGTAAACTATAAAATGAGGTTGAATTTCTAACTATAACATGAGAAACCACACAGTTGAATTTGTAAAATTTGCAGGATCCAGAAAAATAAAGTCATTCTGTTAATTTTCAGCTATGAAGTTTTTATGTGAATTGTACAGATATATGTATCCTAACTGATCTTTTTACCATAGCTAGATAATAAAATTAATATCAACTTTAATAGATCTTCAAGAGAGATGGTATATGTAAATAGCTTAATATTCTTCCTGAGTTTTCATGGAAGATGAACAGGGATCCTAAAGATTTTTAAGATGTACAATATTTGAGGAATTAAAAGTGTATTACATTATTCTATTTAGCATAATCCTGTACTGTGTAGCATAATCTATTAGGAACAGATATGCAGTGGCTTCAAAAGGTTCATGGATAAAGTCCATTTTTATTCCATTTTTCCTTGACCTTTTTGAAAGGCCCTTGTGCATTCATGGCATAAAGGATTGGCTACCAATGAGCTCCTTGTATCTCAATTAGATAATACTTGATAAATACCACTTGCCTACCATTGGATTTCATATGGTGACTGTATGTGGTTTCAGAGTAAAACTATACTCTGTAAGATTTTCGTTGGCTAACTTCAGAAGTTGGTCGATTTCTTCTAAGGTTGCCTTCATTCTCTAATATTTTATTTGGTAGCTGAGCGCTCAGTTGTTCCCACTACTCAGGGACCTCCTTTAAGGACCTACATCTTGAAGTGTGAGTGCTTGCTGTCAGAGCCCTGTGTTGTGTCAGGAATTAACGTCCCTTACAGATTGGTGGGCCTTTTCTGGGGCTTCTTTTCTTTTTCTGTTGGTCTTTTATGTGTTCCTGTAATGATACTTTATTGTATGTGGGATATATGAACAAGGGAACTTTTTTGTCCCAGTGGGTTAAAGATTGGGCTGTGGACTGCAAGGGCAGCTGTGCAAACTCACCCAAAATATGCAGGAGAAGTTGAGTCGGCCTGCTGCAGTAAAGATGTGCAGGTGTGGGAGTCCGATAGGGAGTTCTACACTGTCTGATAGCTCTGCTGTGAGTTGGCCAGATGTGGTTGGAGGGAGTTATGTGTGGACAACGCCAGGACTTGTTCTTGACCACTTATTAGCTATTTGAGGCTAAATGCAATTAGATTCACCTTTGGTGGACTGTTGTGAAGTGTGAAAAAAAAATTTTTTGGTGACAGTTTTGGGAACTGATCTAATTGTGAAGAAAACTTGTTGTGGAATATGCTATTTAAAAAAAATCATTTATTGTGGGCTCATACAACTCATCACAATCCATACATACATCCATTGGTCCGAGGTCTCCCTTCACCCACTTTTCTGTTGTGCATCCCCCAGGGAGAAGGTTAGACATAAATATATATGTAATTGGTTCCTTCTTTCCGCCCCACCCTCCCTCTACCCTCCCAGTATTGCCACTCTCAGCACTGGTCCTGAGGGCATCATCTGTCCTGGATTCCCTGTGTTTCTGGTTCCTATCTGTACCTGTGTACATCCTCTGGTCTAGCAAATCAGGACCTGGAGTCAAGCAAGTCAATCTTTTCTCCCGTTACCATGATGCCACCTCTTGGTCCAGTTGTGAAGATTTTGGTCTTCACACTGAGTTGTAACCCATTCTGAAGGCTGCAAGCCTTGATTTTCATTAACCAGAACTTCAAGTCCTGGTCCTCTTTCAGCAAGAAAGGTTGTGTCATCTGTATATCACTCAATGTTAATATTTCTTCCAAACCTGATGCCCCTGTCTTCATTTTACAAACCAGCTTCTCTGATTATTTGTGCAGCATAAAGATTGAATAAGTGTGATGCACACCTTTCCTGATTTTAAACCATGCAGTGTCCCTTGATTCATTTGCACAACTGCCTCTTGATCCATGTACAAGTTCCATATGAGCACAATGAAGTGTTCTGGAATTCCCATTCCCATATTTTGCTATGACTCAACAGTCAAATGCCTTGGCATAGTCACTGAAACCCAAGTGAATACCTTTTTGGTTTTCTCTTCCTTCAGTCAAGATGCATCTGACATCAGCAACACTATCTCTTGTTATGCATCCTCTTCTAAATCCAAACTGAACTTCTGACAATGTACTCCTTCAACTGTTGTTGAATGAACTTCAGCAAAAATTTACCTGCATGTAATATCAATGATATTGTTCTATAATTTGAGCATTCTGTTGGGTCACCTTTCTCTGGAAGGTGTACAAACATGGATCTCTTCCAGTCAGTTGGCCAAGTAGTTTTCTTTAAAATTTCCTAACAGAGATCATGATAATGCTGAGAGAGAAGACTAAATTATAGAACAAAATGATATCTTAGTTTGTTTATTGAAAAGATAACCTGAGTTAAGGAGGATTCTCCAGAGAATCAAAACCATTGGAGAACGCTTCTCTGGAAACAACTTGGCTATTTACAGAAGAAAAAAGAGGGGGGAGGAATGGGAACTCACTCGAATTTCCCTTCTTCCTTTCTTGGCAGTCGACAAGTGAACAGAGCGGTGTCTTGTGTGCCTGGGACCTTCCCCCCCACAGGCCAGGGTGCATGCAGAGCGGTTCTGCTTGTCTCTGACTGAGGTCTGTGCTGGTGTGTGTGTGGGGGGGGGGTGGGGAACAGGGGGTGCGAGGAAGGGGTAAGCTCTCAGAGGGAGAAAGATAAAGCCCAAGTACACTGGCTTTTTTTTTTTTTTACAACAGAGAGATACAACTGGCTGGGAAAATGGAGGAGGAGGAGGAGGGCAGATTAAAAAAACAAAACGACAACAATACATCTTCTCTTTTATTGCGATACCACCAATTGAGAGAACATTCTGTTGGGGGGAAGGCTGCCAAGGACTTCTAATTCAGTTTGTTCCACTGGTTTTATTTTTAAACACGAGTGCGGAATTTTATTCCGGGAATGTTATAGGATTGGTGTGGGCAGAAATGGGCAAATTCACTTCAGAGGTGCTTTGGAACAACCTGGAAAGGATCCTCTCAAATCCTCCAAGTGTATTTCAGGGATGAATTTCATTTCCTTTCTCTTATTAAGAACACTATTTGGATTTCTTTTTAAAAAGTATTATTAGTATGATCCTACCAAATAAGACTTGATTATTACTTTGAAAGCACTTGGAAATAATGATGTCCCCTAGTAGGTATGGACCACAGCCACACCGTAGGCGTTTTCAGGCTCTCATATATTCAGTCCTCCCGGTACTGCCACCACCAGGGGCCGTGGAGTCCATTTGACTCTTGGGGCCCCAGGGGATTGAACTGCGCTCTCTAAAGTTTCCAGTGGCTGGGGGATGTCAACCACCAGACCTTTTCCCCAGTCACCTCTGAGTGGACTGGAGCAGCCAACTTTGGGGTTAGCAGCAGAACATATCTACTCTTTCCACCGCCCAGTTTCACCCTCATCATCCCTTTGATCTCTTGCTGTTGTGGGGCCTCCAACTCACAGAGACCCTGCAGGGCAGAGTCGAACTGAGCCTGCAGTTCCCAAGGCTGCGGATCTTTACAGACGCACACAGCCCCTACTTCACGCTGCTGGGGGCCCCAACATTTGGGGCTGCGGTCTTGCGCTTTATCCACTGTGTCACCAGAGGACCGTGTAACACTTTGCTATCCTGTGTGTGAGAAACTAAGGGAGAGAGTGTGGGATGCCAGAGCTGAGCTGAAATCTGGGTCATGCCCATACAAAACTCCTCATTCTTAGCCACCGTGTGGCTCTGCTTCCAGGTCTCAATGGTGGCATGCCTGCCATTACCCATGCCCAACGCAATGCCATCCAGCCAATGCTGACTCATAGCAACCCCCTAGGTCAGGATAGAGCTACCCCTGTGGGTTTCAGAGACTGTAAATCCTTATGCAATTGGCAAGCTCCAATCTTCCTCCTGTCTCCTACAGAGTGACTGGTGGTTTCGAACTCCTGACCTTGAGGTTAGCAGCCCAGTGCATAACCACTGCGCCACCAGGGCTCCTCTGACCCGGTCAATACATACTGTGGTATGTGTAAACATGCCAGGTGACCTTTCTGATGCTGTCCCCAAAGGAGGTTGGCATAATACAAGCCCAGCCTACAGGAAGTACCGTTGGTGGTGGGGATGGTGGGGAGGGGGCGAGGGAGTGCCAGACACAGGGTGAACGGGCAGAAAGACGATACACTCTGATCTCCGTATGTTGAAAGGCCCACTGGCACCCATCCCACACGTGCTCCACGTAACTGGGCAACCTTAAAGATTCACAGACTGTCCTTCCCCCTCCCAGCTCCCTCTACAAACGTATTTACTTTAAAAATCGACTTTCCCCTGTCACTGTTTATTGCCCCATTTTGCTCAGTGGTTCTGGGGAGCCGCATGGAAAATCACAATGCTATACTAGTTAAATTGACCCTGCAGGGTCCTACCACGAGCACATGCATCATCCCAAGAGGTAGAAAGGCAAGTCTGCCAGACTCACGCTGAGAATATCATCATGAAGCCCACAAGGATATGCAAATCTGCCTGGGCCCTAGCTCATTTGCATCGTTTTCCATTGGGCTTGTGCCACCTCTAGACTCAATGTCAATTTCTTTCTCTTTCCTCGAGCTTATTAGCAGGATGTGATGTTTACAGCTCGAAGACCAAACCGATTTAATAGGTAAAACATTTAAACGATATAATTAAAAAGCATATGAGGCAGGGAGAGGAGTCTCTGATGTAGATCAAACCCGGAGCTGCACTTGGGCTGTTAAAATCTGCCTTTCAAGTTTGGAAGTGGTGGAGCCTCACACACGTCTGTGCACGCACAAGCAGCAGCAGAGGTTTGCGGAACCGATCTTTTTCTTCCTCTCTGTCTTTTTTACAACAATCTAGAACAAGCAGAGAGATTAGCTCATGAACTACAGGGGGTCTGAACATAGTCTCGGAGGACACACATGTTACTGAGTGGAAGCCTGCCAGCATCTGGGCGGACAGGCAAACACTCCGAGTTTCTCTGTAGTTCGTGCAGGCACACCCTGGGTTGCCCACCGCTGACTTACAGACAGCTCCCACTTGCCCTTACTGGGTAAGTTTTTCCTCACTTTGAAAGCACTAAGGAGCCCTGGCGGCTTTGTGGTGACCTGTCGGACTGATCACCTCAAGGCCAGCACTTTGAAGCCACCAGCTGCTTCAAGGGAGAATGAAGAGGCTTTCTACTCCTGTAAAGATTTACTGTTTCAGAAGCTCACAGGGAGCAGTGCTACCCTGTCCGATAGGGCCGCTGTGAGTCAGAATTGACTAGAGGCAGTGTGTTTGGGTTTTTTTTTTTTAAAGACTGGAAGCCCCAACTGGAGACAAATGCTTCATCATTATCATATTCATTCACTGCAGATGTACCTTTTAAAAATCATTGGAAAGGCTTTAAAGTCTCTTCTTACAAAACATCCGCAAGCCCACTGCTATCAAGTTGATTGCAATAGCGACTGGGAAGGTCAGAGTAGAACTGCTCTTTAAGGTTTCTGAGGTTTCAGCTCTTAATCAGAGCAGAGCCTCACCTTGCACCTATGGAGCAGCCCATGGGTTCGAACTGTCCACCTTGTAATCCAGTAAACCACACGGCTCCCTCTTGCACTAAAAACCTACTGCTATTGAGTCAACTCCAGGAGAACTGCTCTCTAGGGTTTCCGAGGCTATAATTCTTTAATGGGAGCAGACAGCTTAATTATTCTCCTGCAGGGCTGCTGATGGAGATTCGAACCACTAACCTTGTGTCCGTCAGCAGCCCAATGCATAACCCACCATGCCACCAAGGCTCCCTTCTTATGCTGAACTAGGCGCTAAACACGAGTCATGTAGCTGCTCCAACATGTGGGAACTAATCTCATTTCTAGTCCAGGTCCTGCTTGTATTCCAATTTCTCAATTGTAATGTTTTAAAACTCCTGTAATATATGTAATTTTTCTTTCTAAATTCAGTCTTCCTGGCATTCCACAGTGAAATTTGGCAATGACAGTCCGCTGTGTTGTTTGTAGCTACTGCCATGTCGGTTTCGACTCCCAGAGACCCCAGGGTTCCCAAAAAACTGTGCCCATGATTTGAATCGGCTGCTCTGCTGTTGAAAGGTGTGACAGCCTGTGGAGCAGTTCCCCCAGTCCTACAGGGCTGACGGGAGTTGGGATCACTCAGTGGCAGTGGGTCATGGTGGGCTGTCACCCTTATGGAAGTAGGTAGCCTGGTCTTTCTCTTGTGAAGCTACTGCATGGGCTCAAACCATCAGCCTTCGAGTCAGCAGCAGAGGCGTTTAACCACTGCACCACCATAGCACCTTGAAGTGCAAAGATGACCTTTTCAGTGGACCACATCAAATGTTATCCACAGCAGCCACGCAACGAGTCCACGAGGGATATTGTGCCACGTATTTTTCTCTTTGTGCATCGGATTTAGGAAATGGGTGAGAAAGGGCAGGCTTGGAGAAAACATACAGACAGAAAATAGTAATCAGGTACACCAAAGAGAATATCTTTGAGACGTACCTTACAGAATAAAGTGTAGTCTCATTTGGATTTCAGTGGTCAGCAGTGTACAGCTCCAACTGCTAGTAACTATAAGTTCAGCATCTCTGCCAGGAGGTGGCTGGGAACCCACACCTTCTGAGTAATTCTTAACTGGAGACTTTGACACAGTTAGCTGACACCAAATTTTCACTGGAGCTGCAGGGGAAAGAGCTACTCAATATTCAATCCAATTTCAAAGGTGTTGCTTTCAGGAAGAAAAGGGGAGGGAAAAACCCAAACACCTTCAGGAAACACGTAGAGCTTGGCAAAATCCAGGAATAAAGAAAGCCGTTTCTCAGGATTAGGCATCTCGTTGCCACTTGAAGGCCCGAGGACGCTGTGACGAAACATCACTGGAAAGTTCCCATACCCTTGAGGCAACAGCCACATGGCTATCTGGATGGGATTCAGTGGCACAGCTCCTTACTGCCAAGCACAATCCCTGCTGTTCTCAATGCCATCTCAGGTTCACTGCAGCGGGTTGCAGGGTGAAACAAGTTGCCCCGGGCTGTAGGGCTCAGCAGAAAAGAAAGAGATGGGCCCAAAGAGGAGGCAGGAAGGATGATGGGGAGAGCCACAGTCTGCAGACCTAGGTCCTGAACGTTCTAGAAGAAGCATTTAGGAACTAGAGGTAAGTTGTATGTCTCATCGTTACTACACTGCACTGTGACTGACTCATCTCCCTGAAATTCTTCTGTACGGGGATGTCCAGTTCCCTACAGATGGGTCTTGGTTCCCAATCTGCATTCACCCTCATTCACAATGATTTTATTTTTTTGTTCCGATGATGCCTGATTGCTAATCCCTTCTACAGCTCGTGATTACGCAGGTTGGTATGCTTCTTCCAAATTTGGGGCTTTGTTTCTTCTGAGCTAGATGGCCACTTGTTTACCTTCAAGCCTTTAAGACTCCATATGCTGTGTCTTTTGATAGCTGGGCACCATTAACTTTCTTCATCACTTTTAATGATGTATCGATTTGTCTTCAGTGATCGTATTGGGAAGATGAGCACATAATGGTATGATTTTTTTGGAACATGCTACTTTTTAATTTATTTCAGTCTTTTTTTATTCATTGATGTCTCAATGACACACCTTTCTGGCGTCCTTTATCCTTATTTAAATTTATTAGGTCAGCCTGGGGTTTGACTATCCTTAAAACATAACAAGTACATTCCTTCCTGATAGCCTGTGGTCTGGTATTTTCTCCTCTAGAAAGAAACTATTTTGGGCTATCCATTAGTTAATTCCCATCACATCCTTCAAATCACTGTTTTCAATGAATTCAATTAATTAGACTACTGAGGGCAGATAACGAAAACCACCACTAAACAAAAGGGCCCGATAGGCAGGTATGCAGAATGATTTCAGAATGGAAATCAGCTGAGAGAGTGCCTATGTTCAACCCCCCTCTGTTTTCAACTTGTGCACCCATGGTGGTGTAGTGTGCTATGTGTTGGGTTGGTACCCACATGTTCAGCCATTCAAAACTGTAACTGGTCCACAGTAGAAAGATGAGACTTTCTACTCCCTTAAAGACTCGCAGTTTCAGAAATGCACCGGGCCTGTTGTACACTGCCCTATGGGAATGTTTTGAGTCCAAATTGACTCAATGACAGTGATTTTTATTTTTAATGTACAACAGAAAAACAAAACAACAGAAAACATGCCCTGTGACCTCCGTACTCTGAGTTCAACATGGTCAGCATTTTTCTCTGAGACGGAAATGGTGACTTTGGGCTCATCACAATTTGGTCATGAACCTGAAAGTCCTCATTTGCATTTCTTGTAACTATCTCCTCTTTTGTTTTACTTTCTTGCTAGTGCTTCTTCATGCTCCATTTATTTTTCCAGTGTGGGATTTCCATGAATACTTATTGCTAATGTGCTTTTCATTTGGTGGGTGACCTTGGAGCTTCCCTCCCCAGGCCATGAAGACCTGGGTGCTCTTTGACTGCTTTGCTTGTACGTTTGAGAAAGGAAATCAAACAGTATTTGCAAATTCATCACAGAACCCCCCTGCATTGTTAGAATTTCCTTATCATGCCAAGGTTCACTGGCTAGTTTCCTAAAGTGATCATTTTATTTCTCCCTGTGCTAGTTCATGAAATGTAAATATGCATGTGTTACTGCTTAGGCTCCACCTTTGTTGCTTTTCTCATACAAGTTATGACCATGTAACCTTGTGCTTTTGTTTTTGTTAGTTGTTGTGGATTCATTTTCAATTCATAGCCACCTCATGTGTCCAGGGTAGAACTCAATTGGTTTTAGAATGGCATGCCCTCTCAGAACAGATTGGTCATGTTTTGCTTTGATTTGCTCAATGCTGTGTCTGCTTTGCCTGGGTGTTATATTTCTTCAATCAGTTGAATGAATGCAAGAGCCAGTTATATGGGCCTGAGGTAAGCAGTATTGTCTGAGACTCATGGCTTTTACAGGAAAATGAGTTCCAGTTATCTGAACTGAATACAATGTTTTCTTCATCTCCTCGTCGTACTACACAGATCTCTAGATCATCTCTGTAACCGATGACTGACAGAATAACAAACTGTCGGTGTATGAACAGAAATGTAGTTGCCAGGCACTTAGTGGTAGGTAGACATGGGAACCTGTATGCTGACTCAATTCAACAACTTACTATTTGAGCAGTACTGAACATGTACTTAATGGTTCGTGACTTACTTCAGCTATATCCCATTGGAAGCAACATCTACTTAAAAGAGACAAGAGACTAAATGAGCCAATGTGGCCATATTTTGGGGGAAATTGCTTCAAAATAGTGGTTGCAGAATAAATGCAGTGTTTTATCATGAACATGTAGTGTGGAAGAGACTCTAGTGGTTCATTGGTTGAATTGATTGGTTGAAGGCCATACCCTCTGTGGCTCCAGCATACAGGGCGCATCAAGATAAGACAATGAGGCTGCATGACGTACAGACTGGGAAACACTAACGAGCAGTTTCACTCCCTGTTAAATGGTCAAAATGAGTTAAAATGTACTTGACAGCACTACGTTTGGTTTGGTTCTTCATAAAAGAATGGGAAGGCTTTAAAACATGGCACCTGATGCACTGCTGTGGATGAGATTTTGAAAGGCTTATTGGATCGACATTAGGTTACACTGTTGTTGCAGAATTGTAGGGTGACTGGGGCAGGTCATGTGACTTTATGTTATAGCTAGTTGGCGACGCAGTGAAATTTTAGCATGAAAGTAAAACCTTTTCTATGTTTTTAGGTGGCATCGTGTCCATTCCAACCCCTAAACCCTCTATTTAACAGCATGAAACACTGTTCTGTCCTGCATCATCACAAATGTTCCCACGTTTGAGCCCATTGTGACAGCCCCTGTGTCGATCCATTTTGTTGAAGTCTTTTCTCTTCTTTGCTTCTCTCTCCCTTACCAAGCATGATGGCCTCTCCAGGGACTGGTCTATCCTTAAAAAATGTGGGAACAAAAGTCTGACAAGTCATAGAGGCCAGTCCCACAGCTGAGAGAATGCCAGTGGTCATCATGTTCAGCTAGTCTGCCTTCCATGATCTGCAAATGTGAAAAAATCTTTAAAAAATCTAAAATGTGAAAACATCTCAAAGCCTGGTGTGTGAGTACTAGGATCCTAACACAGTTTACCAGTCAAATGCATTGAAGTTCAGTCTACTTATATGAAAATTGGAATCTAACTACATTTTCCCAATCAGCAAAAAGGACATGCTATTATGATATTTCATCGATTGTGCTCTTTTGTCAGTATATCCTATGAGCTTCTTGTATATTTATGTGCGTGTCCAGTGTTTTTTTAGGGGAGCAGTCCATAATAATTGCATGACAGTAGCTTTGTGTCTCAGAGTGGGAAAATTTGGAGGATACCTATATTCTTTTTGTTCAGATAATTTTTTTAAAAAATCTTTATATTAGGGGCTCATAGAACTCTTATCACAATCCATACATACAGCAATTGTGTAAAGCACATTGTACATTCATTGCCCTCATCAATCTCAAAACATTTGCTGTCCACTTAAGCCCCTGGCATCTTACACTGCCCAGTATCTCCCTTCACCCCCTTTTCTGTTGTCCTTTCCCCAGTGAGGAGGTCACATGTAGATCCTTGTTAACGGTCCCCATTTCCACCCCACCCTCCCTCCACCCTCCGGGTATCTCCACTCTCACCACTGATCCTGAATGGATCATCCGCCCTGGATTCCCTGTGTTTCCAGTTTACAGGTGATATCTATATTTTATTGTTAACTTTCACTCTGGCCAGTTTCCCCCCCCCCTTTTTTTTTTTTTGCTCTGTTTCCCTGTTCAATAGAGTACAACAGTAGAGTGACTGGAAAGTAGTTGAATAACATAGACACACTACAGGAAATTTCATAATTCCTGAAATAATCATCTCTGTCAGCAGGTAATGCATCAGCTCTTGATAACATAGAATTCTCCAAGAGGCTACCATGAATCCGGGGCTTTGGCATGCTACTTTGTTAGTTCATATCAGTAGCTCTCCAATGGCTAACGAGGGACTACAGGGAGAAGCACAAATTCTGCAGTGTTTCCTGGTTGCTATCTTGCCTTCACCCTGTGCTTCATGTTCTAATAAATATTCTGGTTGGTCCTGTAAAGGAGGTGAATTTGTCTCCTCCCTCCAATGGAAGAGAGGATATGATGTGGAATTGAGGCTTTTTATTTTGGTCATTTATCTGATTTGTGTGTTCTGACTGTTCTCTATTCTGAAACAGAGATAGATAGGAATAAGGTTGCAGGTGGTCACAGACAAACTGTACAGAAATAAATTCATTATGCTAGAAGCATGCAGTCGTTGGGACAGCATGTAATTAGTGAGGAAATGTGTCTAGTGCAGTGGTTCTCAACCTTCCTAATGCTACGGCCCTTTAATGCAGTTCCTCATGTGCGGTCACCCCCAACCCTAAAATTATTTTCATTACTGTAATTTTGATACTGTTGTGAATCAAGCAACCCCTGTGAAAGGGTCCTTCAACCCCCAAAGGGGTTGCAACCCACAGGTTGCGAACCGCTGATCTAGTGGGTGAAGTGGGCTATTTAAACCCTGTTGGAAATCTTTAGTAGAACAAGACCCCTGTGTCTAATCCATGTGAAATGAAGTCTCTATTTCCCAGGACTGTCATCTTCATCCTTTCATATAGTGGAATGCATGGCACCTTGCTGAACCCGAGTATATGGGATATTTTAGGACATTGTGGCTGTTGAAGAGGTGGCCGTGGATTTCTCTTAGGAAGAATGGGCATTGCTGGACCTTTCTTAGAGGAAACTATAGAGACATGTGGGATGGAAACTTTTAGAAACCTGATCTCAGTAGGTATGAATATTTTCATTAGAAAAGAAAATTGTGTGTGTGTGTGTGTGTGTGTGTGTGTGTGATACTCATTGATGCTACTGCAGTATGTGGCCTGAGTAATGGGAATACTTTGTTATATAAACAAGTGTAGGAATTTCCCCCATGAATCTAAAGCTTAGCGTTATAATAACTTCTTATGTCAAGTGTGACTATGAATCTGCTAAGTTTCCTTATGCGTAATAATGCGAGTGTTGACCTTTGGTGCAGAGAGAGTATGTGTTCATTGTGCCTTGTAAGAACTCTGTATTTTACAAGGTTAACGTGATGACTTTCATTATTTATTTAGAATCATTTTATTGGGGGCTTGAATAAATCTTACCACAATCCATCCATACATCCATTGTGTGTCAAACACATTTTGTACATATTTTGCCTCATCATTCTCAAAACATTTGCTTGCTACTTGAGCCCTTGGTATCAGTGCCTCATTTTTCCCTCCCTCCCTGCTCCCCCTCCCTCATGAACCCTTGATAATTTATAAATTATTATTATTTTGTCATATCTTACAACTGTCCGATGTCTCCCTTCACCCATTTTAATGTTGTCCGTCCCCCCAGGGAGGAGGTTATATGTAGATCCTTGTCATTGGTTCCCCTTTCTGTACCACCTTCGCTCCACCCTCCTGGTATCACCATTCTCACCACTGGTCCTGAAGGGACCTTCTGTCCTAGATTCCTTGTTTCCAGTTCCTATCTGTACCAGTGTCCATCCTCTGGTCTAGCTGAATTTGTAAGGTAGAATTGGAATCATGATAGTGGCTGGGGGCAGCATTTAGGAGCTAGAAGAAAGTTATATTTTTCATTCTTGCTACACTGTACCCTGACTGACTCCTCTTCTCCTTGTCACCCTTCTGTAAAGGGATGTCCAGATTCTTACAGATGGGCTTTGGGTCCCCAATCTGCACTCCCTTTCATTCACAATTTTTGTTCTTTGATGTCTGATACCTGATCCCTTCGACACCTGGTGATCACACAGGTTGCTGTGCTTCTTCCATGTGGGCTTTGTTGCTTCTCAGCTAGATGTCTGCTTGTTTACCTTCAAGCCTTTAAGACCTCAGATGCTATATCTTTTGGTAGCTGGGCACCATCAGCTTTCTTCACCACATTTGCTTATGCACCCATTTGTTTTCAGTGATCGGGTTGGGAAGGTGAGCATCATGGAATGAGAGTTTAATAGAACAAAGTGTTCTTGCATTCAGGAAGCACTTGAGTGGAGACCCAATGTCCATCTGCTTACCTTAATACTAAACCTATACATATATGCACATAGATCTATTTCCCCATCATCACATGTAAATATATTTGCATGTGTGCATGCCTGTATTTAGACCTCTATAAATGCCATTTGCCTCCTAGCTCCTTCCTCTATTTCCTTTCACTTTCCTCTTGTCCCACTATCATGCTCAGTCTTCATTTGTGTTTCAGTAATTCCTCTCAGTTACATTGCCCTTCATCAATCCCTACCAGGCATCTACACCCTCCTTGCCACTGATTTTGTGTCAGAGGAAAGGCCAGCCCCTAACACATCAACACGGATCCGGTAGGTGCAATTTACAGTAATGATAAGTAAAGATTATAGTAAAGTCATAGTATGAGAGAAAGAAGAGAGATTGAAATAATAGAGTCAGACACATTTCATGGTAGCGTGCTTATCTCAGCCTCACTTGGTGGTCCGCATGCAGAGAGAGTGATTTATTGCTAACCAAATTTTTTATATTCTCTGGGGATGGGCAAGCCCCCTAATTACAGGTGAAGACATACATCACAGGAAAGGGTTGTGCTATGGGTAATGCAGTAATGGCAGGGGGGTGATCTAGGGATTCAAATGCTATTGGAAGAGGAAGGAATAAGGATATACATTTGACAAGATGGGTAGACCCGAAATGTATGAGAGTGGCCTAACTTTGGCTGTTACTGAGCAGATTTGACCTGTTCTCTGGCTCACTATAGAAACCATTATCAGTAGGGTATAAACCCACCCTGCAGAGACCAAACTGAAGCCTTTAGGGAGAAGTAGCCCATTGTCCTTAACAGCAGGGAGTGGGCCCTATTTGTGGTGGGACCAGACAGTAGTCTGGCAACTGATTGCCTTCAGGGAGGTGACTTGACAATCATTTACCATTAAATGATAGCAGTATCCTAAGTCTAACATATATTTGTGGAGATGACTTGGGAGAAATGTTTCCCATAATTTTGGATCACTTATTGTTCCCTTGTCCCTGGGTTGGTTAACACCCACTGATAACACCACTTCCTTTACCCCAACTTTTTCCCCTTCCAACCATGGGTCCCATTGTTTTCTTCTCAGCATCATTTATCCAGCCTATCTTATCTAGATAGACCTGCAGAGATAATATGCACAGGCACACAAAAAGCAAAACAAAGCAACAAAAGAAAAGCCTGTAAAAATTTCAAGGTCTGTTTATTGACCTTTAGGAGTGTTTTCCTGTGGAGTCTGATGGGCTGCCACACCCTGGCCCAAAATTCTGTTTTTGGTAGTCCCTTGGGACTTCCTCACTCTGCTCCCCTTGTTCTGTTGCACGTCCTTAGTGTTTTGCCTCGGTGTGGTGGGGTCAGATTGGATGCAATTCTCACACAGTGTCTCCAGTGTTGTCTGCTGTAGGACTATGGGTAAGTGAGGGATGTCATGTCTCATAGTGGGGCCAGCCATAGGTCCTCTCTTTGCATTGGCTGCTCTGAGTGGGGATATTGTCCTTAATGCTTGGTTGGCCAGGATGTGTTTCACTCTCTCTTCCTCCCTCTTCATTTTCTCCCACATGCTCTGATCAGTCATGTCCCTCTCCCTGATCTGTAGCCTCATTGTTGTCCTTTGAAGTAAATTCTTATGCGGGGAGGGATAGCTGACCTTGTAGTTAGGATTAGGTGTGGCCCCTCAGATACTTTTCTTATAAATAGATTTTCACCCACCTAAAATCCACAGACTTAGAGGAACATAGGATTGGTTTGGTGTCAGGGAATTGGTGATTATCTTTTCACACTCCTTGTGCTGTGCCTTTCTCCAAGAGCAGCATGTCAGATACACCTTTTTTGCCCTCATATGACACTAATGTGATGGGAACCTGCCTTAGGCTGGGTTGTCGAGAAAAATAAAACTATAGACACTTACACATGCATAAGAAAGAGCTTATTATCAGGAGAATATAACAGCCCAGTCCAACTGAAGCTCATGGGTCCAATGCTAGCTGGAGCATCCATGGCTCAGTGTGTTCAAGTCCCCAAACTTCAGTTTTTGGGTGAACATCAATCCTTTCTGCTCTCAAGCTTAATATATATATATGTCTGTATATCATATACATATATGTATGTCTATATATGTAACTATATAATCACTCTAATATTATATGTGTCCAGAAATTCCTTGTTTTACTTCATCAGTATAAAGACCTTCAACACTACAGAAAACTACAGGACTCTAAATCCATGACTTTCACCACAGAATGGGTGGAAACAAATTCCCCATTTCAAGGTTCTAATCTGAATAATTTTTTACTTTTCTGTAGGATAAATGCTATAATTTTTATCATGCTGTATTTTCTTTTTCCTTTTTTCTTGAATCATTTATTGGGGGCTTGTACAAATCATCACAACGCACACATCCATCCATTGTGTCAAGCACATTTGTACATTTGTTGGCATCATCGGTCTCAAAACATTTCTTCCTACTTGAGCCCTTCGTATCAGCTTCTCATTTTTATTCCCTCCCTCATGAACCCTTGATAATTTATGAATTACTATTTTTTCATGTCTTACACTGACCAAGGTCTTCCTTCACCCACTTTTCTGTTGTCCATTCCCCTGGGAGGGGGTTATAGGTAGATCATTGTGATAGGTTCCCTATTTCTCCCCCCACTTTCCCCTTCCCCTCCTGATTAGCAATTAATAGTGAATAAGTACCAAGAGTTATTTCAGCATGTTGAAATGTAGTCTACTATGTTTTAATATTTATTAGCTACTTATGCCATATCGTGAATATTTTATGGATATGATAATTAAATTATGTTTAGAGGAATTTTTATTTCTTTTTGGAAGCCTCTTCCTTAAAAAAAATGTTAACCTGATTGCTCTAGTTAGAACATACAGTCAATTTTTAATATCACTGGTAACAGTGGACATACATGTTTGTCCATTTTCTGACGTAGAGTGATGTTTTTTTTCAAGTATGACATTTTGACTGTTTCTTTTTAGGAATGTATATTAGTATATTAACATATTGAGCTATATCTGTTTTATATTAGATTTGTAGAGGTTTATTTTCTTAGCATTAAAAAAAGCCTTTGACTTTGCTTAGTATGTTTTATGTGTCTATTTAGATTATTTATTCATTTTTTACATTAATTGGTATATTACAGTACTTATTTTCTTATATCAAATCAACTGTAGGATAGATTCCAATTAATCATTGTATATAATTATGTTCATGTGTTTTCTGACTAAATTCCCAATATTTTCAAGAACTTTTTCATGTAGATCCATTATCAATATTGGTCTACGGTTTTCTTAAAGTATCATCTGACCTTGTTAACAGGTTACTACTGGTCTCATAGAAAATGTTAGTAAGTATACTCTCACAATCATTGTTATGTTTCACCCAATAATGTGAACTTAGACAAAAAACATAAAGTGTTTATTCATATTGTGTGAATACTCTGGTATATAGCTGCCAGAATCTTAAACTTTTATCTGCCTTATACTTAGCCTTGAAGTTTCTCATGGAATTTAATTTTGATTCATTTGATTATAGACCTTTTGAGCATTCTGAAACCCACTCAACTCTCATAGATCACTTGCTCTGGCTGGATCCTCTGGTCTTGTTAGCTGACCCTTCAGTGTAGAGTGAAATGTTTTAATGACTACTCTTGACAGACAAGTAGTCACTCACACCTGAGACTATGGATGGGACATCCTTGAACCCAAGCCAATGAGCCCATTCCTACTGTGTGTGTTGTTTGCCTTCAGTCAGCATTACCTAGAAAGTTCAGAATCCAGAATCTAGGCCAAGCTGACAAAATTGTTGATAAGTCATCTCTTTTCTGGATCCCTCTTGTACTTTTAAACTTCTGCCCTTTACCTACCCCTTGCCATTCCTTGACTGTAGGCTGCAGGCTTTCCCAAAGGCTTTAAAATTGGACATGCGTAAACCCAAGAACTTAAAGAGAGTAGCAAATAAGCATTCCCCTGTCAGGTTTTCTTGTTTAGGATATCTCTGTGTTGGCCAAGGCACCTCTAGGATGTCCTATTGGTGTCCCTCTGTCTCTTGTTGTCCGCCTGTACAAAAACTTTCTCTACTTACCACACTATTGTGCATAAATGGGCTACCCAACCTTAGCCATTTCTTCACACAGAATAGATATTGTAAAGAATACCCAGGATGCAAGGGAATTGGGGCAGGTTATACTTGATGACAAGCTCAGCCTGGGATGGAGTGGCATGTATGAGCATGATTCAGCTTGATCGCTTTAGCCAGTATGTCAAGGGTTACAGTCTGAGGTACAGTATGGGCTGGTAAAGAACATTCTTCCTAAAATATTCCTTTCTTCAGTTAGATTGCTGGTGAAAGGAAGATATTTACCTTCAATGGAGCTTTAGAATCTTTAGGCCTTAAATACTTCCACTTTATTCTAAAAATAAATATTGTATATACAGGATGTGAATCCAAACTTGATAATGATATTTGAGAAATTAGTAAAATTGCTCTCTAAAGGTAGAGTGGTCTTTTGTTTAATGCAAACACCCTCAGCTTGGAGCATGATTTTGATCCTAGGTGGTGGGGGTGGTCACTATTTAACGCAAGAAGTACAGGCCTGATATGCCTTTTACACCATTGCCTCCTCTTCTTTTTCAGATCAAAGATTTGCCACAGAGAAATGGAGCTAGAAATCTGTTACTACTGTCTTGCACTTTGAAGCATACAAGGAAGGATTTCAACTTCTGACTGGGTTGTGAACCAAATCCATTCACTTGACACCAAGCAGGGTGAGCATCCCTGGGGTTCCTGGGGGCAGCGCTCGGCAGAGGAACTAGAGGAGAAGGAGGATGGATCTGGGCTTCCTGGAGTCTGAACCAAGGAAAGCACCAGTGTACAAGGACCCAAGCTGCCCCAATGGTCAGGGTCCGAGCAATTTGCGCATCTCCATGAATGATAGAATTCACTGGTTACATAACCATTTATAATTAGAACTTAAATTATGAGAATTCCAATTTGAAAAAGGCTGGTGCCATAATGGTTACAGTTTGGACTGCTAACTCGAAGGTTAGCGGTTCAGAATTACAAGTCACCCTGGGAGAAAGGCAGAGTTTCCAATATTGTAAAGAGTTACAGTCTCAGAAATCCACAAGGGGCCATTCCCATCTCCTTTTAAAGGGTCGCTGTAACCAGAATCCACTCGCTGGCACTGAATTGTGTTTAAGGTTTTCGTTGCTGATGACAGTGACAACTCTGTCCATTTGCTGCATCCCCACTTTGATTAAGCCTCCTTGAATTCTTTCTGATCATTAACCAAGAATGTAGATCATCTTCCCCTTGGGGAGAATGCCTTAGAAAATAGATTGCCTGCACTCCTCTCCAGCCAGCACCCTCCAAGGGCCTGCCTAGATGTGTCCTTGATGGAGGCCACCTTACTGAGGACAGCACAGGGGCTGTTGTCATGAGTCTGGCCTTGATTGCCTCAGTTTGAAGGGCCTGGACGATTCGTGTAAATCCTTCTATCCAAAATGTGCATGTCCCAATTATGGTCCCATTCCTGCTGCTACAGTCCCACCTGTAGCTGTGATGTATTGATCTGTCACCAATCATGGTCTGTGACATGGCCTTTTGTTCTGTGCCCTGCTTATCCAGGGTCTCGACTGTGCATTTGAACTACTAATGGCCTCCCTTATCCATATGATGTATGTGTGTGTGTCTTTTATTGTCTGTTAAAGTTTAATAAATGTTCTCCTTAAATTATATTTGACAGTGGGATTACTTTTCTACCCTAAAGCACAATTAGGATCATCAGTGACTCAAGGTACAGTTCTTTGGGACAGCATCTTGACAGCCACCCTGCAGGTGAGGTCGGGCCCTGCAACCCCCCTGGCTTCTGTCCTGAATGGGCATATGTTACAAAGGTCTTTTAGTTCTACGGATAAATGCTCTCTCTGCACCTTAGCCTCACACCAAACACACTCAACTCTATGTGGGTTGGCAAATCTAGTGACCCAGATAAGTACTCAGATGTACCCCCAGTTCACCTCCTAGCCTCCTGCCCAAAAGCACTCAGGTCTCTTGTTCTGTGGCCTGGGAATCCCACTGGTCTGTCTCAGTCTCTTGATTCTGCTGCCACCATGTCTCTGTTGCTGCTTCTCCCCATCACTTCCTCTCTTGTGTCACAGCTCCCTGTCTTCTGGATTGAAAAGTTTTAGTGCAAGAATCTAGGAACCAAAGGCCTCTACTTCTGCCTCTTCTTTTTTGATGGTAGTGAGATCCCAGTTTCTGTCTCTGAAAGGACTCAATTAGTCCTAACATGATTTCCAATGTGACTAATTCTCAGGTTTGGTTTCAGACAGTTTATTTACATAACCACAAGGTACAAAGGTACCAATATATTGTTGGGTAAACTGCCCAATTCTCTTGAAGCAAAAAAACAAAAACAAACTCACTGCCATCAAGTTAACACTGACTCTTAGCGAGCCTATAGGACAGGGTCGAATAGCCCCTGTGAGTTTCTAAGATTGTAACTCTGTAGCGGAGTAGAAAGCCATATCACTCATGGTAGAAGGAAGCCCCATCCTGCTTTCGAAGAGAAATTGGTGGTTTCCACCTGCTGACCTTGCAGTTGGCAGCCCGACAGTCACCACTTTGCCACCAAGGCTCCTTTGCCTCGTTCGCATTGGCAGGAGACAAACCCACGTAAATGATTTGGAAGAAGTTCAGGGGACATAGCTAGAAAGACTGTATACTTGTATAGGCCAATGTCTAACTCAGTGATTTTCAGCCTTCCTAATGCCGTGCCCCTTTAATGTAGTTCCTCATGTTGTGACCCTCCAACAATAAAATTATTTTTGTTGCTACTTCATAACAATAATTTTGCCACTGTTATGAATCAGGTGACCCCTGTGAAACGGTCGTTCGACCCCCAAAGCGGTCTGTACACACAGGTTCAGAACCGCTGATCTCACTGCATTAGGAACTACAAATAATGCTACCTTAAAATGTTGATGTCTATTGGGATTAAAGGGCACTTACTATTGAGGGAAGGATACTTCTTTATTTCAAAATATATACATAAATTTCAATCTAACAGATGCCATGTGTTTATTATGGAGCCTTGGATTTGACATGTGTTAACAGTTGGACTGCTATCCTCAAGGTCAGAGGTACACACCCATTAGCTTCCTGTCCTGACTTTAGAGTCTCGGAAGCTCTGTACAGCAGTCCTCCTGGGTCCTAGCTGCAGATTATACGTCTAACTCTACAGGATGGTGAGTTTTAAAGTGTTTCTAAGTAATTATACAATTTCTAGTTCTTATATAAAATAATTTTTTATTTGTAATAGCTGTTTATATAGCCCATTTTAAATGTTTCCAGATGCTTAACATAGTCATCTTCAAAGTTCATTGATTTGTTAGTCTCCTGGAGAGTCACACAGTAAGGAATTGGTAGTTCTGTATGGGGTGAGGTAGGGATCCAACTTTTTGGTTTCTTCCTTTTTGACATTTATATTTGATTGCCCAATCTCTATTTGTTATAAAGTCATCTTATATTCACATGTTTGAAAATTTTGAGTTTTACATTTATTGCTCATTCAGGGGTCCTCGTACTACAGCCCGTGGGCCATATGCGGCCTGCCAAGGACATTTATAAGGCCCGCCAGGTGTTTTTGCCGCTGCTGCCTATCCTGCTTAGCAGCTGACTCTCCCAGTGTGCCTAGGAATTTGTTCAAAGTTTTTTTTTTAAAACTGTAGTCCGGTCTTCCAACGGTCTGAGGGACAGTGAACTGTATCAAAAGTTTAAAGACCCCTGGCTCATGTTATAAGCATGCTTTCCATCACTCAATAAGGGCATCATTAACATTATTGGGGACTTGGTGTAAGAAGAGGGACAAAATAACATCATCTGGACCTACACGTTGTTACTCACATTGTATTCTCTCATCAGCCTGCAGATTGTGCATCACCAGGAGCATATAGAAAGAAGGAAGAAGAGCCTGATTGGGATATTATTATTTTCGGGAGATCCTCATGAGAGATTTTAATTTGTGAACATAATTGAAGCTGATCCAGATGGGACAAACATAGAGCATCCCATTTGCCGGCATTGCCGTTAGGACCAAAGAAAATGACCAAGGCCCAGGTGATTCTGAAGTGTTTTATCCTTTTCTGTATTTTCCTACTGGGATTGTAGAAGCCTGTATAATACTGATTCAGCTCAGTGGAAAAGTCGAAATTTGAAATTAGAGATAAGCTTTGACTCTGACTTTGACATTTGACTGGAGAAGATTGAGAATATATTGATCATAGGATTAATACATCAATGAGGATTCTTTGGATGGCATTATCTTCCAACTCATAATGCATCTTTCTATGGCCAGCTCATGAGAATCTTTCAATTGATACGCTATACGTAGTTTTTAAGGAGAAATAAAACTACATCTTTAGGAGAATTCGCTATTCCGTCGGATTTTTGTCTGAATAATTGTCTTTAACGCTTCTCTCTGAAGGTGGTATTTACACATTTCCTAAACAGCAGCATTCTCATTAATTCATCTAAAACGGACCTTGTAGCGATACTGGTTTAAACTTGGTTGACACCTTCTCACCTCCTCTAACTATACCTGCAGGAGAGAGGATCAACCATCAGCACCAGCTCTGATTCCTATATGGAAGAGCTTAAACATACCTGTATCCTCCAATGGTTTTCCAGTTCTGACACCAGTATCTTTGCCACAGCCCTCTTCTACTCAGCTCATTAATTTTTTGCAGTTGCCATGGACTAATTGAAGCCCAGAGTCACAGGTACATGTTTTATTCAGTACCAGAATAAAATTTGACGTCAGAATCAATAGGCTACACATTGGGATTCATATTACAGAACCATGTAGCAAATTTGATCTTCTTCAGGGAAGGGAAGGTCTGTTCCCTCTGTCCCTCTCAGACATTTTACATCCTGAAGTTAGGCTAATTTCTTACTTCCATCTGTATAGACTCCTCTTAACTCCTTAGGGATATCCTCCTCTTGATCTTGCCTGCCTGCTCCACTATCTTGGCTGAAAATCCTTTCTGGACCCGTCACCATTGGCTCTGTCACCGTGTCCCATCTACCCTGGTCATTGTCTCCATTACACAGCTCTTAACCAGTGAATAGTACAGTTCCTTTTGCAGCAGCAGCAGTAGACCAGTCCCTATGAGGT
Source organism: Tenrec ecaudatus (assembly GCF_050624435.1). Taxonomy (NCBI): domain Eukaryota; kingdom Metazoa; phylum Chordata; class Mammalia; order Afrosoricida; family Tenrecidae; genus Tenrec; species Tenrec ecaudatus. The sequence goes on along the minus strand of NC_134544.1, from coordinate 81,765,835 downwards.
AGAGGTTCAAGATGCTGCATGATTTGCTCTGCAGCATCTCACAAAACTAAATAGCCATCCAGAAAACAAATACCTCTTCAAGATGTGGAAGCTGGTGAGTCCCAAATCTATATGGTGGTCAGGTATCAGTCTGTCGGGTTCTCCTCATTCATGTGTTTGCCATGGATGATGAACTAGATCATCAGGTCAGACCACAGTCCACTGCCTCACAAGGTGAAGTTGTTGAATCTGGTCAAATAATAGGTTGATGTGGCTGAGGAACCCAAATGGGAATGTCATGCAGCAGACTGTTGGCTCATAGAGTTGAGGGAGCTCTCAAGTCAGGTCACACAGGTGGCCTGCAGTTGCCATTCAAGGAAATGGCTCATGAATTTCCGGAAGCTGGCAAATCTCTAATCCAAGGGTTCATTCTGAACTCCGTGGCTGCAGGGGCTAACAAAACCAAATCAACAGATCAGATGACAGGCCAATGTCTCTGTCTCTTCTCAAACCATGCCTGCACACAGTTCTCTTTCTCTCTTGATATGATGGCTTCTTTGCCCAACCTAGCACCTTCCCTGCCCAGGGCTCCAGAGGTCAAGCCAGTGGAAGAGAACTGCAAGGGAGAGCATGTGGTGAAAGATGGAAGGCCCAAGAGGACCTTGCAATTAAAGTTAAGACAAAACTGTGTGAAGGTGACTGAGAAGAATTTGTCCTAAGGTTGTCAAGAGGAGCTTGTGTTCCTCTTAAGAACTTAGAAAGTTATTCTGCATTCAGGAAGGGAGATATTGCCTATGAACTTTCTGATCTTGGTTCTGAGCTATAGCTTCTTGTTTCTGACCCCAAGATGTCCCTGTTTCATTAATAGACCACTTTGATCTATTGAGTTTTGTGTGGCCATAGCAACAGATTTTCAAACCCAGAAGTGAGACAAAGAGTGGTGTGGGAGGAATGACTTGGGTAAGAGTTGACAAAAAATGTTGGTGAACTGAGGTGTGTTTGACCGCCCCATCTGAACTGTTCCTGAAAATCATTGCCACTGGAGATACCAAGCCTTTTATAATGATGATACTGCTAGACCTCCCAATTCCATTTCACAATGTACTGTAAACTTGTTTTGTCAATATAAACAAGTGTGTGTGAATATAAATCTACTTTGTGTGAATATAAATCTCAGCTATTTCTAGCTCATTCAGATAATTTCACTAGTATTCAAAATTCTAATTTTATGAATGGGTACATTATTTTGGGGCATGGAGGTCCCCAAGACTTGAACGGTGATCCTCAGGAGTGACATTGCAATTGTGGCAAATATTAAAGACAGACCAGTGGGGCACGGGGCTCCTCATCCTATGTCAGGACTGAGAAAGTGAATGTATTTTCCAGTGGGTATAGGTACTGGAGTTTTCAGATCTTTCCATAAGGTGTACATGTCATGCAATTAGTGTATACATAGTCAATGGGTAATAATATCATAAGTGGGTAACATAATAAATAAGCAAGATTGTGACTCACCATCTTGACCTAGTGCTAGTTGACTTGAAACCCACTCTGTGCCCTCCCCAGGCATTTGCTACATTTATGGTGGGTTGGCTACAGAACCTGATTGCTCTGATCTACAGAGAACCTTCAGGCATAGTGAAGTAGCCCGGCACAAAAATGATTCATCTACTATGGGAGCTCCTTTAAGACTGCTCCTTAATGGAGAGCTATTGTAGGGGGTGGGGGTGGGGCACATTATTTAGCCTGGAAAATGTGTATTTGAAAATATTTCTTTCTCAGAACAAAGGAGATCTTTCTGAAAATAGGGCTAGTTTTCCATCCCCATAATTATGAATGTAGAAATAAAGTTAAATTCTTTCTACTATGTCCTCAGTTTACCACGCATTATGGAATGTACAGTTTTTACTACTGTTTTGCTTTCTTTACTGTAAGATATTTTTAAAAAATCTTCAAATGGAAAATACACCATTAAATCGACTCCTCTTACTGCAGGAATCAGTGACATTCAATGATGTGGCTGTAAAGTTCACTTGGGAGGAATGGCAGCTCCTGAACCCTGCTCAGAAATCCCTATATCAGGATGTAATGTTGGAGAACTATCGCAACCTGGTTTCTGTCGGTTAGTATTCTGAAGTCATTGGCTTTTCCTAGCTTATGTGTTCAAATCTTTGTAGTGTCTGTGGTGTTCTCAAAGAGGGAGATTCTTATTGCATTCTCTGGTTCTAAGTTAGTAGGTAAGGTCTTCTATCCTTGAGAGACCACCCTATACTTTGTTCCTTTGAACATGATTTTCGTAGAAATACTATATTCTTCAGGTTTTACAAACTTTAGGTTAATTTTGGTGTGTCTAACATTGTGTAATTTCTCATGAACAGGTTACCTAGTTGTCACTCCAGAAGCGTTCTCTCAATTGGAACAAGAGAACTGTGGTCGGTATTAGAAACAAGCTGTAGTGGGATTTTTTTCAGGTGCATGGTCAAAATACCTTAAGGGGAATTGGCTGGGGGCATTGATTCAAGCAGCAGAAGGCCTCACATCCACGGTAGGTGTCGGAAAATGCATAAAAGTGTGTACTTCTTTGAATAGGAGAGCTCACTTTTCCTAGAAGTTGAGAGAAGTTCTCCTGTAGCTCTTATGAGATTAGATTTCTATTTATTTGATTTATAGTACTGTATGTTTGCTTCCCTAATTTTCTTTCTTTAAGATTCTCAAATTTTCCCTTTTTTATTTTCTTCTACCTTACTATGACAATCCATCTTGCAAGCCTCTCTCCAAACAGAGAACTCTGATTTTGTAACTGGCCTCAATGCAGCACATTCCTCCCCTACTGAGGTTTTCTAATAGAGATGATCAAGTTGCCTTCTCTGTTGGAATACTTTAACAGACATGTTTCTCCATATTTTGCTTCTGTTGGTGAAACACATTTATGACTTCTGTTATTTTCAGGTCTTTAAAATCACCTGTCTATCAAGAAAATTGTTATCAGCTTAGGATATACTTTAGCACTCTACCTCCAATTTTGTTCTACTTGTAAGATTTTAAAAACATTTCTATTCCTCCGATAATTTTTTAAGTGGAAAGGATATTTTTAACATCCTGCATTGTTATTATTATTTTTTCACTAAACGTGTACCTACTATATATTTCTTACTATGCAGTGTGTCTTCCTTGGGACCACCCCTTCTTAACAGGTCGAAAACCCGAAAGATGACCTTTGCTGCTTCTAAAGAACATTTTGGCTGTATGTTCCAATAGATTTTTTGGTTGTTGTTCAAATAATCATAATATATTCAATATTGCTTTCTCTCTTCTGTCTTTTGAGTAGCCTTTTGGTTTCCATATGTAAAATGTCTTTTGTGTCGTCCCACATCTCATCTGGTCTCAGTCATTAATCTTCACTCATCAGTCTTTTATTCCTCAAGTTTATTCTTTACAGTCTCTCAGCTCTGTGATCTAGGTATTTTGGCTAGCTTCTACTTGGATTTGAGCAGTTGATGATCTGTCCCACAGTTAACCCATGGGTGTGTTTTGACTAATGAGCTTCTCCACTATTTCTTTCTATGGATGTGATTTGCTTTTCGTTTGTTCCATTCAGAAAGTTCCATATGTATAGTTTCCATTACTTTTGTTTAATAAGGAATTTGCTTTGAATTCATCATTAGTCCCAAAATTTTATCGGTAAACTTGTGTGTCATTTCTGTCACTAAGGCTGCATTTTCCAAATACTTATATTGTTCCCAAATTTTACATTCATCTGTGTACATGATTGTATGTATTGTTGATCAATGTCAGGCTGCAAAAGGTATGGAAAATTTTCTAATGTATATATATTTTTATGTATGTATATTTAGTTAATTGTATTGATGCTACCACGGTTTCAAAATATTTTCTTCTTGAATTCCTTGATATCACCTGCCCGTATTCCCTCCCTCTCCCACCCTCAATTTCGTTATTGTGGAAAACAGAACCTGGATGAAAGTGTAAGCAACCTTACCTCTATACTCCTGACTTCAGGGCTTGGGAGACCAGTGCTAGTGTTAGAAGAAAACCTCCAAGCCCCAAGGATAAAGCTAGAGCTGAAATGCACAATATACAGATAGAGTTTTCTCAACAACTGCCCTCCAGTAAGATGTTAGTATACAGCTTCTACAGGCGCCTAACTTCTTGCTACTCAGCTAAAAGATGCCTAGCTTTAAAAGCAATCAGGTTCCCTTTGTTGCTTTCACTCAAGCAATCAACTATCATTTTGTCTCTTAAATTCCCTCTGGATGGGTCCTAAGGGATGGTTTTATAATCGAAGGGCAGACATAAAAAGGCTTTGTATTCTTTCACCAATTTATATAGTGTCAGGTCATGCAGCCCCGCTCCCACTCCTTACACACAGGGACGCCTACCTACTTAACAAGGTAGGCAGTGGCTTTACCCTGAATGTCCCTGAAGTAATTGGGTGAGCAACTAAAGACCAGTGCTGAGGCTGAGGGCAAGTGAGGGAAGTAACTATCCACTGAGCAGGGAGAACCATAACACCATATCTGCTCTTATAGTTAAAGCTGCTCGCAGATGGTAATAGTCATGTGCTTGTATGAGGCATCATTAAGGTAGCACTGTAATGAAAGGATATTGTGGGGATGATTTTTAATTAGGAGGATGTAATTGGGGCTCTTCTCCAACTTACAAATGTGAATGCTTCCCTCCAACCAGATACCTGGCCTTGCAATCTTTAATTCTGAGAATAATTGGTCTGCCTCCACTCTCTTCTTGAGCTGCAGTTTCCCACAGCCTGATACTTATCATGAAGTGTTCTAAATGAGTTCAACATATTCCCACATTCACATCAGTCCGCTCTGTTGTTCATGCCTTCTGGAGGCTTGCACACCTCGCTACTATATAAACTCATTGTTAAATGACCTCACTATCTTATTCCAGCATCGGAGATGAAGCCACTCTACCCAGTTTTTGCTGTCTGCTTTATCTTCCTTAAGTGCACACGCTATTCTTAAGGGCCTTTTGACTCTGGGGCTGGATCCCACACTTTGTTTGCTTAAACAATTGGTGCACAAATCTAAATAATACTTTTAGTAACTGGTCTTACTTGCAGGCATATGAATATTAACCTCCCGCTGACAGAATTACACTTTAGAGAAGATCTTGCCATGTACTTTTTGAAGATGAATATGATTTTAGTCTTCTTTAATTTGTCACTCCCAGCCTTATAAACCACTTGACTAATTAAAAAGAGCCAGTATCAGTCTATTTAGTTGAATAATTCATACACTATCAATTTTTAAACATTACATTTTGTTTTAACAACTTGCAATTTTTTCTTGATGATATTTCATATATTCCATCTTCCAATTATTAGAGGATGTTTACAGCTACTTTTTCTCATTTTCAGTCATGCCATGTCAACCACAGAAGCTCCCCAAACCTCCCCTACATCCACATCATTACTGTTGACTGTACTTTGAGGATTTACTACTTCTTCAGTGTTATTTCATTGCCATTAAATTTGAGGGGTGCATGTTCCAGAAGTAGATCACCGGGTCTTCCTCCCAGTCCTTGTTTCTGGAGATTCTACTAAGACCTCTACACCATAGGTCGTCCTGCTTGTGTTTGAAACACTAGGTGGCAGTGCTTCTGGCATCACAGCAACATGCAACCTACCACAGGACAACACTGAAAGATGGGTGGTGTCAGCTAGAATACAGGCTCCAGAAACATAACCAATATGTTTCTGTACCATAGTACCTTTCATATATACCTGTAAAAATAGTTTTCTCCCAAGTAGAACATTCTACATTTTTCACATTCCCAACTTTGTCTAGTACTTAGTTGTCTTTCATTAATGATTGATGAAATGAATACATCTGACCTCTACCAACTGGAATTAGCAAGCCTTATCACATCTGTGGTCTATTGGTCTCAATGTCTCCCTTCTATTACGTTTGTTGTACATTTTCATGCCCCTCTTTATGCAAATACCAAATCTGTGTTCATTCATCACTTTCATATCCAACCTGATTTCTACAATAACTTTACTATTTGGATTGTTTACACTGTTGTATTACTTCCAATGGGCAATCAACATTAAGCATACTGTTTTATTCATATAAGAGGGTTGTCACTAAAGATCTACTTTGTATCAATGCATATTTTAAGAGACCCGTTGTCAATCAAAATGTTGAAAAGAGTCCATGTTCTTTTCTTTTATAGAAATCCACAAAGATGATGATCATTTGCTTGAGCACTTGCAGTGTGAAAGATGCATAGACAGAACGGAATGGTGTTATAAATTTAATGCATTGGAAATTATTGTTTCTCGACACCAAAATAATTTTCCTCCAAAGGAAAATGATGAGATGTTTGGCTTACATGAAAAAAATCATAAAATCAGATTTAATCATTCCTGAATTAAATCAGAATAGAAGCAATAAAATACAGAAGTCAGTTGTGCTCAGTGAAGATGAGGAAACTTTTCTCCATGTTGAACAAGAGCAATATTGTACTGAAAAGAAATTCCCTGAGTGTGAACAATCCAGGCTCATGAAGTCACAATGCATTCACCATCAGAAATCTGATGAAATTGAGAAACCACATAGAGGTGATAAATGTGGGACAACCTTCATTGAGGAGTCTGTGCTCTATGAGCACCGGATCACTGATATACTAGATAAGAACTATGAATGCAGTCAGTGTGGGCAAAAATTCAAGAAAGTGTTCAAACTCAATGAACATCAAAAAGCCCATGAAGGACAAAAGCTAGGTAAATGCTTGCAATGTGGCAAAGCTTATCACAGTAAATCCTACCTCAAGGGCTATCAGGAAACTCTTGTGGCAGGGATGCCCTATATATGCAGTGAATGTGGGAAAGGCTTCACCAGGAAGACTGATCTTACTGCTCATCTGCGAACTCATACTTCAGAGAAACCCCATGTATGTGGTCAATGTGAAAAAGCCTTCATCAAGAAGATGGACCTCACTATTCAACAGCAAAGTCATGCTGGAGAGAAACCCCATGTCTGTGGTGAAGGTGGCAAAGGTTTCAGTCGGTATGTCCATCTCAAAAGTCATCTACAAATTCATGCAGGAGAAAAACCCTATGTACTTGGTGAGTGTGGTAAAGCTTTCAACCAGAAGCAGCACCTTAGAGCACATCAGATAATTCACACAAGAGATAAACCCCATGTATGTGGTGAATGTGGCAAAGCTTTTATCAGGAAGAAGAACCTCACTGTTCATCAGCGAACTCATACTGGAGTGAAACCACATGTGTATGGTGAATGTGGAAAAGCCTTTATCAGGAAGACTGCTCTCACTGTTCATCAGCGAACTCATACAGGAGAGAAACCCCATGTATGCGATGGGTGTGGAAAAGCCTTTCCCTGGAAGACTTCTCTCACTGTTCATCAGCGAACTCATACTGGAGAGAAACCCCATGTACGTGGTGAATGTGGAAAATCCTTTACTAAGAAGAACAAGCTCAGTGTTCGTCAGCAAACTCATACAGTAGAGAAACCCCATGTATGTGGTGAATGTGGAAAAGGCTTCATTCGGAAAACACAGCTCAAAAATCATCTACTAACTCATACAGGAGAGAAACCCCATGTATGTGGTGAATGTGGAAAAGGCTTTATCAAGAAGACTTCTCTCAGTGATCATCAGCGAACTCATACTGGAGAGAAACCCTATGTATGTGAATGTGGAAAAGGCTTCATTCGGAAAACACAGCTCAAATCTCATCTACTAACTCATACAGGAGAGAAACCCCATGTATGTGGTGAATGTGGAAAAGCCTTTACCTGGATGGCTGATCTCATTGTTCATCAGCGAACTCATACTGGAGAGAAACCCCATGTATGTGGTGAATGTGGAAAAGGCTTTATCAGGAAGACTTCTCTCAATGATCATCAGCGAACTCATACTGGAGAGAAACCCCATGTATGTGAATGTGGAAAAGGCTTCATTCGGAAAACATATCTCAAAGTGCATCTACTAATTCATACAGGAGAGAAACCCCATGTATGTGGAGAATGTGGAAAAGCCTTTACCTGGATGGCTTCTCTCACTGTTCATCAGCGAACTCATACAGGAGAGAAACCATATGTATGTGGTGAATGTGGAAAAGCCTTTATCCAGAAGAATGAGTTCACTGTTCATCATAGAACTCATACTGGAGAGAAACCCCATGTATGTGGTGAATGTGGCAAAGGCTTTATCAGGAAGGCTGCTCTCATTGACCATCAGAGAGTTCATACTGGAGAGAAACCATTTGTATGTGGTGAATGTGGAAAAGTCTTTACCTGGATGACTTCTCTCACTGTTCATCAGCGAACTCATACTGGAGAGAAACCCCACGTGTGATGAGTGTGGAAAAGGTTTTATCTTGAAGACTGCTCTCTAATCATCAGCTAACTCACACTGGAGAGAAACCCCACGTATGTGGTGAATGTGGCAAAGGTTTCAACCGGAAAGCACATCTTAAAACTCATCTACGAACTCATACTGGAGAGAAACCCTATGTATGTGGTGAAGGTGGCAAAGGCTAAATGAGGAAGACGGCTCTCACTGTTCATCAGCGAACTCGTACTGGACAGAAACCCGATGTAGGTGGTGAATGTGGAAAAGCCTTTACCTGGATGGCTTCTCTCACTGATAATCAGCAGACTCATACTCGATAGAAACCGTACATATGTGGTGAATATGGAAAAGGTTTTATCTGTCCCTTCCCGCGGGACATCAACAACGTGGGAACCTGAAAGAGGGACTGGGAATGAAGATGGGTAAGGGCGCGGAGAGATGGAGGCAAGACAGGAATCTGATCAAGCCTCGTTTATTGAGTTGAGAGCAGAGGTTTAAATAGCCAGCGAAGGGCGGGCACCATTATGTCACATGTAAAATAAGGTACAGCTGAGGTAGCCAAATGGCCTGCAACTGATCGAACAGGTAAGTATGCTAATGAAGCATACCTGGTGCCTGGGAGGTGGATGCCATCAGTCATGTATTGACCAATGATTATAGCAGCTGCTAGTGAAAGAGCACCAATCCTAGCAAGGGTCAAGGCAGCCACCCTCTGGCAGGAATGGAACAAAGGGCAGTAAAATCTCAGGGCAGTTTGTATGGCAGAAAACTGAGAGTAAATTCATAAAGGTCGTATATGGCTTAAATCCAGGGTGGGGGGACACACACAGTTCCCTACATTTATCAGATAGAAGGACCTCAGTGTTCATCAGGGAACTCATACTGGAGAGAAACCCCATGTGTGTAGTGAATGTGGCAAAAGCTTCCTTCAGGAAGGAAATCTCAAAACTCAGCTACAAATTCACAGGAGAAAACCGCTATGTATGTGGTGAGTGTGGTAAAGCTTTCAGCCAGAAAACATACCTTATAGCACATCAGAAACTTCACACAGACGCTAAACCCCATGTATGTGGTGAATGTGGAAAGCCTTTTTCAGGAAGAATAAGCTCATTGTTCATCAGAAACCCCATCGTGCAGAGAGAGAAACTCCATGTATGTAGTCAATGTAGCAAAGGCTTCATTCAGAAAGCACATCTCATAACTCATCTATGAATTCTTCGTGGAGAAAAACCTTAATAAGTGTTGAGTGTGGTAAAGCTTTCAGCCAGACGTGATGCCTTACAGCACGTCAGAGATTTCACAAAAGAAAGAAGCTCTTTGCATGAATTAATGTAGAAAATCTTATATGTGGAAGTCAGGTTTCCTTAAACATTAGACAATTTCCAAGAAGAAAACCTTTCATTGGAGTTAGTGTAACAAAGCTTTCAAAACAGAGGAAGAGGTGCTATAGTTTGGCCTGGGCAAGCGTGGAAACAGACAATTGTGACCATATGGGGATCCATGTTCTGCATTGCTGTCCCTCTACTGGCATGACCACCCTTGTGGGGAGAAGACCTTCCAGACTTCCACAGAGTGCATAGGTACCTCATTGCTCTTCCAACTTTCAGTACCCAAAAGAGAACTGAACCTGGTGTTTCTGGATCACAGCTATACCAAGCAGAGTGCCCACCAGATGACACGTGTACCTGCCCCACCTGCATGCTCTTTGTTAGCCACCAGAGACAGCACAGAAGTACCATAAAATAAGAATAAAGAAAGTAGAAGATGTATGGGAACAATTATTCCAAAGGATGAATGGAACACAGTGAACCTCAGCCTCCACAACCCTGAGACCAGAAGAAATAGATGGTGCTCAGCTTCCACTGCTAATTACTATGAAAGGGATCACAAAAGAGAGTCCTGAGTCCAGTGGGAGAAGAAAGTGAAACAAACCAAAATCATAAAATAGATCAGGCTTACTGGTCTGCTGGAAACTTGGAATCAACAGATTGTGGTCTTTAGCGATGTTTCACTCTTGGACCTGTACTCACTCCTCTGACTCACCTTTCAGCCCAACAATATATAGACTTGGAGGGGAAGAATAACATCCAAGAATAACATACACTCCCTGGAAAATCAACCATACAAAATCAAAGGAACAGCATTTGCTTATGGCTAAAAACACATAAAAGCTAGAATACACAGGAAAGAAGGATAAATAGTATAAAAGCACAGGGAGGGGGCAGAAGTGGGAAGAAGGCTGGTACATCTTGGGGACTGCAATCAATGTATGAACTGTTGAATAGAAAACCAATTTACTCTGTTAAGTTTTAAATCATAAATGTTTTAAAAATTTAAAGCGCTCATGTCTCATCAATGATTTCATGTAGCATAGTTACCATGTAGCTGCATTGTATGTGGGTAACAAACTTTTACCTGTGTTTCTTGGTTTTCTTCACAGAAACACACAAAACTGAAAACACACAAAATTCACTCAAGATGGGAAACTCCACAGGAAGTCATGTGACATCACATACCAGTGATCTTAAGAAGGAAAGCTCTGGCAATATAGTGACTTTGCAAATACCCTCTTTGGTTTCTCTCCGTGTGTCACTAGACTACATTAGGATTTTAACGAATGTAGTTCTGATTGTCTGGCCTTTAGCCCAAAAGGAGTCATGTGACAATAGAGGATTTGTACAGCAGAGAAACCATATGAATACAGGGCATGTGAAGTGCGTATGCATTTAGTGATTGGCAGTGACTGCAGTATCCAATCACATTTTCTTTGATGTTCCCCAAAGCTCATAGGATAAACTGTGATGCAATGATTGGACAGAAGGGCTGAACAAAATGTCACAGTGTATGACTGCAATGTAAATCCTGCAGGAAATCATGAATACGCTACTGGAAAAGCCTGATAGACTCATCCTGTGTGCATATGTACATTGATACCAAGACCAGTATTTCATTTTACATTTGATCACTCCTTTGACCCATGTTAACTACATTAACTGGAGAAATACTCTGACCATAGAAAAGGAATGTGAATGGCCTTGCTCTCATGCAGAATTCTTTGGAAGGTGGATTATTCAGATGCAGTTAAGTTAAAATATAACCCTTTATCTTTTGAGAACCTTTTTCACCCTTTTAAATCTTATATTTTTAAACATTACTCTTATTTTCAATTGAGCTTTACTTCTGTTTTAATTTGTTGATTTTTAAAATATATTGCTTGTGTATGAGTTCCATGGTGTCTAATCGTGGTATTGTTGGATCATATGGGACTTCAAGCTTTGGTTGTTTTAAGTAGTGCCACATTGATTTCCACAGTGGCTGTATGTATCTCTAAGTCCACGAGCAGTATATATGAATCCCAATCCCTCCATATCCTCTCCAGCATTTGTTTTGCTTTTTTGTTTTGGGCTTCCATTGTAGGGGTTAAGTGCTATCTCATTGTGGTTTGAATTTGCATCTGAAGGCTAGTGAGCGTGAGCATTTTTATATGTTTGTGAATCATCTGTATTTCATTTTTGGTGATGTTAATCATTTGTACTTCATTTGCTTATCATTATTAATCATTTGTACTTCAATTTTGTTCATATCTTTTCCCCATTTTTTAATTTGGTCTCTTGTTATTTTCTTATTGAGATATAAAGTTCTGTATTTTTTTGTAATTATTCCTTTGGCTGATGTGTCATTGATTAAGAAAAATTTCCCTGTCCATGGGCTCTCATTTTACGCTTCTCATGCAGTCTTCTGATGTGCACAAGTAATGCAATTTTTATTTATGTCCAAATTGGGAGTCTTATTCTAGCTGGTGGCCTTTGGGAGGATTCAAATCTCGATTAAATTACTCAAAGCTGAAAATTGTATTCAGGTGGGTTTATAAGGGCAAAAACTGCTGCTGGTTTGGTGATCAGGAGTGGTTGAGGCTATTACAAAGCTTTCAGTGTGTAAGCAGGGAAGGTTGGGGGTTCCACATTCCTTTCAGCAAGCAGTTTACAGAAGCTAAGATAAGCGTAATCTTTTTAACTTTGTGAGGCAGGGTGGAATGGGGCATGGGAAAATGGGCACATTCTGAAAACAGGAGGATATTGACATTTGAATAATAATACATTGAAATGGGGCAAAACTGGGTGTGGTGGAGAAAGAGGTTACATAATTTAGTGATGAAAGAGGACAGGACAGCATGTTAAAAATTCTAAAATGGGGCATGAGTCAAGCTTAAGAGAAGTTCTTTATGTCAATTATGTAAAGCACATTTGTACATTCATTTCCCTCATCATTCTCAAAGCATTTACTCTCCACTTAAGCCCCTGGAATCAGTTCATTTTACCCCTCACTCTGCAATCCCCCTTCCTCATGAACCCTTGACAATTTATAAAAATTATTTTGTCATTTATTACACTGTCCGATGTCTCCACCCACTTTTCTGTTGTCCCTGCCTCAGGGAGGAGGTTATATGTAGATCCTTGTAATCGATCCCCATTCCCACCCTCACCCTTGCCACCCACCACCCTCCACCCTCCTGGTATTGCAACTCTTAACACTGGTCCTGAAGGAATCTTCCGCCCTGGATTCCCTGTGTTTCCAGTTCCTATCTGTACCAGTGTACATCTTTGGGTCTAGCCAGATTTGTAAGGTAGAATCGTGATCATGATGGTGGGGAGGAAGCATTTAGGAACTAGAGGAAAGTTGTATGTTTCATCTTTGCTACAATGCACCCTGACTGAATGATCTCCCCGCGATCCTTCTCTAAGGGGATGTCCAATTGCCTACAGGTGGGCTTTGGGTCCCCACTCTGTACTCCCCCTCATTCACAATGATATGATTTTCTTGGTTGGGAGGAGAAAACAATGGGACTGACAGTTCCAGGGGGACATGGGAGAGGGGGAGATTGGGGGTAAGTTAGTGGGGTTAACAAACACAGGGACAAGGGAACAAGTGATCCAAATCGGTGGTGAAGAGGGTGTAGGAGGCCTGCTAGGGCATGACCAAGGATAATGTAACAGAGGAATTACTGAAACCAAAATGAAGGCTAAACATGATCGTTGGATAAGAGGAAAGTAAAATGAAATAGAGGAAAGAGCTAGGAGGCAAAGGGCATATAGATTGGTCTAAATAAAAGCATGTACATATGTAAATATATGTATGAGTATGTGGAGATAGATCTGTGTCCATGTATGTATAGGTTTAGTATTAAGGTAGCAGATGGACATTGGGCCTCCACTCAAGCACTCCCTCAATGCAAGAATACTTTGTTCTATTAAACTGGCATTCCATGATTCTCGCCTTCCCGACACAATAGCTGAAGACAAAGCAGGTGCATAAGCAAATGTGAAGAAAGGTTATGGTGCCCGGCTATTAAATGGTATAATGAGTTCGTTCTCAAAGGTCTTAGCCTTTCAAATGGGAATGCAGTTCTACTCTGTGCACAACTGGACACGGTGAATAAGGATCACCCCCATGGAATCTAAAACAATATTAAATTGGTTTTGGTTTGTTAAATTGTTATGAGCATATAGAAATCCTGGGTGCACGGTGGGTAGGGCATTGACCACCTGAAATCCAGCATCTGGGAAGAATGATTAAAGGGTCTACCTCCAAAAAAATGTACAATCCAGACTCTACAATGCCCCTATGAGTTAGAATTGACTCAGTAATTGTGTTTATGGCCTAATTGTATGATTTGAGTCATAGAGAATGTTTCCTCCACTTTTGTGGAGCTGGTTTAACACCCCACAACTGAAACTATTTCCCAGGAAATAAAAGCTTTTTTTCACAAAGCTTTAACCACTAAGTGAAATAAGGGGGAAAAGGACAGCAAATGAATTATCAAAGTCATTCCCTCTGTCCTGGGTGTCTGACATTTTCAGGATGTGAGTTTCATTGTTTCTTGCATAGTCATAGGTGACAGTGTCCTCAGACTACAGTTTGATATTCTGAAGATATGATGTGTTGACTGAAATGTCCATGGAGGAGACATTTCCTTCTGTCAAGTTCTCAAGGAAGTGCATTGATACAGTGACTGCAATACCAGTCTCAAACATAGCAAATAATGTTTTGATGATCCTTTGTAATTGTTGGGGGTCCTGTAGTCAGTTCTGATTCCTTGTAAACCTGCATAGAACAGTCATAAATGCTGCTTGGAGTTAGATTTGGTCAGTCATACTCAAGGTGTACTAAACCTCCCAATATTCTGAAATGTGGAAATGATGGCAGAAAATATGATGCCAAGGAAATACAATCAAATTGGATGCAGTTGTGTTCTGTTAATTGACAAACAAGAATAAAAGTTTGCAGGATAAAATTCTAACTACTGTGTTGTTTGGTTTTTCTGATCTTATCTAGTGCCCAATAGAAAAGCTCTAGAGATTAATGGAGCCTTTTCTTCCAAGATGGCTTTGTCTTAAGTCTGGCATGCTGTCCTGGCTGTAATCTAGGAATGCATACAGGGCTGAGGGCCAGGACCTTGATCTAGAGCCTGAATCTCTCCTTTGGACTGAGATTCCACCCAACATGGTCCCTGAGTGTTTCCTGAAAGTCATGAGATAAAGAAAGTGAAAGTTATATTAAAAGTTACTGATTTAAATTAAAATTATGAAATAAAATTATTTAGGTTAATACGGTCTACAACAGTGGTTCTCAACTTGTGGGTCACAACCCTTTTGGGAGTCGAACAACCCTTTCACAGGGATCTCCCAATTAGTAACAGTAGTAAAATTAGTTATGAACTAGCAACAAAAACAACTTGAACTATGTTAAAGGTTTGAGGCATTAAGCAGATTGAGAACCACTGCTCTAAGCGATGTGTAATTATAATGCAATTCTGAACAAGATTCCAGCATCCATCTTTAAGGACATGGAAATGGTCAAGTTTAAAAACAGAAATCAAATAGACCCAGAATAAGCAAAGTCAGAACAAGTATTAAAGGACCCATGGGTCTTTCAATCTGTTGTGACCCCCTGCATCTGCCTGCCACTGACCTGATGGGAGACCCAGCACCATCAGGAGGACGAGAAAGGAGGCAGATATTTCTGTATCAAAGACTCTGACTCAGAAGTCTCTGGGATCTCCTGATTGCAGGGTGGTGAAGGTGGTGGCCTCATTTAAGTAAGAAACCACAACAGGCATTTGCCTATGAGTGTTCCTGGCTGTGATATGAGTGAGGGACTATGAACAGTGTGCTAATGCGCAGGCACCACAGCTCCACCAGAATGTGTCTCCAGAACTGGTTGTTGAAACAAGTTGGGTGACAGAGATGGGAGTGATGTGCCCCACAGGCATACCTTGAATTAGTACACTCCTTAGATTCCAGTATTTGCAATTAGAAAATTATGAGTTCCAGTGCAGCATTATTGTTTGATTTGAACATATGCATCCACTAATATATGCATTAATTTATTCTTTCTGAGGTCTGAGTGCTATGAACACCCCAGCCATTCTTCTGCATTGAGGGAAAACCAATATAGCAAGCAACTGAGCTAGGAAATGAACAAGCTCTTCCTCCATTTAACATCAAAAAAGAAATCAAAACACACAAGATTCTTCTCAGGTTGGATAACAATGCCGGGGGAAAGGGTAGATGTTTTATGTGGGAAACACACCTAACAACGGGAAACTTGTAACAGAATACACTGTCTTGATCATTGCCTATATGTTGAAGCTCAGTGTCTTGGCTAATTGTTGGTTGAAAATGTCTTGTCAACATTTATAGAACTTTAAGTGTCCAAGGTTGCTTGGGTGTAGGATGATTGTTAGATCCTCCATGAAAGTGAAGAACTGTGTGAAAAAGGTTTTCTTTTCCATAATACTCATGGGAGAAAGTAATCATGTCTTTAACAAACTGAATCACTGATTGGTTTTGACCTGCCACCCTTTTGGCTAAAAGTTGAGCATTTAATCATCATGCCACATGATTTTGTGGTCCAGGTTCACCTGAGTATAACTTACATGCATCGACCTTTATTTCTGCAGATGAATGTTTATCTTCTTGTTGCCCCATGTTTAGGCATTACATAGATTTCTTCAACGTCAGCACTATTGCTATTTTCTGCTCCTGAGTGTTTATTGCGTGGTGCTGCCTTATGAATTGTATGATTTTAGAAGCACCTCAGACACTATCTGTAGTGCCAGAAACAGCTGCCGCAGTTATGAAAACTAAGAGTGACTCCAATTATGGCCCAAACCCTGTAAGAAATATCAAAGAAGAATTGATATATTTGGGTTATGGTGTTAGGGAATACCATTAAATATATCATGGGTGGTCTGAAGGACAAGCAGGTCTGTTTTCACATAAACACATCTTGAATATTTCTTTTTTTAAAATATTTTTATTGGAGGCTCGTACAACTCTTATCACAATCCATACACACATACATTGTCTGAAACACATTTGTGTATTTGTTGCCATCATCCTCAAAAATTTGCTTTCTACTTGAGCCCTTATTATCAGCTCATTTCCCTGCTCCATCCCCACCTCCCCCTCTATCATGAACCCTTGACAATTTATAAATTATTATTTTGTCATATCTTACACTGTCCAACGTCTTGCTTCACTCACTTTTCTGCTGTCCAACATCTTGAATATTTCTTGGGAGCATTCGAGTAAGACTTCATTGCACTTATTTGGTCATGTACTCATGAGGAGCTAGTCCCCAGAGAATGGTCTTGTGCTTGGTAAAGTAAAATGTCAATGCAAATGAGAGAGACTATCAATGAGATGAATATCACAATGGCTGCAGTGATCAGTCCAGACAGAGGAATGATTGTGTGCATAGTACACGTCCGGGCAGCATTTCATCCTGTTGTACATGGGATCTCTGAGTTGAAGCCAACTCAAGTGTACCTAATAATAGCAACACATGCAATATTATCTAGGTCACTGTAAGTTAAAATTATTACATAAATATACATGTGGGAGCATGTATGAATATATCTGATTGCTTAAAGAAACTTTGAGACTCAAGAGAAATTTTTCCTGCATTAAGGTTTCTTTAACGATCCATCTTGTGTAAAGTAGTTATGCTTTGGGCTGAGATCTGCACGTATACAGTTTAAAACAACCAGATGTTCCCTGGAAGAGAGGGCTTTTTACTCCTGTAAACAGTTATAGTCTCAGAAACTCACAATGACATCACTATGAGTTGGCATAGACTGAGGTGGTGTTTGGTGTTTTCAAATGTCTCTGGCTTTGACAACAAATAATTCTAGTTAGTACAGTCAATTTCAAACATATCTCATCAAGACATATAACTGTGAACTCTGTTGTATATATGGTCAAAGATAGACAAAGCCCATTCCAATGAAAAGAATACACATTCAGATGCATGAAGATTCCCCAGAGTGTATACATGATAATCCCTAGAGGTGTGCTGAAAACGCGGGGGAACCCACAGCTTCTGAGCGGAAAGCATCCCTGACTCCTCTCTCGTGCATGTCCTGGAACCATGGCCTGTTGCAGGGAGGTTTATGTCTGGGCTCACACGGACTTCCCATCAGTGTTACATGGCTGTGTACTCAGGATTCACAGAGCTCAGTTATAAATAAGTTGGCTCTTGGAAATGCCCTTGGTGATGCTGACTCATGATTGGAGAGATGGATTGTAGTATATTTTCCCATCATGTTATTACCTCAACTCACTCCAGGCCCTTTCCTGGAGCCTGGCAATCCAGTGCACATAATAGCTAGTTAAAGAGAATCCAGAGACAGCACAGGTGACACACAACGTCTGTGAGGGCTTCACCACTCCTGGGCCTGACTCTTGTAGCTGCACCTGAGCCAGGACACCTGGCGATGAAAAGAAACAGAGTCATGTGCTCAGATGTTGCATCCCCAGACTTCATGTAGGAATCCCTGAAGCACTCACCTCCCAGAGTTGCCACCAGAAAGGAAAACCCACACATGCTTCATGTTCATGTGGATAAGATTTATGACACCCCAAAAGGCTCTCCAGAGTGATGAGGATTTTAAATTTACATATACGGGTGCTGTAGCTTCATGTGGCTGCCAGAGGTATTTGCATATTGGAGGTGCATTTGTAAATCAACTTGAACAGGATAAAGGGAGGCCCCTGGGTCTGCTCCTCCCACTCAAAGAATGCTGCTAGCAGTGCCTTTAGGGTAACCCAGATTTTTTTCTGAAGTCTTCATTTTATCTGCTGCAGAGTTCTCTTAATCCACACAAGAGTGTATCCTGTTCTGGGAGCTATATGCATCCACAGATCAAGGACATTTTTTCCCAATGATAGGTAGAGATAGATATCAAGAGAGAGAGAGAGAGAGAGAGAGAGAGAGAGAGAGAGAGAGAGAGAGAGAGAGAGAAACAAACAGCCAGACAGAAAGGAGGATAAATGACTATGTAAAAAGATAGCTAATGAAAATATTCACCACAAACCAGAGCCATATCTCTTCTGATTCATGACACCTACATTAGTCTATATTTAAACAATGGAATGTTCTAGTGTGGTCAGGCAACATCCAAATCACCAAAAAGATTGCTAAATTGGGTAACCATGTCTTTACTTAAATTTACTGCCATGTGTCTTCATATCAAGTTTAATTCATGTGATGGTATTTTCAATTGCTTCATATTCTTGTGAAAGTTGAGCATTGAATAAAGAAGAGTAAAGAATCATTGCATGTGAATTGTGGTGCTATTGAGGAATATTGGAATTACCATGGACTGTCAAAGGAACCAACCATGTGATCGCAGAGTAAAGGTTAACTGATGAACCACCAGCAGCAGAAGCTGCTCAGGAGAAAGACTAGACTTTCTATTCCTGTAAACCGTTACAGTCTTGGAAACTCACAGGGCGGTCGCTATGAGTCAGCACTGACTTAATGCTAGTGGTTTTGGTTTGGCCAAAGGAACAAACAAATCTTTCTTTGAGTAGTACATCCAGAATATTCCTTAGAAACAAGATGATGGTACTTCATCTCACATTTTTGAACATGATATCAAGAGACCCCAGTACTTGGAAAAGGGTATCATACTTGGCAAAGTAGAGGACAGTCAAACAGAGTAAGGCCCATGAGGAGATGGAATGACACAATAGCTTCAATAATGGGCTCAGAGTTATGAACCATAATGAAGATGACTCAATACTTCACGCTGGTTTGTTCTTTTGCCTATAGAGTTGTTATTAGTTGGAAATGAATGAACTTACCTAACCCCCCCCCCCAAAAAAAAAAAAACAGAAAGCACATACTTAAGAGTGAAAGGGGTGGAGGTTAGTCTGTCAATCAGGCAGCAGCTTGATAACCTCTTTGGAGACACTAAGGAGACAAATAGCTCATTGGGGGTGGGACCCCCGCCGGGTGGGACCCCCGCCCTCTCCCCATCGCTAGACATCGCTTTTGACAAGCCACATGGAGAAAGGTTGATGGAGCCAGAGCCCTGGGAGTTATAGGAGCCATGTGGAGACCGCTGCCAGCACCGAGGTGCTTCTACTGCCACTGGATTTACAAGACTTTTCACCCATTGGCCTGTGATCTTCCTGCATCCATCATTACTTGACTGTGTGAGTGTGACAAGGAATTTATGGACTAGTATTGCACATCTGGGCTAATATTGGGCTTATGGACTTGATCTGGACTGGGATCGGATGTTTTCTTAATACCCAATTGTTCTTGTATATAAAGCTTTTTTCTTATACACATGAGTGTCTATGAATTTGTTTATCTAGTCTACCCAGACTAACAAATATGCTGAAACCAATATCTATTGCTACTTATATCCTGGACAACTTATGGTTACACAAATTCATACAAAGTTCTCACACAGGATATTCATACAAGGATTGCATATGAATGAGACAAATAAGAATTGAAGAGGGATTGAGAATATTGAAGCACATGATGACCTCCCTTTCATGGTTCTGAATTTTACTAGTTAAACTAACGGAATACAAGCTCAATGATTATACTGCCAGTATCATCACCTACTTGTGTTCTCCTAAAGGCAGGCCGGCAGTTATTCACAAGGCACTTGAAGGGGCTGAGCTTGGAAATCATCCCAGATTTGTGGTCTCTGGATTAACAGACTAAATAAAATGTGGGCTTCTGTGATATCTTCAAAAGTGCCATCAAGCTATATCTAAAGATGGATAAAAAACAATGAGTATGTTAAGTGATATATTCCTGAATGAAGAGATAGAAAAGGAAGTTAGTGGTGTCCCTTTTAAAATAAGTAATAATATCTTCAAAAAGACCTGTTGCAGAAGCAGGACATCCAGAATTCTCATTGGAAATTAAGAGATTTTTTTTTTTAAATCATTTTCTAGGGGGCTCACACAATTCTTATCACAAACCTATCATGGATAATGGAGCAATGGTAGTACAGTGAGCTAACTGCTGGGTCAGTACTTTGAAAGTATCAGTTATTTCACTGGAGAAAGACAAAGTTTCTATGCCCATACATAGTTACAGTGCAAGAAACCTCTGGGGCAGCTCTACCCACAACTTTAAAGTTACTCTGTGATGGAATCATTTCTATGGCAGTGAGTTTGTATCTTTTGTTTTTGGTCTCTTGGAAGAAGTACAGGACAAATGCTATTAAAAAGCAAAGATGGTGTTTGCTTCGGCAACACATGTGCTATAATTGGAACGATACAGAGAAGATTAGCATGACCCCTGCACAAGGATGAGACACAAATTCGTGAAGCATTCCATATTAAAAAAAAAAGCAAAGATGATGAGGTATCAACCTCAATACATGGGATATGTTATGAATGGGATCCTCTGAAGAAAGAGACACAATTGTTTTTGGGTTTTTTTTTTAAAGTTCAAGCAAAATAAACCACCTTCAGTGGCTGTGTTTTTAATAATAGCGCAATAATTGTGTTAATTATGTAAGGCAAGGTAAAGATACTGCAAGCCTAGGAAGGATTTCATCTGTTGTAGAAAGGGACATTACCAGTGAAGAATGTTTCTGCAGGGCTTTTTACCAACATAAACAAATATAAGGAATAGGAATTCTCACTAATTGACCAACTGGACACATTTCAAACAGACTCATTCTTTTGATGAAGCCATGAGAAGATACGTCCAACAGTGTAAGAGCCAAATCTGCCATCTTTAAAAATCTAAAGAAAATATGTCACTGCCTGATGGAATAAAGAAAACTGTAGTGAAGAAGCAATGGTGACTCTGGACGAGCTAAGAATTCATGTCCTCTGGGAGACCTTTATATCTGGACTCTACTCAGGAAGTTTATTGCACATTTCAAAAAACCAAGGCCCAAACAATGATGCTGATACCTTATGTAACAAGCCTCAAGGCACATAAGGAAGACCATCACAGTTATCCAGTGCTTGGAACCACATATGCATTTGTTAGCAATAGACAGCTTCAGAAAGCTCCATCCATTGTGCCCCGCCCATCACACTTTTACCTTATAATCTAACCTCAGGTTTCCAGCGATCACTACCTGACCTTACTTTGTATAATGCAAATACCCTAGGTTTCTATAGTACTCACCATTTTGTAGTCAAGCTCCTAGAATAAAAATCAATGCACTCTCTAAATAAAAAGCAGAGACACTAGGACATTTGCAGTCAGGTGAACAGATTTGGTTCACAACCATTCAGAAGTTCAAATCCTTGTGATGCTTAAGTGTGCAAGACAGCAGTCCCAGGCTTCTGGCTCCCTAGACTGGCCTGTATTTTGGTATGTGTGGCAAATCTGCAACCTGAAAGAGAAGAGGAGTGATCACTTAGGTATATCAGGTTATTGGCCTGCACTTCTTGCCCTAAGGAGTGCCCACCCTGTGCCCCTGAGCTGAAGATTAGGATTCAACCTGAGGTATTTGTTTTAATGACAGAGCACACGCTATGCTAATAGAGTCCATTCTTCTCTTCGTCAGGTCCCCTTCATTGACATTCATGTAATAGAAGCAGGTATCTCCTAGTCTCAGAGGATGAATGGATTCCAGGTCTTCCCGAAAGGCAATTATGACCCTGGATTACTGTATAGCCTTGGGAGTTCAATGCTTAAGTTGAGCGTTGGCCTAGGTTTTGAAAGGTTGATTTTATAGAGGAACCCACACACTTTAATTTGTTATCAAAATAGGTGAATTTTCAGGAAGAATCTGTTTTCAAGCCAAAGTCAATAAACTCAATGCTACAATATTCTTATGCTAGTTTTATTGCTATAAAACATTTACAATGTACTTTAAAAATTTACAGAATTATGAGGTGTGATCAATTATTTCAGTGCTGATACTATCTGTGTACCTTTCTACCAACAGTTTCTTCCCCTTTACATGTTTTTATCCTTTTCCCTGATTATCTCACTATAACACCCACATCTCACCCATAGTTTTGGATTTCTAGGGAGAGATAAAAAGCTAGTATATTGGCACCACTTGTGAAACTTGCTCGACCAGGAGCCTGGAGGGGTAGGAACACAAAATGAATGTGACGGGAAGAGGCTAAGCTGTGATAAAGTAGGGAGACATTAGCCTGATGTGGCTAGTCGGATATCCTAGATTGATGTCATTGGCATTGCCCTTTTCAACCCCCTGAGATTTTCTTAGTCAGGGAGTTGTGAAGTGGCAGTTATTTGACAGGGGTGTATGTTTGTGCCCCTATAAAACTAACATGCAAGTCAGGCTACTAGAAAAATACACAATTTATCTTTGACTCTGTCATGCCCAGTCGTCATAAATATCTGGAATATAAGGCTCACCATTCCCCTAGTTCTTAAGTCCAGGTTTCAGTCTCAGAGCTCTGAGGCAGGCTGGTTAAAGAACAAGGTTGGACCTACTTGATCAGCATTCTTTCTTTTTAAAAAATCATTTTATTAGGGGCTCATACAACTCTTATCACAATCCATTCATACATCAATTGTGTAAAGCACATTTGTACATTCGTTGCCCTCATTATTCTCAAAATATTTGCTTTCCACCCAAGCCCCTGCCATCAGGTCTTCATTTTTCCCCTCCCTCTCCACTGGCCCCTCCCTCACGAACGAGACCTTGATAATTTATAAATTATTATTTTGTCATATCTTGCTTTGTCCCACGTCTCCCTTCATCCACTTTTCGGTGGTCTGTTCCCCAGGGAGGAGGCCACATGTAGATCCTTGAAATCAGTTCCTCCTTCCAACCCACCCTCCCAAAGTCCTCCCGGTATCACCACTCACCCCACAGGTCCCTAGGGGATCATCGAGCTGGATTCCCTATGTTTCCAGTTCCCATGTGTACCAGTGTACATCATCTGGTCTAGCCAGACTTGCAAGCCCATTTGTAGGCCACTGGATATCCCCTTGCAGAAGGGTCTTGGAGAGGAGACAAACCAGTCAGGTATGATATAGAAACGATGAAAACTACAACTTTCCTCTAGTTCCAAAAAGCTCCCCCCACACACACACACACTGTCATGGTCTGAATCCTACCTTGATCAACATTCTTAATCTAAGCTTGAGTAATTTTAAGTCCTTCCAGAAAAAGTTAGTTTGTGAAAGAAAATCCCCCCAAAACACCCCAAATGGTGATAGTAACAGTCAAGAGATCTACAGCTACATTACATTGGATGAAACAGGGGAATAACACCTCTTTACAGTGCTGGAAATATATTACATTGAGGAAGAAAGCTAATAGTGCCTGGCTATCAAAATACATAGCATCTGGGGTCTTAAAGGCTCAAAGATAAACAAGTGGCCGTCTAGTTCAGAAGCAACACAAGCCCACATGGAAGAAACACATCAGCCTGTGTGACCACAAGCTGTCAAAGGGATCAGGTATCAAGCATCAAGGAACAAAAAATCATATCATTGTAAATGTAAGTGAGTGCAGAGGGGACTCTCAATGCCCATCAGTAGCCAATTGGACACACCTTACTGAAGGGTTATGGGGAAGAGATGAGCCAGTCAGGGTACAGGGTAGCAACGATGAAACATATAACTTTCCTCTAGTTCTTAAATGCTTCCTCCCTTCCACTATCATGATCCCAATTCTACCTTACAAATCTGGCTAGACCAAAGGATGTACATTGGTATAGATACCAACTGGAAACACAGGGAATCCAGAACAGATGACTCCTTCAGGACCAGTAGTGAGAGTGGCGATGCCTGGAGTGTGGAGGGAATGTGAGGTAGAAAGGGGGAAGTGATTACAAGAATCTACGTATAGTCTCCTCTCTGGGGGATGGACAGCAGAGAAGAGGGCGGGCGTGGGGGGAGACAACAGACAGTATAACATATGACAAAATAATAATTTATGAATTATGAAAGATTCATGAGGTAAGGGGGAATGGGGAGGGAGGGGGAAAATGAGCAGCCAATATTAACGGCTCAAGTAGAAGGCAAGTGTTTTGAGGATGATGGTGGCAACAAATGCACATATGTGCTTGACACAATGGATGTATGTATGGGTTGTGATAATAATTGTACGAGCCCCCAATAAAATGATTTTTAAAAAGATATTACCTTGAGAATTGGGTTCACCTGACTAAAACATGCTATTGTCAATGGCTTCCTCTGCATGCAAAAGATGGGCACTGAATTAGGCAGGCAGAAGAATAATCAATGTAGTTGAGTTGTAGTCCTGGCCAAGGATACCCCAAGTACCATGAATAGCCGTAGTAACAAACAAGTCTGTCTTGGCAGAATATCAGATAAGTAATTTCAGAGGGCTACTTAGCGGTAAAGATGGTGAAAGTTCATATTAGATACTTTGGACAAGTTATCAAGAGAACAGTCCCTGGAGTAGGATGTTAAGTTGGGTAAAGTAGAGGGGCAGTGAAAAATAGGAATCCCTCTATTGAATGGATTAACAAAGTGACTGCAACAATGGGTTCATCCTAAATTGTGAGGTTGGCACAGGAGAGTGCAGTGCTTTGTTCTGTTGTTCACTCAGTGCCTGTGAGATGGAACTGACTCAATGACAGCTAATATGACAACAGCCCCAGAAACCACAAATAAACACCCAAGGCCTGCATAAAGACATGCTAGTGTGCTAGTTATTTTTACAAAGTTATTATTTCTCTTATTAAAAAGGGAAGAAGTTTCTTTAGTTAAAAAAAAGGAACAAACAAGCTGACAACAAAATCAGTGAGGACTTCCTACCCCTCATTATACCATTCTTTTGGAGGCGAGCTGAAGCAATTCTCTAAGCTCCACACGGGCCGCCATATGGCAGAGTATTTTCATGAATGTGGGCTCTAGGGTAAGGACAGCACACAGTCATCGGTCGTAAGTGACATTTTGTCTTTCAAGGGAAGTGTAAATCATATAGGCCTCTACATTGAGGGGTCAGCTGGAGGATCAAAGGATCCAGCAGAACAAGGAACTAATGAGAGTTGAGTGGGTTTCAGGCTGCTTTAAAGGTCGACGGGCAATTAAATCAAAATAAAATTTCATGAGACCCTTCCAGACTAACTGTAAGATAGATGAAAATTAAAGATTCTGGCATCTAGAGACTACATTATTCGCATAGGATGAATAAACATTTTTTCCTTGTTTTTTTTTAAGTTCAAGTTATTGGGTTCACACATAACAATAGTTTTGAAAGAACACTTACTAATACTTTCTAGGAGACCAGAAATAACCTGTTATCAATGTTCCTGTTGCCCTCACCTGAGACCGCAGGCTGCTCCTGCTGCAAAAGGTGGATGGACTGGCATCAGGTGGGGATTAGTCATTTTTCTCGCCACTATATGGGAGCTCAACCAGGAGTCCCATTCCGGCAACCAGCTGGAGATGCTCCGATGTGTACGTGCACCTTGGGCACCTCCATTAGGAGCCTTGTCCCCTTCCACTGGGACCGAGTGGGGACTTATTTTTCTTGTCGCCACTTGGGAGGTCAACTGGAAGGCCCTGTTAAGGCAGCAATAGATCACAGGGAGGGAGCTGCCCTGCTCCATAGGAAACCCTGACCAAAAGCAGATTGTCTACCAATGTTCTAGCACCAGGATCACCACTAACACGAGGTGTGTGACAGGCAGGTGAGGGGGCTGCTACCGTTTTGGTCCCAGCGCATAGTGGGGACTGGCATCCACAGACAGCCACAGCCCAGGCCAGCAGAGTTGGAGGTTATCCAAGCCCAATGGAGGCTCCCTGGCCGTGTCCTATCCTCCCTGCAGTTTAAGAGTCTGTCTTAATCCCAGAGAAGGCAGCTTCGTCCCATTGGCTCCTCAACTAAGCACACACACCCAATGGAAACCTGCAGTTCCTCTTTTTCTGAGCAGGGTTACCATGGTAACAACACATCCCTATTAGGGTAAAACTAATCTGTCTCAAGAAGGTCTAAACTCAGCTCACGTTCCCCATTAGAGGGTGAATCATCCAATGCTTGGTGAATTCTGCTTCACAGCAATAGAAAGAGCTGACATCAAAGGAACAAAACGTGACGTCACTGTGAATGCTTGGCCACCACACGCCAGTTGTCCCTGTGATAACTTTTCTTACACCTCCTGCTTAAAAACCAAAGGTCAGAAGGATCTTTAGGCCCCGCTTTCACGGTCTGTATTCGTACTGAAAATTAAGATTAAGCAAACTTTTGCCCTTCTGCTCCACAAGAGTTTCTGTCCTCCCTGAGCTCGCCTTAGGACGCCTGTGTTACCTTTTCCAGGTGTACTGTCCCAGTCAAACAACCCACCTGACCCCACTAAGTCCCTGCATGCCCGAGGAGGGGCCCCAAGGAGGCTGCAGCTATGGCTCAAAGGAAGCACAGTAAGAAATGCCAGCGAAGGAGTGAAGTGACCTACTTTGTGTATGTGCACAAGGTGCTCAAGTAGCTCCATGCGGATTCCAGCGTCTCGTCCAGGGCCATGGGCATCGTGAACTCACTGACCAATGACACCTTCGTGCACATCACCCACCAGGCACCTCAACTACATATTCCGAACTGCTCGACCATCACCGCCTGGGACATCCAGACAGCTGTGTACCTGCTACTACCTGGACAGCTGGCCAAGCGCGCCATGGCTGAGAGCACCAGGGCCAATGCCCACTACACCAGCTCCAAGTAAATTGACCTTCAGCCTCACAACGTTCAAAACCCAAGGGCCTGTTTCAGGGCCACTTCCATTTTCATCCCAGAGAAAGAAGTCAAACACATTGGTGCTACCTAATTTTTTGTTTGATTGTTTCGCTTTGGTTTTTGACTCATGCATAGTTTATTTAGTTCGATAGTTTTCATGATGGAGACCTTCTTTTCTTTTTGAATGCCCTTTGCGACACTTAATGCACATATCCCACAATTCAACCATTCAAACATCACAAGAAGAACTGTACAATTAGTACAACAATAATTTCACAACATTGTCTTTTTTCCCATGACTAAATCGCCTTTAAAATGACTTCTGTCATCACCATTAGTTCTAGTGCTCAGTTCCCTCCTTCCTTCATTCGTTGCTCCCCAAAGTCCCTTCCTTTCCCCAACTCAGACACCACCCACCCCCCACCCCAACGAGACATCCCCTACAAACCCTCCCATCATTTCTTATCTGTAGGCATCCACTCCTGTGCTTCACAAACTGAGAAACCCAACAGAAACGATAACGAACAGAAACAAATTTTAGTGGGAAGGAAAAATAAAACATAGTAATATATAGATAAAAATATAAACATAAAGAAAAAAGCCCACCATCAATATTTTAAAGCCAGGGAGGACGTTTCTCTTATGGACCAGCAAGATATCTTGCACCTAGAACAGAGTCTGGTCGGGTCCAGAGGGAGGTCAGCAGAACAGGACCCTGGGGCTCACCTTTGAGCTGAGGAGGCTCAAGGAGTCTCCGGGAGGAGGCGCCGCTGTGTGGAAGGAAACAAGGGAGGGGGTTAGGAGACCCGCAAAGAGAGAATCAGGGAACCCTGAAGCCCAAAACCCAAGGCCAGATCCCCTTTCTCCAACAGGGAATCCCACCATGAACCCCAACCAATCCGAAAGTGGGGAAATAGGACCGGCCTCGGGGACAGCCGCCCATCTCTCACCAAGAGAAGCGCTGGCAGGACTCCTGGGGAGAGAAAGGGCGCTTGCACCCTAGTCAGCAGGACTGCTGTGTGCACCAGGGGCACCCTAAAATAGCCTCTGCCCACTCGCACGTCCCCGATCCCAGAGCCTCCCACCTGGGGGCGCCGGCAACAAGGTGCTCAGGCTGTGAGCGCTTCTCTGGCACCGAGAGCAGAGCATGGACAGTAGGAGCCTTGCCATGAACTGGAGTTCGGAATAAGACACCGCCACTTCCGGCCCTTTCTGGGCGTGACCCGGGGTGGGAGGAGCTGGCAGGGTCAGGGAGGAGTAGGGTCTCTGCCTTCACTTCCTCTCAAGGCAGTTTTTGTCCCGCCCATTTCTGCTGCTGCACCAACACAGGTGCCTGGTGGGGTGGGCGGGGCCTGGCGCGCCTGGGGCGGGGCTTAGGGAGGAGCCAGGAAGAGGTGGTCCCTGCTAAAGGGCCCACACCTGCGGCTGAGACTGCAGCTGCAAAGACTCAGTCCGCAGACCACAGCCCACTCCAGGCCCGGCCCGGGGAGCCCTGGACGCGAGCCGAGCTCAGGCAGGATGTCAGCCTCTAGGGTGGCGCGGAGTAGCCGAAGAAAAACCGAGAAGAAACCTGCCGCTTGGGTAGAAGCGAAATTGTTGGCGGGCTCCATGGCGGTCATGAATGACATGTGAAGACGGAGAACTTTGTGTGATGTGACTCTCATGGATCAGGAAAGAGAGATCCCTACTCATCGTGTGGTCCTGGCTGCAGCCAGGCCAGTATTTAATGTCATGTTCACAACTGACACGCTGGAATCAAAGTCCTTTGACGTAGAACTCAAAGACACTGACCTACATTATTGAACACCTGGTGGAATATGCTTACACTGTGAATAGCAACCATGAAT
Organism: Tenrec ecaudatus; assembly: GCF_050624435.1. Lineage (NCBI taxonomy): Eukaryota > Metazoa > Chordata > Mammalia > Afrosoricida > Tenrecidae > Tenrec > Tenrec ecaudatus. The sequence continues at coordinate 81,736,684 of NC_134544.1, read as the reverse complement.
AGCAACAATGTGCAGTCTCTGTTGGATGCAGCAAACCAGTACCAGATTCAGCCTGTGAAGAACATGTGTGTTGATTTTTTGAAAGAGCAAGTGGATGCTTTAAACTGTCTTGGTCTAAGCGTTCTAGCAGCGTGTCTAGACTGTCCTGAGTTGAAAGCCACTGTACACGCCTTTATTCACCAGCATTTCACTGACGTTTACAAAACTGAGGAGTTTCTCTAACTTGATGCTCAGCGAGTAACATGTCTGCTCAATCAGGACCCCTGACCGTGAGCACAGAGGAGCAGGTTTATGATGCTGCCGTCAGGGGACTGAGACATGATGCGCCGAATCGCCAGCTTTTTATGATTGATGTCCTCGCTAACGTCAGATTTCCTCTCATCTCCAAGAATTTCTGGTGTAAAACCGTCCCAGTTGAACCCTTCATTCAAGACAACCCTGATTGCCTTAAGATGGTGATGAGTGGAATGAGAGAGCATCTACTGTCTCCTGAGGATCGGCAAGAACTGGCAGATGGAATAAGGCCTCGAAGACCACAGTCTTGTAGATATTTTAACCCAAAGTTAGAAAAAGGTGCATATTCTACACGATCCTGCAGTGAGAATACAACTGCAGAAATCTCATTTGATGCGTGTTTTGCTCTTTAAAATGAGCTGTGTTGATAACTATTTTGTATATTGAACCACGCGTTTTTGGTCTTCAAGTAGAACAGTTTAAATAACTGAAGAATTGATCCCTGATTTTCCAAAAAGTCTCATTCAATAAAGTGTGTTATTCCCTGAAGCCAGCATTATTAGAATTCTATCACAATGTGTTCAGTATTTATATTAAATGCGCCAATCCCTCCCTTATTTTTGTTATTAAACTTTGTCTTGGAAATATTTTGCCATTTACTAGGACCTATCTATATATTTTTCATAATAATTATTTCTAATATAATGATTGCAGAGGCAGCTTTTGTTAGAAATCATTTATCTTGCCTCATCGAAAGTGAACATTAGCTTATAGTCTGATGTAAGTAGACTACTTATTATACAGGATTGTTTAGTAATTATTTTTAAATTCTTGTACTTGGCATTTTTGGGAAATGTTGGAATGGTATTAGCTATTAATCAATGAGACCCACCCAAAGGTCCCCTATACCTACCAGAAATGGTGGCTTATTATTATTATTAAATTGATCTTCAGAGAACGTTTTCAGTAGTAACATGTAATTATCCAGAATTAAGCTAATCTACTTTTTTTGAGCTAATAAACTTATACACTATTATCTCTATATATTCCTTGAATATAAATGATGACAGGAGGAAAATGTGTATTAATTTGCAGATGAAAAATGACAGAATAGAAAATCTTATTCTTTTTTCTGAATATTGCCAGGAAATGACCTCTTGGCTCTCTATTTTAAAGGTAAATCATACCATTCTGAGGAGGCCAGGGAAGAGAGAACTTTTAATCTATGAGAGTAGGATAATTGAGTTTCAAATAGTTCACTGAGAAATGTAATTAAAAAGTAAAAAGTTTTCTATTTTTCCCTCAACTTTTGGAAGACTATGATCCTGAGGGAAGGAGAAGGGGGGTATGTTGAGCAGAAATTATATGAACTGTTGTGCATTCCAAGGCAGGTTCAGCATTACCATTGGTGTTCTAATTGGAAAATTCTCCTCTAGAGATGACAGACTATTTCTTGTGCTCCTCATTTTAAGTGGGGCTTCCTCTTTTGGTTTGATATCTCTGCATAATGCAGGTGATGGGTTCCGTGGTCCTTTGTGTGCACTGTAGTTTGACAAAATAGCAGGCCATTCTTAGGCCTGGCACACTCTTGATAGATGTTTATGTAGACAACCTAGTTTTTTAATTTGTTTTCCCTCTTACCATATGTATAGATGTTAGGGATATATTTCTTCTATTGATTACATTGAGTTGGGTATTTCTCAACCTACTGACATTCACATATGAGACAACTTCCAATTCTGTTTAAGACCCATGCCTCTATCCTTTTCTGGGAATTTTATTACATACCCTGAAGTCATTTAAGACCCTTGTCTACACTTTCTATTTATTATACATTCTATAATGAATGTTGGATTTACAGTGTGAACATGGCAATGGTACTTTCATTTTCGTATTCTAACTAGGACCAACAACTCTGTTTTTTCAATAGAATGTGAACACATGTTCTCTTATAAACTTTTATAATTAATAGTGTGATAGACAAGACAGTTTTCATATGTTCAAATATACTATGTGGTTCATTTTGCATAAGCATGAATATAAATGAAAGAGAGGTGTAATACTAAAAAAACGAAATAAAAATAATGAAGTCATCTTTATGGACATCACAGAAAGCATGTTCTCCCTTTATTTACTGCTTAATAGAGATTAATTTCCTGTTAATAGAGGTTACTGCTCTCAACCCAGATTAGGTGGGTGATAGGATTGAGATGGAAAAACCCTTGCTTACAGTTAAACCTTATACATGCCAATTAAACGTTTTTGTAAACTGTGTTTCTCTACACAGTTGTAAGTGATGATGTAGCAATCCCTGGCGACACAAAGTTCAAGATCGTGGATGCTGTTTGAAAGGTGAGCAGGTCCCTTGCACAGTTAAACTGACAATTGGTGTCCAAAAAGATTACAGTTTAGAGATCCCTATGGGGGCAGTTCCAGTCTCTATTAAGAGTGATCTTTAGTCAAAATGGACGGTACATATACAAAACAACATGTCATTCTCAAATGTGATGCAGTCTGGACTCTCTCTATAAGATATTAACCACATGTTTCTTCCTGGTGCTCCTAATCTGAATTCTAGTCCTAGTCAACTGTTTTGGATAATGACAAGTTTGCTCTTTATGATACATCTTAGGTATCATAAATAATTTTCATTTTGTCTTTTAAACTTGGCAGATTATCCTGAGGCCTCTGGATTCACATACTAATTTCATTATATTTTGAAATTACTTAATTGCTATTTATGTTTTCTTTATTCATTGCTACACTTGACTTATTCTCTATTAGAATGTGATCATCTCTAAGTCTCCTCACTATTTTTTTAAAAAAGAATAAATTTTATTGAGGACTCTTACAGTTCTTGTACCCATACATCAATGGTATCAAGAACATTTGTACATATGTCACAATCATTTCCTAGACATTTCTTTTCTTCTTTTTTAAAATCAATTTACTGGGGGTTCGTACTACTCTTATCAAAATCCATCCATCCATCCATTGTAGTCTTTTCACTTCGTTTGCAGATTTCAATGTGCTCTGCAAATAATTTTGTCCCACGGTCTCCACGTCTATGAATAAGGGCTCTTTTTCACACAGCACTCCATTTCTAGAACCATGTGTCCTGCACACTTCTATTGGACAAACTACAGCGATTTGGTAAAGAATACTGATTGGACAAGACATTGAAAAAATACTCAGGTCAGTTTTCAATGTAAAATAAAATTTAAAAACCTTCAATAAGACTAATGAGTTAAATTTGAGGTATGGCAACACAGAAAATCAGTCTACAAATGTGATGGGCGTATTCAGATAAATGAAAATTTATCTTAATAATGAGTGTTTCTTTGAGGTAGAAACATTTTTCAGAACTAAGTTTTGTGGGAAACTAAGTTTTGTGGGGATTCGTGCTAACCTGGCAAGGGTTAGACTATAGCTATGTTTGCTATATGTAATTTGTTTTGTTTTGTTTTCTCCACAGAGGAGCAGATTCTTCCCACTCTAAATTGTAATGCAGGATTGTGATGCTGGGAATCTACATGGTGATGAAGTGGGAGAACAGGGAGTTTTCTGTGTGTTCTTCTGATTGAGGCTGAATCTTTTATAGCACCTGGGCAGTAAGACTCTGACCTTCATGCCTGTGGTGTAGTTTATAGTTTGGCCTGTCCGTGTTCCTTTACTTCATTGCAGTATCTCCTTTCTTTATCTTGGATCTTTTAATACTTGTTCACTATACCCTCACACTTAGGTCTCATGGGTAAGATATGGGGTGTGTGGTTGATAGGGAAAATATTTTACCTCCAGATATGAAAAGTCAATGGAATTGACCTTCCGCTGGTGAGAAATCTTTTGAGTTGATAAAAGTCTCCCTCTCCAGTGTCTGAAACCCAGGGCTTATTTTGAAAGTTCACGTAAAAATCTGGAGGGGTTTTATAGTCAAAGCCCACAAAATGTGGTGCTTCACTAATGACTGGCCCCAATAGTTTCACACTGTCACAGCAAACAGTACTCAATCTCTAGAAATTTATAAATTTTTAATTTACATTTTTGTTTTATTTGGTTTTTGTTTTTTCAAATACATGGGTTCAGTAGCTTCTGATTCAGGTAAGCAGAATGAAGCCATGCCCCTCTAAATAGACCTCCTCCAGATTTCGGGTGACTTTCGATATGCCAATTCACTTCAGTTCTCTGATGGGTGCATGGAAGGACTCTCAGCATCACTGCATCCATGGCTCACATTGCAGAATACGGAATAGATGCCTGACTCAGAGGAGGAGGAGTCAGACGAAGAGAGAAAGAGCAGGTGTCCAGAGTGGAAATGGAGGGGCAGGGGTCCAGAGAGGGCCTAGAGCTTGTATGTGGGCAGAGAGTTGTGATTATCTCCACGTGATTACACATTATAGAGGTATGAGTGGATAGATAGTATGGGGTGTTCCATCGTCCAGCACCGGGAAACTGATCTACATTTGATCGACCCTTATGCTTTGTCCCTAGGTTCTTTGAGTTGAAACCTGAGAAAACAATGCCCTGGCCTTGAAATGAAGAGCCTCCAACGATTGCTGAGTTTCCATGAGCCCTACGCACTTGAATTGTTTTAGGACCATTCAGGCAAGGAAGGATTTTTTTCCCAGAAAATAGGTACTGCACTCTAGAAAATTTCTGAGTTTGTAGAGATATGTCCTAATCTTATGGCATCTTGCCAATCTTTTTCACAACATTGATGCTATTTTTTAAATTAAATTTTACAACTTATGTTAATCTTGCCAATGTATCTTTAACATATCTTGCAAATTAATTAAATTTATTTAGGGAATACTGTCAGACTTACGGTGATAAATTAATATTTCCTTATATTTCAAATATTGTATTGCTTGGTTGTGAATGTTTTCTTAATAATTTACACACTTTTGTATTATTCAATTGGTTGTTTTTCAATTTTTCTTATGTTACGTTTTGTGTGCTGGTTTTTATGTGAAAAGAGGAAGTAAGCAAATTATGCCTAATGAAATAATATTTTGGTATACGTTATTTAACTGAGTAAGAAAAAATAAGTTCATGGAAGATATAGCTGACTATTTATGAAAACACACTCATTCCATAAGTAGTAATAGTGAAGATGATATAGTAAAATGAGTAAGACTTCCCCCACACCCACCCCAGTGAGTCAGTGAAACATCACTCTACTTCATCACAGACACAGAGGAATGACCCCTTGATTGGTCAGTATTAGTCCATGAGAAGCTGATTTTGTCAGATCTCATCTATGAAGTCAGTGAAATTATAGGGGTCGAGTATAAATGGATACATCTGTACCAGTCATGACCAGCTGTCAAACCACATCATGAGATCATGAGATTCACCCCCACTAGCCATCAGGATTCCAGACCACATTTCAGATGAGCAGATGAGCTATGCTGGTGTGTGGCTCTGTCAAATTCTTCAGGTTTCCTCTTATTTATACCTGATGTAGATCAAAAATGCATTCATGGATGTGAATTATGTGTACATACAAGTGCCCTATGGAGTTGAACGCTGAAGCCATCACCTCTGATACCACAATAAACTAGGACATTGCCATATAGGTTGCTCTTGAATCACTGACACTGAAGTGCATGCATCAGGAGTGATTGTGGAGCTGTATTTTCCTATTGGCAGCCGTGCTGGGTAAGCTACGACATGGATGAGGCCAGAGGGAAGACTGTGGCAGCTCCAGAGCCCTCGCCTTATAGTTTACTTCCTCGCAGGTGTGCACGCCTAGATGGAGTTAGTAAAGTCTGGGGCCCAGGTGCAGAAGCCAGGAGCGTAGGTGAAAGTGTCCTGCAGGACTTCTGGACACACCTTCTCCAGCTACGATATGAATTGGGTGTGACAAGCACCAGGAAAAAGCCTTCAGTGGATGGGCTGGATCAACACCCACACTGGGAAGTCAACATATGTCCAGAGCTTCACACAGGGCTATGTCTTCTCCTTGGATGCCCCAGTAGCACAGCTTATCTACAGATTAGCAGCCTGAAGTCCAAGGACACTGCCCCCTGTGACTGTGTGAGACACACGCTGTGAAAACTCACATCCTGAGAGTGTCAGGAAGCCTGAAGGGATGGCAGCTGTGCTTCAACCCCCTCTTTATTTACAGAGTATGCACCTAGAGATGAGAAACAAAGAAAATGACTTCCTGTGAAATTAGCTCCTCAAGGGAGGAGGATACAAAATACCTTGGTGTGTAGACTTTCCCCATCTCTCTGTGTCAGTACTTCATCGCAGG